>NC_060150.1:27263890-27307094 GCF_021292245.1 Micropterus dolomieu
TCTTGGGGGAGGACCCCCAATCCCCCACACAAAAATACCAACTTAATTTTTTTCATTATAACGCCCTGTGAAAGGACATTATTTCTATTATTATTTGTAAATGTACCTGCTTTTTTAAGTCGTGATTTAGGTCTTAAATTTCATTCATAATGGTCTTAAAAAATCTTAAATTTGACTAGGTGAAACCTGCAGAAACCTTGATATTGTTCCATTACCTCATCTACCTGACTTAAAAATTTGCATAGTATGGAACTTCTTATTTTAAACAATCTTTATTAGCTATCTTTATTTGTTTATGATTCCACAAAACTCCACATTTAAAGCTCCCTTTTATATTATTTAAGTAAAAGTGCTGCTGATGGAATAAAATAATGCTTAGACACTTTTTCCACAAAACACAGTAAAGTAGTAAAAGGAAATTTTATTTAGCTCAAGATTCAAGTTATTATCACTTAACACCAAAAAAATCTCATTAAGAATCTGGAAATATAGAATGTTCAATATTATTGCAAAAAAGAATGAAAACAAATTGATGATCAAAATTGTTGCTGGTTAATTATCTGATCAACCAGTAAATTACTTAGTCTATTCAGCTTTATGCAAGATGTGCCTTATTTTGTTTCTCTCAAATGCAGAAATGATGGAAGATGTTGTGAGAAGATGATAGTAATAAAGAGAACTTAAATTGTAATAATGGAGTTGTATTTGTATTTTTCAGGACTACTATCTGAAAATGGGCATTTTGTCAATTTTAAGTTTACTAGTAGTAATTTTGTTGAGTGAGTTTTCATTAGTATTTGAGTCTAGCACAATTACATGTTCGAGCTAAACTTGAAATAGATTTCCGTCAGAGTATAAGTTGTGCACAATTTACATTTATTGAGTAAAGAATTAGTGGAATTTAATTTTAATAAGCATCAGTGAATCAATGTATTTTAGTATGCATAAATTAAATGTTTTTTAAAAATGTATTATATTTTAGTTAAGGTTTACTCAAAAATATTATGACCACTACTTAAAAAGTTTGAGGTAGTGAGTTTCCACAAATATTTTGAGTATTCTGAACTTATTGGACAGAGTGCTTGTGTGGAAGTACTAGAAATCTGGTACAGTAGCTCAGGCCCAGTTCCAACTCTGTCTCCTCTGACTTGATTAAATTGTTTTCTTTTGATTTCTTGATTAAAAAAGAAAGAAATTCAAGATATTTACTCCTGTATGGGAACTGTTGTGTGGGTTTCTTCAGAGATCTAAAAGGTCTGTAGTAAACAGCCCATTATGTGATCTTGTGGTGCAACAGTAGTGTGTCTGACGCTAGATCAGAAGGTTGTATGTTCAAATAATGTCAAGGTCACTACAGCATTCCATGTTTTAGCTTAGCTTTGACTGCCATCTGGTGAATGTTTAAATCAAATATATGTTGTATTTGTATGTGTTTTCCCCCAAACAACCCTGTGGAGCTCCATCAGTCCTACTGAAGACTTGACATGCTGAATATGGAGAGCGATGAACTGTTAGATACACCCAACACAAATTTCTAGGAAATAAAGATGAACTAACAATTCACTGACCTGGTTTTGACAAAAACATTGTAAGTATCTGAAGGGCAGGTGTTTCTCTTACATTGCATTACATTGACTTTGGTCATGTTAAAGTTGCACTGGTATGGAGGATGAAAAATGACTCCAGTATAAATAAATAAATATATAAATAACTACAGAATTAAACAAAAGAATAAATACATTCAGAAATGTTTTTTAATTATGGAAGGGGGAACTCAAAATTCAGTAGGCAGGTGACAATTCTAAATATAACGTAAGTATAAGTATAATGCAGTATCGGCTCTCATGCATTCTGTGTTGCTTTCAGATATATTTTCTCCTGTAGATCAACTTTTCTCCTTTAATATTGTCCCTGCTGAGTCAGCACAGGATTTACTCATTTGTTACTCTTTGTTTGGGTTAGTAACCACTTCAAAAGTGCATGTGGTTCACCTTAAATAATAAAATAATAATTTTTTTCTGACATCTGACCCACAGAAGGTTAGCATATTGTGTACAGAGAAGATTTGTTTGATTCAGTGTGCCTCAACTATGACCAATCCTGTTCTACACTTAACTGAGGTTAGACCTCACACCTCACAGACATACAAACTCAGAAAGATACAGGAGAAATACAATAAAATAAAATATGTATGTGCATATAACTGTAGAAATAAATGTAAGACTTTTATTTATGTACTGTTTAATACCAACATTTCATTATTTATTTCGTCATGTATTTATTATTGTATTTATACAATTGTTTATTTCTCATTCAAGCATTGATCCACGTATTAATTTATATTAATTTTCGGGACTGCATAAAGTGACCAATTCCTTTGCGTGTATTTATATTCTAAATTAAAGCATTAATCACAGCCTTAAGATTGTCGGGGTAATTAATGAAAACATATGACCCCGACGTGATTTGAACACGCAACCTTCTGATCTGGAGTCAGACGCGCTACCGTTGCGCCACGAGGTCTTACGCTTACCACACTCTCACATAAGATATTAGAAAATAGTGTCAGTATCCTTCTCATTGTTTCTATGCCATCTTGTGAATCAATATATTACAAATAAAGTACACAAGGCAAATTCAAGATACGTGTAAAACATTCGCAACGATTTCTTCCTCCCACAGGAGCCTCGTGGATAACACAACCATACTGTATGGTAAACCAAAGTGTTTCTTCTTCCCTCCTGATAAATTACATTTTCTCTCTCATTTTCTCCTGCGTCAGCACCATGGACAGCTGTCAGCACAACAGCTGGCTCACGTGCTCACTGGCTCCCACACCCTCACCTCGCGAGTTCTGTGGTTATCGTAAAAGCTGCTAAACGCGCATGTGCACGTCGCGCAGGTCTTATTTATTTTTGTTGCCATTCATACGATACCACTGTAGATGTGTTAATTCTTACACAGTTGTTCGTCAAGTAGGCCTAAGACTAATTCACTATTATTTACCATAGACTTTATATAAAAATGTACCTATATTTATTATTAACTTTTATGACTTAATGTTACAAGCCCATGTCCAAAGAGATGGATGCTGGGAAAGGTAACGCGATAGTTTTTAAGAGAAGATCTTGACTTAACGTTAAGTTTTTTTCATTATTATTATAAGTTTGGCAATTATGATCAGTTGTATACAATTTTACACGTCAGTAGAAAAACCCCAGATGTGAATAATACACTTAATGAAGGCTAAATTCTGTTTAGCTGCCTTGGTTTAAGGGTCTTCGTTTTTACATGCCGACTATCACTGTCACGATTTGCTGGAACATTTGAAGAGATCACCTGGACTTTTTTCTGCTATGATGAGCTGAACATTTTAAAGAACCCGGTGCTCACCAACCCAGTGGGTTCTGTTTGGTAATTTCCTGCAGCTGCTTCACAATAAAAGTCTGGCAGTGCTGCTAATTATTGCCTTTGTTAACTACTTGGCATACTTCTGAATCCATTTGACTTTGGTACATTGGGGTTAGAACACGCTGCCTGATCATTGTCTAAATCTAGCTTTTCAAAACTTCAGATTTTCAGACTTCAGAATTTCAGAGTACACATCCTCTGACAAACAACCTGCAACAACAAAAATATGGATACACATGACAAATGTTTACATAAAACCTTTCAGTGTTTTTATTTATTTATTTGACAAGCAGCAGGATCATGTTTGTCACCTCATTTTATCTTTACATTTGAAAGTAGATACAATAGTCAGTATACCAGTTTTATTACAATATTTTTTTCCTAACTTCAGTACATTTAACAAAGAAAGAAAAATAAAACACACAACTGCAAACGTGAGAAAAGAAAGCATGTTTTTTTTTTTGTTGTTTTTTTTTTTTTAAATGTGAAGCCACCAATGTGTCATTGATGTCACAACTGACTCTTTGCCCGGCTTTCTTTTCTTCTTCTTTCTTTTCGGTCGACTGTTATCGTTTATCAGCTCATTCCTCTCGAACAGCTGTAGGCATTTCCTTTTTGTCGTTTGACGCACAGGTGCGTGGCACTGGTGATGTTGTAAACAGCTTAAAAATCAGAAGGTGGGTGGGGGTTGGGTGGTGGTGTTAGCTGGCTGTCTGACGTGACACGATGACCTTTCTTGTTTTTTCAAAGATGGAGGCACCAGTCCTGCTTTTAGTCACCGTGATACAATCACAGCAGACAGGGACAGTCCAAAACCTAAATGGATGAATGAGTCTGTTTTTTTTATGTATTTCATGTTTTAAACCTGCATCTGCCGGTCAGTCACACAGGCGAGTGTTTGTGTGTAAGCGCTTCCTTGGATGGCTCTTCCGCTCTATGCGACATAGCTGTACTCGTCCGCCGAAGTCTGGCTTCGCTCAATGTACTGCTTGTCGATGAGCACCTCGATGCACTTCTTGATCATGCTGATACTTGGGTTGAACCTGGCTTTGGACTGATTGATGACCTGCACACAGGAACGTTTGGAAAAACAGTGATTAAACAGGGATGCTGCCACACAGTCCCCACTTCTCTCTCTCTCTCTCTCTCTCTCCCTCTCTCTCTCTCCCCACACACACGTGCAAAAGCTATTTCCCCATTTGTTTCCATCAACCCCTCAAATGATCAAGAAAACAACATAATGGTTATGAATTCGGGCGACTTCCACTCACCTCCTGGATGAGGGCGTTGTGTCGGAGCACCTTGCGGGCTTTCATGATTCTCACTATAGCAGCTTGTAAATACATTTTGCGGTCCTCGTCTACAGCGCTCCTCGTCTGCTCCATCTCCTAATGATTTTACAGATACACAACAGGTTTTTAGATATTAACATAGCGGCCCAACAACTGGGTTAACAGCAAAGCTTGAGGAAAGCATTGAGATGGACCGATAAAACATTTGCCTAACCTGTGGTGTGTCTTTCTGCATTGACGTTGTGATCTTGAACTTTGTTCTTTTACTGGTGAAACTCATATTTAGTGAAAACGTGGACTCTGCTTCAATCTCCTCCTGTGAGCAGAGGGGAAGACATTCTGTATTCAAATAATCATCTATGCTTGTCTGAAAGCACACGTCATTAGTTTATGGAATGTAAACAAAGGTTCTGGTACAAATAAACATAAACATCCCAATCAATATCCATTACGAATTGGGGGGGAATGTGGGATTCCACTTGATGCTCAGACCTTTTCTAGGTCGTGGTTGAGCATCTTCACGTCCAGCAGGGACTTGATGGTCTTCTGTAACTCCTTCTCGTTCATCTGGGTGCCGTCCTGCAGCTCCTTGTATGTCACTGTCTGGCTGTTGTTGAAGGCCAGCAACACAGCCATCTGGTAGGTGGTCACCATGGCGACGTAGGGCTTGGACAGGTAGTTCATCTTCACCTCGCCTGTTTCAGACGAGCGGACACAGATGAAGGGTGGTACATGCAGTTGAACCAACTAGCTTATTATTTACCCTGTTTACTTGATTATACATAGTTTTTATATCTTGTTTTTCTTCCATTATTAAACCTGCCTGGGTGTGATAGTGTTTTTTTATTTACGATGACTATTCTGATGCACCCAAATCTGTGGATCTTCAGTTGCAGTCACATTTTCATATAGACTGTGTGTGTTGTGTGTTTTCTGCTACCTGTGCAGAGATAGTGCAGCCAGGTCAACTTCCTCCCACTGAAGTGCTGATTATAGAACAACTCAAACTGTAAAAAAAAAAAAAAAAGAGGTGAAGACAGAATTTACTTTTGCATTGTGCTCATTTAAAATCAGTATGAGCCTCTACAAACTGACAATTCTCCACAAGAGTCAACTCACCATCTGCACACTCTTCTCTAGTTCTTGAGGGATGGCGAATGTGGAGGAGGGGACGTGTGTGAGAGGCCAGGCTCCAGCCTGCAACCACATTGCATGTACACCACAACATTACACATTTGTACTAAGTGTGGGAACAAAAGCTGCGGTTGGTGGAAACCAACCTGCCTCATAAAGCCAGGGTAAATTATAGTGATATGTTTGGTCACAAAAATATCTGATAAAATCCAGATGTAGAAGTGGAAATAACAGGGCACACGTTTTCAATTAAGGAAGGCCTTGCTTTAAGCCTATGGTTGTTCTATGAGTGAGGTATGTCAGTCATCTCAGAGTCCTCCTCACCTGTAATACATAGATCTGGAAGCTGATGCCCAGGTCAACCACTGTCTCCTGCGTCTTGATGAAATTGTTGAACTTGTTGTTGAGATCGGCACTCACGCTCATGTCTGTGTACATTCTGTGGAGTTTGCTTGTGAACTCGTAGCCACAGGCTTGCTGTAGAAACAGGGAGGAGGACAGAGGTGTAAAGAAGAAAGAAAGCTAAAGATCTAGAGAGAGATGTGATGCATCTCCCACAGGATATTCACAATAATGACGTGCTTTGTGGGGCTGGTTCCACCTCTGACTAACAATTACATGGAATGCATTTTAAGCCCACTTTCCACCGAATGGTACCAGCTCAACTCGCCTCGAATCCTTTTTTGGTTTTCCATTGGGGAAAAGTTGTACCTGTACCTGCTACTTTTTTTCGTATCACCTCCGTCGAGGTTCCAAGTGAGCTGAGGCAATACTAAAATGTGACGTGAAAACACAGCAGACCACTCATTGATCGGAGAGAATCGTCACTATTCACCGCATCATCGAGCGCGTTTTCATATCGCTTATCTGTCTTTACATTGTGAGTAATGTTGACACGTTTTAACTTAAATCAAGAGACAGTTGTGTGTGGCTTTGCTATGACGACCAGGTACATTAAAGGGTACTATCTGCAATGGAAAACGGAGGACGGCGGGCCAAAACCGAGTTGAGTAGAGTTGAGTTGAGCTGGTACTGGTAAAGGAAAAAAGGCATTAGATGAGGCACTGGCAAAGCTAGACATCTCACAAGACTTCCGTTAATAATGTTCATGTTCTTTGGATTTACCTTTAGTTTGTTGATCATGGCTTCTTCTGAGTCCATTGACAATGATAAACCATGTATTAATCTCTTTGCTAGCATTCTGGCATAAAACTGTGGAAAACAAAGAAATGGTTCAATCAGCAATTTATATTTTGGAACTACTGGGGATCCTACAAGTGGACAAACTATGAGGCTAATATGTTTTGAACTATTTTAAGCTCAAAACCACCCTCCTAGTCAAGGTTTGTACATCAGAATGTTAATGTTACATATTTGAGAAAAATTTAATTAAACATTTGTGTTTTTGTTATATTCCAGCATAAGAAGCCTTCCGGTCACCTTTTGAAAGATGTCCTTGTCGTCTATGTACTTGAACACTGTGATGAAGCTGGTCAGCTTGTCCTCCACTTCATTCTCTGTCATTCCCTTTGCAGATTTTTTCAGCAGATTGTCACAGTATTTTGCCAGCTGGACACAGACAGCAAGAGGGAGATGATCGGGTCAAGGCACTGTGTATAATACTGTGTGTGTGTGTGTGTGTGTGTGTGTGCGCTTGCGCGCGCTCTCCCTCTCTCTCCCTCTCTCTCACCAGTTCAGGGGCTTTACAGATGGACTTGGGCTCCCTGAAGTTCACCACAGACGTCAAAGCCTGAGATAAGGAGATGTCAAATTCAGTCAAATGGTGAAAAAAGACTTGCCTTGCTGAAAATAGTGACTGTTATGAGTACATTTTTTTAATGAAGCACAAGCTATTAGAGTCTGGGGTTTAATACCTTATCGAGTGCACTCATGAAGTGCTGATCTCCATTTAGAACTGTGTTTATGAGCTGAACAAATTTACTGTGAACCTCCAGCACTGACTCCACAAACAGGGTTGGCATCTAGAGGAGCCGGGAGAAAGAGACAGAAAGTGACATTACACGGCAAATTATTGGCAGCTAATGTTTACAGACAAAAATTACTGATTTTTACAGATGTAACAGTTATTTAAAGCCCTTGCAAACCAACCCCCCCCCAAAAAAAGAACAGTTGCTTGTAAATCCCCTATACTGTACTGTATGCACAAGTACAGGCATAAAATCCCACACACAATTCTGTAGTACTAACATTTTCCTGAGAGAGGTTACTGGTGCCTCGGATGCCCTCGTTGTGGATATGGACCTGCAGCTCCTGGATCATGTGGGGAAGCCCGTTGGCCACGGCCCGCAACAGGGTATACATGTTGGCCATGTCTGTACAAAACAACACAGCAAGTACGCACAGTTTGATCCCACTGCCACAACACTCTCACACTCTCTCTCACTATATATATAAATAATTATATATATATATATATATATATATATATATATATAAAAAATAATTTGCTTCATGAAACAGGACACAAAGGACAGTGGTGGACTGACCGTCTCTCTTCTCCTGCCGAATAATGTTCTGGCACTCCCCATGCAGGAACTGCAGATGATCTGCCACCATCCTCTGCTGGCATTCATGAATGACTTTGGCATAGGAGCTGGGGTGCAGGTACTTCCGACATCTCATCTCTTCGTCTTTCAACCGTCCCAAAACCTGGAGCAAGGCAGAAGTCAAATCCAAATCAGTAATTACAAAGTGGCGGGCCGCCAAGGCAAAGTCTTTGCCTCCACAGCAAAAAATAAATATGAAATCACAGAAAGTGTGGTATCGTGTCACAACAGGTCAGCAGCCGTACATCTGTTTTAAGATTGTTGTTGAGCAAGCACGTTCTACACAGAGTGCCACTGGAAAGATCTCGCTGCTGTAATCTGATACTATCCCTCAAAACATACGCATTTGTTGTTGTTTCTCTGCAATGCACTCATTTCCCTACCTTGAATACCTTTTTAATCCAACCTGTAACTGAATCTATCATATGTGATATTACATACTGTACTACCACTCATATGTATTAAACAAAGAGTTGACATATACGTTGGTTCAACTGACTGCACCTTATTACTAGATCCATTCACATAATTTCATTAGGTGACCCGAGGGGACAAGTCGTTGTTTTTAAATGGTGTTTTTTCCCCCCTCATTTATTGTTCATTCATTTTATGAATTTATCTTCAAATTTCAATTTTGGCCAAATACTGAAAAGTTAGAAAATGGAGAGCAAGTGATTATCGCCTATAAAACAAACAGTCTTGCTATGAATTAATAAAAAAAAAAAACATCCCCAAACATAACAGAATGGTCCACTCTCATTCAAAATAGACTGAACTTTCTTTATTGTGATACCATCAAGTAACCATCTAAATTGAAACTTTGGCATGGGTCGTTTCAGATTGAACTCTCCAATGATGAATTCTAAACAAATGCTACAAATGTAAGTCACATTCATTCATGGCCAAAGTAGGAAACAGGAACTTAGTTGCCTTTTTGTTGCTTTAATCTATAACTGTTAACGGTATAAACGTCATTCCGTGGTGACAGGGCAGTTGATATTTTTACAGTCACCATTTAGCTTTGAGCACACACGCGGCATGGAAGGATAACTAAGGAAGAAAGAGAAAAAAACCTGCTTCCCCACAGCTGCAAACTGAGACAGATAAACAACTGTGACTGAGCCTGTCCAGACAGGAGGGGACTGTACTGTACTACAGAGTCTGTCACTGCTCTTTCACAGCTGTATCACACACTGCCCTAATGCCTGGTAAAGCTTTAATGATGATCCTGTTTACAGGCTGGAGGGATAAATCTATTAGAGAAACCTGATTATTGCTGGAATGAATGAATGAGATAGAGAGCGAGCGAGACGGAAGTTACGGCAGCTGAAGTTGCCCAGGGGTCTGTGATCTCAGCTACAGCGGGTTAATGGTAGAGCTAATACTCAGATTAAAACTCTTATGTCACCAGACTGACATGACCTGACAGTTCCCTCACTCTCCACACACACACACACACACACACACACACACTTGGGTGAATACACACTTATCTGACAGATGCTTGTGTGCACACAGTTACACACACACTCATCCTCAGCGAGATGCAGTGTTTGTTAAGCTCAACTGTAACTACAAGCAAAGAAGCAGGGCTACATTTTCTGGGGGTTCTTTAATCCACGCAGAACACAGTCAACTCAAAAACAAGGGTGTTCTAACAGCTCAAGGTTCACATGGCAGCTTGAACACAGCATCCACATACTTGCATTATCTGTCCATCTAGCCTACCTTCTCCATATACTGTGAGCAGTTGGATTCTTGCAGTAGATTTGAGGCTTCCTGTTTGTAATACTCTCCCGTTTTTGACAGGAATGGCCCTTCGAAGAGTTCCTGATAAAACTGCAACACAGGAAGAGGACGTGGCCCGCATAGGGTTTAGTATACATGGACATGCACAGACCTATATGAATGCCTACTGTACATGTTCTGAATAAGGCAAAAAATTAACTGCCTGTTAATCAGGGGTTGTGATCATGAAAATACAAACAAACAGTAAATAAAGACATTAGGCAGCAGAAAAAAATGTTTTAAAAGCTTTGACTTCATTGTACACATTATCAACAATAACTGAATGAACAGCCTGAGGATTAGATATAAAAACACAGTAGAAATGACTAATCCTTTGGGTCATTATTTGTTCTCTCACCTTTAATGGAAACTTCTTCTTGTACTGTTCAACATGAACAAAGGAGTTGATGACCCCGTGGATTACCTTCTGGTTGGGGTTCTCGCCACAACGATCACTGTAAGACACATGGGGGTCTAGCGTTAGGTCGTGGGTTAAACACTGCAGCCCAATTACACTACACGCCCAGAAATTATGAAACACATTACAATAATGATAATCAAAAACTAATGTACAATTATAACACAAGGACTAAATACGCTGTTGCTCTCATCTCTAAAATTGGAGGAAGCCAGAAATATTCGTTTTAGAACACAAATCAGTTCTTGTGCCTTAGCTTGTGTGGAAAACATACTTTTTGATTTCATTGAGCAACATCCGGATCAGGACGGCCTGAAGGGGCTCAATCATTAGCTTCCTCCACATGTCAAGCGCCAACTGCAACGACAAATGAAAAGACAACATATCACAATAGTGTAGTGTGTGTGTGTTTGTGTGTGGGGGGTTGTAAGATGAAATCTTGACCTGGGTACTCCTTCCCAGATGTTGAATCACACTAATCTCTAAATCAATCTGTGCATGTGCTCGAGTTACTTTTAGCTAATAACCCTAGTGGGCGGGGAAGTGTGGAGGTGAAGGAAAATCTTTATACCAGTGTGAGGAAATCAGTTAATACCTCCCCAATCTCCATGAGCGGCTCGTTCATATCCACTCCCCCGTAGCCGTACTGTAGGTCTGCTTCTGTTAGTTTGTTCTTCTTGATGAACTGAGTGTTGAGATACCTGAACAAAGGGGCGTAGTAAACTATTAAATGTGTCAAGTGTCAGGAAAGCAAAGAATGTCCAGGATTCCTGGCCAATAATTAATGAGACAGATACAGACATATATCATTAAATTAGGTCTCTAGTGGATTACTGTGGTGCAAAATGACATGCAATTAAAAAAATAATGCTGTGGGACAGAAAAATGGCTGTTCTACCATTAGTGAGTATAATCCTGTGACTTACACCTACCCTTGTGCATGTGTAAGTTAACTATTTAGTTGTTACGTAGAGTTATGGTATCTCTGTGGTGCAACCACTTTTATTTTAGTAATGCATAAATCACAAATTAGTAAGTTGTAATTTAGTTAGTAATTTATGTTTACAAGTAGGCTTGGTCTGAACTAGTGCAACAGGCTGCTGTTCTGTATGACTGTGTTTTCATTTGGCAGAGGATAATCAATACACCAACTACAGTATATAGATGTTTCAGGATGCATTCATGTTTTTAGTCCCAACATTAGTACCATTAACTGGTCAAACACAGGTAATTCATATCTATTTGAAAGCGTAAACAGATTAAGATTATTCTGATAACATTAACAAAAACAGTGGGTTTGGTATCCCTTCTTAATCTTGCATTAATCAATATATCTGATATATTAACCATGAATTAAATGACTTGGTGTTATGTAAAAGTAGCACTCGAAGCACTAAAATCACTAAGGAACATATCATCCAAGTTTGCAGCTCTACAGAGCATTTCAGCACATTGTTTTGGTTTCACTTTGTCTCACTGCTCTCATTAACCCTCTGTAGGCAGCAGTTTCAGGCGAAAATCTCTGATAATCCAACTGTGCAGCACCGAACAGCAGACAGACAAAGTCATCTTGTTGGCTGGCGAACACAGTTAGCAGTCTAGACAGGCTAAAAGTTACATAACAGCAGCTTTGACAGAAGGCTGTGTTTCTGTCTCATTGAAAAAGTTTTATATTGCACCAGAACATACTGAATATGAATATGAGGAAGATTAACTTCATACTGCCGTAACTACTTAAAATGACATAGGTAATCTAATGTTGACATGCATACACTTAACGTGTGTTCCAACACATCTCTGGTGTGTTTCATCATTTCTCAAAGCAAGGAGTAAGTTAGCAGCAGGACTGACGCACACATTTTGATGACTGATCAAGTTGATCTATGTTAACCTTAAACGATGTGCAGCTTTCACAGCTGTGCCGTCCGCCCCTATCAGCGGTATAGCAATCACGCTCTAATTTCTCTCATACAGTCGAGCTTTGACAAGCATAAAACAGTAGCATCAAGTGTTTAAGGACTATTAATATAACGGCTAATGTTGAGTACCACTAACCATGAAACCTGGAGAGCGGAAGTCTGTTTTGATGTTTGATGGGGTGAAACCATACACATGTACACAAACATCAGTTGAGGATAATAAGCGACCCTCGTCTATATTAAGAACGGAACACTACTATGTCACTACCAAAGCCAAGAGCCTCCCTTTCTCACTCGCTCTCGCTGACATAATAAATTACAAAGGCATATGTACGCAGAGACAGTCTGGTGGGACGTCTACATAAAAATAGATCTGAAAGCTCTCCAAGGGAGTATTGATTTAGAATGAATCAGGACACATCAAATGCCCGTTGGCACTTCACACTATACTTTTCAAGGTAATATTTTAAGTGTACAAAAAATGAAGGCTGGTATATTGTAGCTTGTGATAGAATTAGTACACTCTGTGTCTAAGGACCCTGAAAACAAGCCAACGTTAAAGAACCAGGGCTGACAAAGACTGACACCTGCTTTAACTCACATCTTCTGTTAAAAGCTGTGCTTGAACACACTACACTGACAACAGACAACAGCAACCTGACTACAGCCATGTCCTTCATTTGTACTTTAAAACATTTCAAAAGAGACCAACAAAAAAAACTAGCCATTTTAACACCACTGTGAATTTAAGGAAACTGTGTCATCATATACTCGGGACTACAAAATGATAAAAAGTCTGATAAAGAAATCAAAGGTGGAGAAAAATAAAAAACAGTACTAAATGATGAATCAGCATAGTGATGCAAATATATCTAATATTATATCAACATATAAAGTGGAAACAAAGCAGCAATGTTACCTGTACAAGCAGTCCATATAATCAGCTCCTTTGCTGTACTCGTCCCAGTATCTGTGGTACATCACTAAAACCTTTTCCTCTGATTCCAGGACTTTCTAAAAACAACAACAACAACAACAACACACACACACACACACAAGCATGGCAGATGTTACGGACAACAAGCACAAGGCAGGAATAACAGAAAATGCACCCCAATGCGTTTTTCTTTGCCAGCTGCTGGAGAGCTTTTGTGAGTGCTGCTTACCTTGTACAACTGCCGAACGTGATTCTCAAGAAAGACCTTAGTCTCTGTGTATAATCTTTCACCCAAAGGCTCGGGGTATGCAACGCACAATGCATAAATGTCCCTGGGGTCAGAGTTCAGGATAAATATAATGAGGATGAAGATGATTCCATTATGTGCAGTTAATAAAGATGTATGTAATACAAGGTACAACATTTGCTATGTTGCTAAATTAATATTGTAATGCTTTGCTACTGCCTGAATAACCACCTCTTGTCATTTCACACGGAACATATTAAATATGACATTTTGAAACACTTAAAACTATCTGAATTAGCCATATTTAGTGTTAAAAGTCAAATACGCTCAGCTCTATGCAAGCTGGCAACTGCTTTACTGTACTGAGCAGCTGTGTGACCTCCTGCCATTAAATACTGATCAGAAACGTAGCAAAAATATTGTGTTGTAGTTTCAATTTCAATATAGAGCAGGTTGGCATAGGATACGAGAACCGATCATTCCACGTGGCTCTCTCCACATAGTCGAGCATCACAACAGCCTTGATTGTCGTCAGTAGCTTGTTCCATGTCTCGTCGAAATCCACCACCCGCGGCTTTAAGGACATTGTACAGATTCTCTTTCAGCCTTGTGGAAAAAACAAACACATGAAGTGAGTAAAGGAGCTGAATGAACAGATCAGTTGCTTGGCTTTTGGTTTCAGTTGCTTTATTGTCTGGTCAAAACAATAACATTAATTATTGTGATATAATTTTCCTCAACGTAGCACCTTATTTTTCTAACATATTTATTTTACTCTTGCATATTTGTTGAAAAAATACTTTTCTTTGAATGTTCTACCACAGATATGTGAAGTGATCCACTGTTTGGCATCAAGTGTTTGTCATGTTCTGACCATAATAAAACAAAAAAAACAATTAACCTTCTGGTTTCTTCAACTTCCATTCAGGAGTAAAACTCAGCCTTTAAACTTGAAAGAAATAATGGTTTGACATTTATTGTGATAATTATCAATATCGAATGATCTTAAATTTTTTATTGTCATATCTCCCAGCCATACATGTAACCATCCACCTACCCATCCTGCAGCTTGGTTTGTCAATGCAAATATAATATTCCCTAAGTGAAAGCATTACATTTTAGTAGTGAACCAGGCCTAGGCAGGAGCAGTAGGGGTGCTGTGGTATACCGATTTCAGAGTATACTGTGTTATGAAAATTTACATTATCATATCTTTTACATTTGCTGATCTACGTTATTGAAATATACTGTATTAGTGTAATTAAAACATATATATTTCAAGTTTATACTAAGTTTTATGTCTGTCAACACATTGTCTCAACCACAAAAAAAACAAAAACCTTCTGTTTGCATTCCTTTATGGGTCATTATAACTGATAATAATAATGTTTTTTGTTGTTGTTACTATTAGTGTGTACTACTGTAATACCTTATGGTGTGATATTTTCTGAGACAGTTATTGTACCATGAAAATGTCATACCGTTGCAACCCTAATAGGTACACAAAGCAAACGTCACGTATCATTAGCAAGGTGTCCCAATATATATAATGATGAAAAAGCTTATAACGCTGAATAATTGAGTAATTACAAAATAATCTCAAAATGTGTTTTTATCCTTTTAAAAGCTACACTCATCATTATAAAGATTTGAAGATGGCATTAATCAGGAGTGACCAGAGTAGACCGATGTCAGGATATAGGACAAAGTGCACATGTACATTAACTGAAATTAGACTAATGATACAACAGCCTGCTTCCAAACAGCTGCTGACATTACTATGGCAGCAACAGATGAGATAAACATTGAGCTCAAGTTCGCGGGGGTGATGCTAACGTTCATCAACAGTGAACACGTTGTGGTAACCATCAGCGATCAATACTATTTAGCTGGTCAATTTACCAAGCGAGACTGCTGCAAATAACAATATATACACTCCAAGAAGAATCACTGATTCACTGCTAAAAGGGGAAACTAGGCCCTGTGTTGTTTCTCGTCATTCATACCAGTTGATTTCACGTCAGAGAAAACGTTGCAACACCATGCAGTTTTTCTTGCTAGCCAATTCACATATGCCGATATCCGTCATTCAAAAGGATGTGTTAAGGCTACTAAATAAACAGCCTTCTTATCATCAGAAATTGGCAGCTAAGTTAAGGTGACTAGCTAGCGGAATACCAATCCCAAAATAGTATGGCTAGCTAAAAGGCTAGCTAGATTCTAGCTAGCATGCTACTTCTTCCTGCCGAAATCCTAACAGTTCTGAGGAATCAGCTAGCAACCAGTCAGTTAGCAGGAAGCTAACGATAGCTCAGCTATCGTTAGCAAGTGGTCATCTTTGAAATTTCCCCACATTTGTACTGACAACTCGGCATGGTGATGTTGTTAAACAATACAGGTTACTGAAGTCAAGCGTGGAGTTTTGAATAGTACGTACCTCTATTCAGTATGTATTTGTAATAAAACTCAAGTTTCTCCGCTGTCACAGGCTTGATTTGTCTCACTTACAGATCTTCCCTACCTCTTGGATTATTCCATTGTATCTGATGGGGGTGTATTATGAAAAAGTGTAAATTGGTCGTTAAACTTTTTAGCTTTCTGCCACGGTAAAATGTCTTTGGGAAATTTTCAGTTTTAAAGAATATGAACTATCCGTGCATATTGACGGGAATAACACCGAACCCACCCGGATCCCAATTATAAGAACAACATCTTTTCATGGTATCGCCTAAAACTACGGAAACCTGTTAGGAGGAATTGAGTATTAAAAATACCCACAGGCATCTTATATTACATCCGTGGTTGTAATGTTTTTATCTCTGTTCTAATTAGAGAGGAGAGAGTAACGTTGTACAGTTTTGCCCAGCGTTAGCGTTAGTTTTACACCACGTATACCAGTGTTTCACCAAGCAGCTGTCCTGTGATACTGTATTTTTACAGAAATCCCTGAGCCTAACGTTAAACTGACACAACCGTGGCAGTTGTGGGAGAGAAATATAAATGAAGAAATTGAATGTCGTTGAAAAACAATGTCATTTCATAGGAACCTAGAAAAGCATAACTTACGCGGATGAATAGGTCATATTACTAACTTAGCAGTAAGGATAGAAGACAAATCAACCAATCAGAATCGTCGACAAAAATAGGGCCTAACGTTCCTGGGATTTAGCTAAGATTTTAAATAATGCTAAGTATAAACACAATTTATAGCAATTTATCAGTTTATTATTAACTGAAGCTACGTTTGTTTTACTCTGATCGTCGCTCACGCTCATCAGGTTGCACACAGGTAACTACAGTACGATGCCAGGAGAAAGTCGTCAACTGTTAACAGGTTATTTGCTAGGTAACTTAGGTTAGCTAACTTAGTCATGATTTAATATGTCCGGTTAACGTTAACTTAGACAGGACACTAGTTAGCTAAAATATCAATTTTAGATAGCTTGACCAAAATCCATTAATTTGATTATTTATTAATATTTTATTCTTTATTTTATTCAGCTACATGTAGAGTGGATAGCAAAGTGTTGGCAGCCAATTTTGTCAAATTACTTGACAAACTTAAATAAAGAAGAGAGAAAACATTCATTAGGTACTTCACTTAACCAGCAGAGGGAGCCACCCAAGGCCAGTGTTTGAAGTCCACTTTTTTAACAGGAAATGCACTTGCAATGTTAACATAATTCACCTTAAAACCCCTTCACCTTAGGTAGCACTAGGCTGAAGGCAAACTAACCTTCCCTCCTCTCCTTTACTCAATAATTCAAGGCAGAGAAAATACAGAGAGAGAAACAGAGAAGTGCTCCAACAAACTGGTTGAGTCATCATGCCTAAGTAACTGGAATAACGCATTGTTTATGAAAACCATAACTCTGAGTTTGTCTAATCCCTAAGGAGAAGTCAGAGTGAGCACCCTAATCTGCAGCACCAGAGAGAATGAACCAAGTGAAGACAGATGACAAATATCAGCCACGCGCACCTGTGCCCGGCATTCATGCACTTGTTTACCAGCAAAACAACCACAACCAGTGCTGTAAGCGTGTCTAAGAGCACATTTACTTGCACAGTTTATCCTGTTACTTCTACTACACATACTACCTCTTCTACTAATAGGGATACCATTACTACAGCTGCAACAACTTCTACTCTTTACAGTACTTCCACTACTACTGTTAATAATAATAATAAAAATAATAATAATAACGATGATGATAATAAAGCAAATAGACAAATTCACATGAAAACTTACTTCTGATATAAGTTTATATAAGTTATAAGTTATTACTTTAGCATTAAAACAAGCTTCATACTTTTGGCTTATACACATATATAAATTTATTATTATCATTATTATGATTATTATTAGTTCTATGTTCACATGCAGCAACATTAACATCCCATTGGAGTTGTGTTTCCATCCACCTGACAGATGTCAGTTCAATATTCACTCTCTTTTTAGCTCTGTTTTGGTCTCCACCAACTACTGAGGGAAGTACTTTGGTCTTTACTGTAGATTGAAGTGTTCCAATAAGTTACCAGTAAGTCTACCATTTGGTACTGCTAAATGATTTAATATATTGAGGGAACAGTCTCAAAATCATGACCACGTATCTCAAGAACAGACAACCTGATTATGTATTAAGAGTAGAAACTTTATTGTTGCCATAATAACAGATTGTGTAATGTAAAATTGCCTAACCTATGATTATTGTGCAATTTTACCCTCCCAGATGGGTTTTTTCAAGAAGGTCATGTCAAGTTTCTGCCTGTGGGGACACAGAACCTGCCATCTATGGCCGTGACCAGGCCACAAACACCACAGTCACTATCAAGCACCCTTCGATACTACGGGGAGGGATTGAATTGCCCACAGAACTATTGTGTGCCCCCACTGCCAGGTAACACTTGATATACAGTTGCAGCATGACGCTTAGTGGTTAGCACTGTTTCTTCATAATAGGAGGATCCAGGGTTTGAATGTTTGTCTTGGTCCTTTGCACAGTGTGTGCTCCTTTTGTCTGTATAGTTTCCTGTGAGTGGTCCAGTGTCTTCTCCTTTCATAAGACAAGCCTTTTCAGAGTGATGGTACCATAACCAAGTGCCCATAACCAAGGCAATGCTTTCTGAGCTGCATCTTACAAATGATAAATAATGTCATGTTAATCAAATTCTAGCATTATGCATAAAAAGAGGTAAGAAACATTGTTGTGGCCATAATCACAACCAAGTTGTGTAGAAAGAAACCTGATCAAGTATTTTTTACTTGGTACCCATACCTTTTTCCCTCCCTAGCTGGATTTTCTCAAGGGGGTCCCGCCCGGTCACTGCCTAATTGGACACAGAACCTGTCGTCTATTGCCATGACCAGCACACAAGCACGACAGCCTCCACCAAGAACCCTTGATTACAACTGGAATAGGCTGGAAGGTCCACAGAACAATGGTAAGCCAACATTGCCAGGTGACAACTGATTTCCAGACCACTGCCACTAAATAATTAGGATGGCTTGCAAACACGTGTAGAAAAAAAAAACAGTGTCAGTTTCTCATTGTTTCCCGCATTACCTCTGTAAATGTCACAGGAAAGTATTATACTACTAGGACACAAAATGAACCTTCAAGGAAAACAAACAGACACACAGAAAGGGCTACAAATGATGATCAAAGCCACTGTTAACGTCATCTACTGGAAAGTTTGTCCTGTAATTTAGATGAATTTCTTACTGATTTTTGTTGCAGACCAGCAACATACATAAAGAGTCATTATCTTACAAAAGAAGGTACAAGATAAAGCAATGTATAAAATAAAATGTAAATAAAAGGTCAACAAAATCACATATCAGAGAGAGCAAAGTTACACATCTTTAAGTGTTCTAAAGTTCACTAGACCAAATGTTAAACCAACAGATTCACTTAGTATATGCTGACATACCTCTTCATTTAGTGTAGTTTCATTTGATCCCTCTGCAGTGGTGCAATTCAGCTTGTAAGTAATCACAGATTAAGATTTTACATACAAAACATATGATGATCTTATAAAATACTAGAATGTAGTACACTTACCTTTATATACCTATGAGTATCTTAATAAATGAAAGTAGCTCCACCTCAACCAACTACTAGTAAAATGCTGCTTACGTACACCTCTTATTGATGCATCAGAAATATTGTGATATACAGTAGAATATAACAGCTTAACAGTCACATGGGCCATTTGAGTACTTTTACTTTAATGCTTTTTAGGTTGTAGAGTATTTTATAGTGTGGTATTGCTGCTTAAATTGTCTGTCTACCTCTGTAATGCCTGCAGAGGGAGCCAGCTCCTTTAGCTTTGAGTATGTAATTAATCAGCAGGATAATGGCCATATCACCTAATAAGTCTTCGACACAAAGTGAAAATATAGAGATGGTGGGGGGGTTACAATATGTCTTTCATAGCTACTGCTGTAATAAAACATTCTTGTAATGGCTTTCATCAAGATATACAATTGTCATTATAGCCATGAAAATACACACAATGTTATCAAATATTTCTGGTATACCCCCAAAAAAAGGATTTGAGTGTCAAACGTAATCAAAATCATCTATGCCTCTACTGCCCATCTTCAACAAGTCGTATTCTTCAGTGCTCTGGTCTAGCTGAAGGAAATTCCTTTCCAAAGACAAACAGTCCCTGACTCATAGCACTGTGTCAGGGGAGAGAGCAAACCATACTGTTGACATCAGGAGGCCAGTGATGTCATAGTGATGTCAATGCCTCTAATTGTAAATTGCACACATAGCCTCACTGTTGGCTGTGGTAACATTTCAGTCAGAGGGAAGACACTGAAGGGGACAGTTTCTCTTGGAGAACCTGGGAGTAGATACAGTATGGCTGTAACTGGGGATGAGACAGAAACAGGTAAGCTTGCTATCATCTCTTTTACAGGCAGATCTAAAAACAAATAGGGCTTTTCAATATTGTTTTTCAGTTGAAAAACTGCAAAATATAGGTATGATTGTGAATTTTCCACATGTTCCCCATGTTGATTGTTGACATTAGTAGTCAGAATTGGGAATGAAAAGAAATCCTGATTATTTTTAGGCATTACATATTTGTTTATGTTTGTCTGTGAGGTTTCCCCAAACCATTATAAGAAGACTCAGTAATTCCCTCAAATAACATCTCAACTAAGTTCCTTACTAAGTAGCAAAGAACTGTTGAAATCTCATTTTCGACAGTCAGCAGCAACAAGCTTATTCTGATTAGAAACGTTTTCACAGGGTCTGCTTGTCTCCTCAGTCATACCCTCTCTCTTTCTTTCTCTCAGTCCCCCCTCCCACCCACCCACCCCTCCCTCTCTCCCTCCCTCTCTCCGTGAAATGCTTCAATGTTCTGCCCACTCAGAGCACATAGCGGCAGTAGCTGACGTCGCTGCTTTTCCTGGAACTGGCCCCCAGCAGCGTCATGTAAATGCAAACCGGCGAATAAGAAGTGCATTGACGTCAGCTGCCGGCCACGCTGTGATTATATGCTGTTCTCTTTGCAACTCACACATATCACAGAATTAATCATCAGTGTGTTACATGATATGAGGAGCAGAGACTTCTACTGGCACTGAAACAATGAACAGAAGGGAGAAGTAGATAACAAATGGCACCATCTCTCAATGTGTATTTCTTGCTTTTACAGTGTCACATACACCCATTTGATAAGATAAAAGAAGAGAGAATGTAATGTGGTCACTTATACTGTCTAATTATATCTATTTATTTTTATCTATTTAGCACAGCCTGATATGCTATCCTGCATTTCACAGCACACACTGAATGAGCATGTGATAAATAAAACCGTTCTTCAAATTTTGAAAACTTCTGGTTTGTGAGAGTCATATGGGAAAAGATTAAAGAGTTAAAGGATGCTGACTGACGTGGAGCTGTTGCACCAGATCTTCATAAATTCAAACTTAAATGAGTGACAAAGTGTTTATTAAGTGAAGAATAACCCATTACTATTACTAATTTAATTAAATCTAAATTTAAAGGTTGCATCAGACAAGCTAGTTCTTATATAGAGATTAGTTGTTTCTAATATTTACACCCAGTGTGCATTCGGTGTGACATTAGCATGCTAATACATGACACATACTGAGATGTTGACAACATATCTGACCTGACACTTTGTTAAAATTCTGTAATTGTGTAAACTGGGAAGATTTAAAATGACATTTTATAAAAATAACACAATTTCCTTTTATACTTACCAATATACCGTATTATAATATATGATAACTTTAACTGATGACCACAAAATGACAAAGCTAGCACCAGTTAGGCTAGCATTATCAGATATTTACCATTCATTCTAAACTCCAAAAGTACTACTAACTCATATTTATCTATGTGCAGAAAGAAATCAAAGCAATACCTGGATTTAAAAATATTAGTCATTTATCTGTAATATATCACTTGGTCCCTTGAAAAGTTTTTTTGCAGTGATGTTACAGCTTGTGATGTTCTAGTGACAGTGGTACAGCAATTTGCACATTGTCTTTTCAAACTAAGACATTTATTAAGTTAAAGTTAGTAAATCACTGAGAACTTTTGGAAGGAATTAACACACAAGCTTCTTCATGCAACACAATCCTCTTGACTGACATGTTGTTTTGTGTCTCCCCAGGCACTGCAGGTGATATGACTGCCTGCCAGCTGCGTAACCCCAGCTCCAGCCTACCACAGGGGGTGGCAGAGGCCAGCGCTCACAGCTCCCACAAACCTATAGAGGATGCCTTACAAAAGAGGGAGCACCGCTTGATGAAGAACAGGTAAAGAGTACCAACCGCACTCATTAGCTTGGACATTACCGGACGATAAAACAACCATATCAATATAATCAGCTGATATTAGCTATATTAGATACATTGGTATCAGCGTAAACTGCGTGCACACTTATTAGGCAAGTAAGTATTCTGAATGAATAATTATTTATATGCACATTTTCCATCTCCAAACCATATAAACTTGAATGCTTTTTGGAGTTAATCATTTTCAGAGGGATGGTGTAGTGAAAGTGTTTCACTCCTTATATCAAGGTGTGCATGATTATTAGGCACCTTCATTACCTCAGGTAAAATGGGCCCAAAAAGAGATTTAACTGGTACTGGTATGGGCTGCAGCTATCATTAAGGATGAGATAGTTGGACCAATTTTCGGGTTGAAGATGGACTGAAACTCAACCCCCAAACCTACTGCCAGTTTCTGGAAGATACTTTCTTCAAGCAATGGTACAGGAAGAAGCCCTCAGGATTCAAGAAGGCCATAATCTTTATGCAGGACAATGAACCATCACATGCATCCAAGTACTGCACTGCTTGGCCTGCCAGCAGGGGCTTTAAAGATTCCTGAATAAGGACCTGGCCCCTTTCCTCACCAGACTCGATTCCTCTTGAGAACTTGTTGGACATTCTCAAATGTGAGATTCACAGTCAGGGAACACAATGCAGCTCTTTGAACAGCATTTGGGAGGCTGTGGTTGCTGTTAATAGTAAACAGATCAAGAAACATGTATGGAAGGCTCATGGCAGTTATTGAAAAGAATGGCAGCCATATTAGTTTTTTTTGAAAAGCCACAATTTGTATTTAATTGTCACTTGTTGTTTCACTTACTCTAAAGATTGAGAATAAACAAGTAATTTGATATAAATTATTTTAGTAATTTAGTTACCTAATAATTTTGCACATTTATGTATTCTCCTGAGCAAGACACAACTCACTTTTCTTTAGTTAAACATTCAGGTTTGAGGTTCAATTATATTTTGGATTGACTGAAAGCATTGTGTTTGTTCAACGAAAAAAATTTGTAAAATACAATTTGCCTAATAATTGTGCACACAGTGTATATGGTGGCTAACATGAAACTGTAGTATAGAATTCCAAAGATAGGGCTGATATATTTTAAAGCACTAGTTCCACGTTTTGGGAAATGATTTCTTGCTGAGAGTTAGATGATAAGATTGATACCACTCACATGTCTGTGCGCTTAATTTGAAGCTTCAGCCAGCAGCTGATTAGCTTAGCTTAGCATAAAGACTGGATACACTGGAGTATGCGCCTACTGTATCGGCACCTCTGAAGCTTATATCAAGTTTAAGAATTGTAAAGTTAGATATAAGTTAGACAGCACTGATGAGTTAATTTTTATTAAGTAAGTCTATATTAAAAAGCTAATATTGGTCAATATACTGTTGGAATTCTCAAATTCTCATATCAGTATTGGCCTTAAACATCATCCGTCTGGCTCTGTTAGACACATTCACTGCATACCGTTGGAAGTTCTCTGCTGTGTCACACACAAACACCCAGCAAATAGCCAGTGACAATGGATGACAATAAACACATGTAATAATAAGATCCACAAGCCTATCATCATTCCACCGCGAGAATCTCCTCCATCCAGTGTGTTTAGCTGCTAATTCTTATGTTGTCTGTCTCCCCATGATCTGCTCTGTAATCTATATTTGGGGTGAAGAGTGAGTTGGCTGACATGACCAACTGTTAGACCTTGTCTTTGTATGTAAGTTAGGTTAATGTAAATAAGTCTGGTTTGCTGGTGAGGAAAATTAATTACCTTCTGCTTTTAGCATGCTCTTTGCTTGCTCTCTTTAGAAGGCTCTGGGCTTTCTGTGTGTTTGCTGTAAACAACCGTGAGTCACTATTGGCACTGATTCCCACTTTCCTTGTTTGCATCTTCCCTGTCCTCCCAAGTTATGATTTTTTTACTACCATCAATCCTAGATGGAATTGTAATTTTTGTAATGTGAGCCTTCTTTTTCCCCTTGATGTGAACTGATTTATGGCTAGAACGAGTTGTCTGTTGTATCTGGGAGAAACGCCAAGACGGTTAAGGCTTCTTTATCACGGTAACTGTTGTTGTTGCTTCCAGGGAAGCCGCCCGGGAGTGTCGACGCAAGAAGAAGGAATATGTCAAATGCCTCGAAAATCGCGTGGCTGTGCTCGAAAATCAAAACAAGACTCTGATTGAGGAGCTTAGAGCCTTAAAAGACATATATCGTCACAAAGCCGAGTGATTCCTCTGGCGAGAGGAGGAACCCGGGATTGTGTGGACTGTTTTGGTGTCCTTCTGTGGGGTGTCTTGAGGACTCTGGTTTTGCTTGTACAGACACACAAATAGACACATACTCACACAAGAAACTCCTTGTCCTCGCTGTTAAATGTGTTTACACGATGATGTCAATGTTTCTGGCTCTGAATTATCCATGCACCGCCACCAGTGAAAAAAACAAGAACCCTGTTTCAGGTCAGGCTTATTATCAGTGAGTATTACGCAGAGCTTATGTCCCTTTGAACAGGGAGGCTGCCAAAGCAAGCAGGAAGAGAAGAACGGAATATATGATCCACCTGCAAACTCGCAATGCCTTACTGGAGACGGAGAATCGGATGCTGAAGACCCAGATGCAGCTCTTGTGCAACCCGAACATCCAAATTCCCTGCCAAGATCAGCCACAAACGCCTTCGCTGTTATCACCTTAGCGCCACTGCATTATACATTCCTTTATGATCAGTTTCATAATTTGGCTTAAAATACTGTATGAGTTGAAAGTCTATGTGATGGTGTCAGTCAGGGCTTCATCTTGCAATGTTTGTGTTGTATTCGATTCCGCCTCATAAATCCTGATGCAAGCTCACTATCTGGGATTAACACCCACTGCATTTATCGCCCACTTTCATTTGTGTTTAATGTAGAGACCTATCAGGATCGATTGAGCCTCTGTGTGAGGACTTAACTGCTTTTAACATGTGGTGTTTATATTTATTTGGGCAAGTTTACACTGCAGTGCATCATTTTTATTTTTTATTTTTGTAAAGGGTGGGAAAGTGTTTATCTTCATATTACTGAGTGTATATTTACTTTAAAATTAACAGTTTGTGGAAAATGCATGAATTTACTGTTTTACCTACAGGTTTGTTTTTTTTGCTTCATCTCAGTATGTATGGCTGAATTTAGAAGCTGTTGTAAGTATCATTTTGATGCGGTTATTTAGGCATTTGATGCAGACATCCAGATTTTTAGTAGACTCCTCTGTTGGTGCTTGATTTCTTCTCTGTAACACCGTTGTCTTGCTGTGATCACACCTTATTTAAAGACCTTATTGACACATCTTTAAAAAATGTATTCGCTTCAATAAAAGTTCTTTCTCAGGATCTCTGTGTTGTTTTCACACATAGTGAATAGAAGGCCTACACTTAGGACACAGTGTTCATTGTTAATCAGGGGCCAGACAGAAAAAAGCCCCTAGCATTTGTAAAGCAAGTTGTAACAAGTGAGTTCATTTGTTCTTAGCTCATGCTTGAGAGGAAAAGAGAAGAAATATATCAGATATACTTTAATGCAGAATTAATCACTAACACACAAGGTCCATTATGAGCGTCTGATAAAGCTTTTATCGCCATGCTGATTCTCGGCTTTGGGTTCCTGTTCAGAACACGATGTGCTGTCCTTTAAATGATGACCCGGCTTGATTGCTATGACTGTCACAGTGGAGAAAAACAATTTCTCCTCTTTAACATATCATATTGTGACAAGTCACACTGTCATCACGCAGTGCATGCCGGAAGAAGGGGATGTAGGATGAGCATTTTAAAACACATTTTCTGTAGGTCACACCAGAGGAATGTGGATGTACTAAGGGGAAGGAAAGGATTGGCCCAGTTTTCAGAGATGCCATTCTCTGATTTAAAATACTAAATAAATAAATTATCTAATACTCAAGAATGTGTTGCAGTAAAAGTCAAAGTGTGTAGTTTAGGCAGATATCAACCAACTAATAGTAGGGACCAAAATAAATCCTAATATGACAGTAATGACCATTAAAGGAAAATGGAAAAGACTTGCATCTGGATTTTGTATTTAGAAAGCTGATTAACAATGGTATTGGAATTTAGCTTTTCTTTATCATGTAACACCTCAATTAAAGATGTTCAAAATGTCTACATTTTTTTGTGCTAAATCTTCACTACTTTGTGGTTCCTGCTCTGTGGTAAGTGGTAACAAAACTGAGGAAAGAATACAATACCATTGAAACCTGCACTGCACCTGGGTCCTTTTGTGAAACCATATTCCTGTCCAGTCGATACCAAAACACAACTTCCACCCTGATAGAGAGAAAACCACAGTGTGGAATGCACAAGTAGAGAAAACTAAAACTGTCTGAGTGTAGTCATAATACACCATTGAAAGCAGATGAATAATTTGTGCTATATAGACAACCATCATTAATTGCAGTGCAGCTGCTGTTCCAGCAGGGTGCACTACAGCACCATGCCGGATCATGTCAACCAGTGTAATCGCGCAAAAAAGCCTATCTTTTCTCATTCAGTCTTCAATCTCCATCATCATGAGCGACAGTCTGGGGCATCAACGTGTAATGTCCCGCATGTCAAGGATTAGTAGATCCCTCGGGACGACACTTTGTTTACCTTAACCTCAACTAATCCCACTTAATCCCGCAGAGAGATTTAGTATGAGCAGCCATTTCACTCTGTCACGAAAACAAAGCCCTTACGCATTTGTCATCCGTCAAAAATCTAATAATTAATTTGCACACACAAATAAAGGGGATGAAAGATGTCCATGTTTGGGGCCAGGGACATACAGCAGTTGCCTTCACCCACCTGTTAAAGTAAGAACACACTTCTGAACAACCTTACTGTTATTATACAAACTGTAGAGTGTAAATTGAACAAACCATTGACAGACTCCAGGAACCCACCTGAACCCTTGAGATCGTATTTTTCTATTCTATTTGTCTTATTTATTTTTTATCCCCAAAGAGACTGTCATAATTGTCCATTTATTACAGTCGTAACCACCTACTTGAACCGGAACTTTTTTCATCACAGCCAAATATGTTTACGTGCTCACAAAATATTGTAATTTCTACATGCATACATGTACGACCTTTCTACCACAATGTGGAGAAAAGACAATATAAAAACAACAGCTGCAATACACAGTGAGTGAGTAACGTTACGTTTTTCTTTGCAAATTGTTTTTAAAAACAACACAAAGAGAACAAACAATGCTCCATGGTACAGACGCATTACCTCAAAAGCTGTGTTTCATAATTTTTTATCTCAAAACACGATTATTGTTATAATAACTGTTTTCTTTCGGCCTTTCGTGGGTGAACAACTAGAACGTAGACTATCTAAAAGTGCGAAGCTATTTCTTAACGCTGAACTCGAAATTCCGATTTTACGAGCAGCACCTGGAAGCGACACGGCAGCGGATGTAGCAGAAGCAGTAGGCTACGGTACATCGGCAACCATGTAGCTCTGCGAGCAAAAATATTATACACCCGACTAGCTGAAGTATCATGCCCTCCTACGTATTTATGTCGCTGTAAAGTAGCAGAGTGCTAAAATGTGTATGTGAAGATAACTGGACAGAAATTTCAAGGCGAGGAGTCGAGTGTGAAACCGAAGCCTGTAGCGTAGAGGCATTATCTGCCCTCTCCTGGACGCTTTGAAAGGTGACGTTGGGTTACTCGTCTTCCTTATTACCCTACCTTGGCGTTTTAACAGCCTTTTAAATGACTACACTTGTCCGGCTACGTTTATTTTAGACTCGGGGGAAGGGTGTGTAACGCCAAGGGACAGTGGGGTTTGTAGTTTGCACCAGGTCTGACTATCCGCGTTACCGCCCCGTTTTCTCGCAGCGTTTTACTTTTCTCCCATGTAGTAACGCGAACAGCGCGACCAGGAGACTGAAGATACAGCGTTTTGGACTATAAGCAAAACCTGCTTACACCATGGGGAATACAACCTCCTGCTGCGTGTCCGCGAGCCCTAAACACCGAAGGAGCAACCACTCCAGGCTCGAGCCCTACCGGCCCGAGCCGGAGCTGAGCCGGGAGGACACGGGCTGCAACCTCCAGCACATCAGCGACAGAGAAAATTTAGACGGTAAGCCACAGTTACCCCATTTTTCCTGGTGTGTTTGAATAACGCGTAGGCCAAATAAAAAGAGAAAGAACACACACCGATTTATCAAATGCATTAGTTATGATTAACCTAGGATGTTGCAAAGAAGCTGGGGACAGTGGTTTATTGCTCCGCAAATACCCACGCCTCTAAAGATTTAAGCTGTAGTATTAACAGATAATAATGGGAGCTAGCAACATCTGTGTGCAGAGGACCCACCCACCCGTTACACTGATAACTACAGTGCTGCAGGCTCCCTGTAATTGGACTTCCAGCATGTTGGAAGTCAGCCATGCAGTGCATTTAAAATCTTACTCACGTAAAAAATTAAGAAGTAGCCTGTTATAAGTACTGTAGAATTCATACAGTATGTAGATTATATTATAAGAGTGTTAATACTGATGCATCCATGTATATTCAGCATTTTACTGTAGCTGGTGGAAGTGGAGCTAGTTTAAACTACTTTATGTACTGTTCATAAAGTACATATGCACTGGAGTTCACTCTGCAAAAGCCCCAATCTTATATAGACAATTCTGGCTAGAAACTAATCCTAAAGACCTTATTTTCTTAAAATTAGTGAAAAAATGTAGTAATGGTGATTAAGAGTAATCTCAACCTGTTTTTAATTCAAACAAGCTTGCCTAAAAAGCGGCTGTTATCTCTAAACAAGCAGTATGAGGTGTGTCATGTCTCTAGAATTATAAAAAAGGAAACATGGTTTTAGAAAATACAAATTGATTTGCATAGAAAACTGTCGCTACCTTCTTACTGGACTGATTAGGCTTAGCACCTGTTAAGAAAATAAGGGGTTAGGACTCAATTTATTATCTATTAGCGCTATTATCTTCCATCCTTGTTATACACTGACTTAAAAAGCTTCCAGGTTGTTGCTGCCTCTGGCAAAACCTGGTTACATGGTGGTCTGTGGTAGGCAGTTTCAGTGAGTCTGCTGAGTTGATGTGGGACTCTGCGCTTGCTCCACCATGTGTCCGTGTGTGAAAGGGTGCGTAAGGTTGGGACAGTGTGTTGAAGGATGAGTGTGAATTTGTGTTCCAGTGGGAGGTGATGTGATAATGATGGACAGTGTTGATGTCACGACGTCCATTCACTTTCTACAGGGAGCTGAATAGGAACCGACACATTTCAGTGCTAATTAACACCTGCACAGTTGCACTCAACTCTACATTAGCGCTGCTATGGTTAGTCCCATAATCGATTAATTGTTTCAGTCATTTTTCAAGCAAAAATGTGAAACATTTGCTGGTTCCAGCTTTCTGAAAAAAATCATCAGATTAATCGGTAAGGAAAATAATTGTTAGTTGCAGGCCTACTCTACATTAAAGATCGAGTCATGAGGAGGTTTTCGAGTTTGTCCTAGCAGAATGAGGAATGCTTTAGTGAAACTGCTTTAGGTTTGTAAGACATGCACACATTTTTTGGAGACAAAAGATGCTTTGATCTGTTATTTGCCCCCCAAAATATATAAAGTTTTATTAGGCAGTTATGAGATGGAATTCCTTGAAACGCTGATAAATTGATTTGATCAGGGTCTAAAGTGTGTCTAATTGTACATTAGGAATGCAACGATTATAGATTTTGTTGGTACAATTTGTCAGAGAAATAATCACGGTTTCACGATTATTACGATTATTATACATTAATTAATTTCACAACACTAGTAATGACTTAAGTTGAGTTTTAGTATTTAATTACATTAACAATCATATTTCTATAATATGTAAGTATTATTAATATAAGAGGAATATTAGCTTTTATCCACCAGGGGAAAATGTTATAAAGGAGGGGAATAAACTGTACTGTTACTGTCATCAACTCTCATCCAGTTAATTGGTAGCCTATAGTCCTGAAAGTCTATAAGCTCCTGATGTATGTTAGTGTTTTACACCTGGCAACATTTTCTCAACACAGACAGGAGAAGACAACATGATGCAACGTTAAATGTTCAGTAACTGAAGGTCTTGAGAGGACTACGTTCTGTCTTCCATAAAGGCCCTTTCAGAAAAGAAGTGATTTGCACTGCGTGGAAGCTGCTCAGCGCTAAATTTCAACTACTTTGACAGCGGCATGCGCGCAAGCAACAAACCAAGCCATTAAGCAGTGTTTGGCTCGATAAGGAAACGAACATGTGATAACAATACATGAAACTATGCTCTCATATTTGCTCGACTGATGCATTGAAAATGGCATCAATTTAAATATAATTTGTCCTCCTGTTCACCTTATTTATGAGAATAAATTTCAATGCATGCAAGTAGGCCTATTAATTAATATGATCTGATCAGCACGACACTTAAGCTGGTGCACCGCTCCTGTAACTTTGTTTTTGTTTTATGCATTTGCCGCAGTTTTGTTCCGTGCAACAGAAACACTCGGTGTTGCGGAGCCTTTACGATTAATTAACCGTGACGTTTTAAAGCGCGGTTAATAGTGAAATCCGGTAATCGCTGCATCCCTATTGTACATCATTGATCATTACTAGGGGTGTGGCGAGACACTTCACCCACAAGACGAGATTCGAGATTGGGTTCACGAGATCGAGAAAAGACGAGATCTTAACACTATTTTTAAGAATTCTTTCATCTTTAATGAATTACATTAAAATTTTGAGCATTAAACACTATTTCCTGAATTCTGATGACATTTTCTGCACCAGTGTATGTGATTTTCTTTTATTTGTGTAAAGAGAAACACATAATTCAGGTGGCAGGTGACAATTCAAAATCTATAGCCTAACTACAACAGAAGATAATGCAGTGCAGCTCTCAGTCATTCTGTGCTGCTTTCAGATCTGTTTCTCCTGTAAATGAACTTTTCTCCTGTAATATCATCCCTCCTGTGTCATGATTTAGTCTTCTCTCCTCTCTGTGTCTTTGTTTAGGGAAGTAACCTATTTAAATGTGGCACCTTTTCACCTCAATGATGATTATTTTATTTTTTTTTCATCTAGAAACTCCTGGGCTTTAATAGCTACTGTGTTTCAGCAGGTTTTCTGCTTATGTTCAAAACTTTCTGCACATTCACAATCTCTCACATCTGTGTTCTCAGACATATCCAGAAAAAGTCATAATATATATAGAGAAAAACGTCATCATTTGATGAGAAGTCTACCTGCCCTATACTCTTCTGTGCGTTACGTTATTAATCCGCTGGAAATAACGTTATCCTCTTCAGACCGTTTGACAGATGCAGTTTGGGACTGCATGTTGCATGTGAAACCCAAAGTAACTGAAAAACTTGTGATCAGGTAGAAATCTCACCACAAATCCACACACGGTATCTTCAGCAGCTCTGATAAAGTGCAGCTCACAATCCCTAACACAGCAAGGCTGCGCTTCAGTAGATTTTTATGTTGCAAAACTCCACCAGCTACGTTACCACTCGTCACAGCTGGACTCACAGTGCCAGCGGTGCGGTTGATTACCATCAGGGCTTACACTGGTGTGGCATCAGCTGGCTAGAGTTGTTTAGCTCTGCTAGATCTTATCAGTTATACATATGTATTTCACCGTGTGAGAAAATTAATGTATGGCTTGACTGACAGCATGTGAAAAATGTCAATTTTGTGAGTCTCGAGAGACAGCTTTTTACCTGACGAGATATCTTGTCACAATTTAATCTCACGACACACCTAATCATTACACAATTACTGACCAAAGTGGTTAGTAAGCAAATGGGATGGGGAGAGAGGGAGGGAAGGCAGGAAAGGAAATCATCCCAGCATGCAACCACAGTAAGGAAATTACCAGCAATGCTTGAAATGTGCAGTTATTAGACAAAATTAAGAATGTTAGCTGGAACTAGCCCTAATGGTAGTTAAAGTGCAGGTCGTATCAGAGTGCCTGACATGGCATCACATTGTCTCAATCCTCAAAATGAGTAAAAACCATACTAACAAAAACAGCCCATTGTCTGCCAAAAACTGGCCAAATGCCACTTGGAATTATGTATATCACAGTTTTTCTGGCATGGCAGGGTTCTTCCCAAAGCTATATTGCTCAGTCTAAATGATGTGCTGAAAGGCCAGTCAACCTCACTGGACTCCTCGCTGTGAGGATCGGGCTGCCTGTAGTGAGTAATCAGGGAAGCCTCAGGCTCGGAACTAACTTTGTAATTGATGGAGCAGACATGCAGTTGGTTAAACATGGGTTGATGAGTATGGTTTTTGATTTTAAATACAGACATTCATGGATTAATTTTGGAATATAGCTGCAGAGAGATATTTTGCACCAATTGTCCATCCATCCATTCTCTGATGTTTTTTTTTCTTCTTCAGTAATAGCTGGCTAAGCAAGGTAGCGGATACTTTCTCCTGCTCCTGGGGAATGCCTCCGCATTACTTAGTCTCTTAGTTGGATGTGCCTCGAATACCTCCACAGGGAATCCTATTCAGATGTCTGAACCACCTTAACTGGCATCTTTCCATGTGAAGAAGCAGCAATTCAGAACTCAGAACAAGCTCAGAGCAGCCCTGACACCTTACAAAGGAAATACAATTTTTGTTGCTTGTAACTGATTCATTTAATTCATTTGAATCAGGAACAAAATTAGCACGTAATTTTACATATTTTACTCATATTTAATCATAATTGTTTTGAAAGTTCTTGCTCAGATTTGTGAACTGATTGACTGTTTAGCATCATGTTCTGACCATAAAGGAAAGTTTAAAACCACATTTAACCATCTAGTTTCTTCAACTTTCACTCAGGAGCAAAAATCAGCCAGTAAACTTGAAAGAAATAACGATATGACATTTATTGTGATGTATCAATATCAAATGATATCGCTTATCATTTTTTTAATCATTACCCAAAGTAATTTGGTACCGTATTTTATGTATAATTCTGACTGCTTTCATGCCAGAATATTCCCAGAATTAGTATAGTAAAACCAGCATTTAGACCACCATAAGACACACTGACCCTTTGATAAAGGAAATTTAAGAATGGTTTAGAGCTGCAATGACTAGTTGATTAATGGATGAGCTGCTAAAAACAATATTTTATCATATTTAATCAATTATTACTTTCAGGCATTTTTCAAGCAAAAATGCCAAACATTTGCTGGTTTTAGCTTTTCAAATGTGAGCATTTGCTGCGTCTCTTTTTAAATATATGATGAATAAAATACTACTGTTGGGTGAGCAAATTGAGCAATTTAAGTTAGGGCAAATGTTTAAATTATCGATTAACCTGGCAGTGATTTCTAGAATAATTGTTTCAAATTAATTGTGACAAACGCCTTTTTCCGGAGTTAAAAGTGACGTCTTCAAATGTCTTGTGTTGTCCGACCAACAGTACAAATACGGTTAGGTATCGGAAACCGTTTTCAAGTTGGAACCATTACCAAATGTCCAAGAACCGCGGATTTGTTTAAGACACATGCATTTCCATTTTACATATATTTCAGTCACGCTCCTGATTGAACGGCAGTGAGCATTTTGAACCAGCGGTCCAGATTTACTGTACTAATGATAGAGGTGTAAACACCAACACCCCAAAGGAGCACCTAGCTTCCAATGTGGGCAGCATCAGGCATCATAAGATGGCTAGCTGCACAGCTAACTGAGTAGCTAACATAGTAGCAACTGCTGTTAGCAGTAGTTAGCTGCTAAAATAACCAGTAAAATAAACTTTGTAAATCAGTGAGGCAGAGCAGCCTGAGGACACCAGAGAGAAAACTGCACAATATTTCTCCATCATCTCTGATCCAGTTTCAGTAAAACCAGTGAATAAAGTTGTGTTTTTGTACAGTAATCAGCGAGTCCTACTTTCACGTAGCAGGTCTTGATTTAGCGTGGACCCACTAAACCTCTTCTGTGCTTGGGGAAGTTGGCCAATCAGAAGCAAGTGGGCTTTCAGGGAGGGAGGCCGTGAAGAGACAGGAGCAAAAACTGAGTGATCAGACAGAGGGTGAAAAGAGGTGCTGAAGCAGTGGACAGTATGAGAAAAATGTGTTTTTTGAACATTAAAGCATGTAAACATGTTTTAGTAGAAACCCTAAATAAAAGTATGAACCTGAAAACGTTCACTTACTGTTGAGGAACACTGCTTGATTCAAGTAAATGAATACATGGGAAGGTCACATATACTGTAGGTCAAACCTCGCTAAAGAGCTGGCATAATCTCGAGGACTTTTTGAAAAGTAAATATGGAAATGTGCAAGGAGACCATGTGATGCAAGGAGATTTGATATCTGTCTTATGAAAGTGTTTATCTTGCTTGATCATGTTTCATAAATGAGGGCAGTATGATGGTAATCAAGCTGTTATATTTGATTTGGTTATACCTGAACAAATAGTATGATTTTGTGCATATTGTATGGGCTTGTCTCTGCTTGTGTTGTGTGTTTATGTGTAGCATGTGATTACAAAAACATCTGCCATGAGAACTGCTCACAGTGGTGATGACACACGTGCACATTTTTGCGGACAGTGCACAAACAACACACACATAGTGCTCATTGAACAGCATGCAACAGAAGTATGAGAGGGTCTTTCAAGCGGCCGCTTTCACAAATCAGTAGTGTAATCTGATTTGCCTGAGCAATTGCTCGCTGTGTGTTATCATAACTTATACACCAGTCAGAGATAAAGAGGCTGAAGATTCATGCTTCTCCTGACAGCTTATTTATCTCAATTTATGTCTGCTTGTGTTCTTCAAAGCACTAAATCTTCTTGTTAGGATATAGAGAATTATGCCAATACCATTGCACAGGTCTCTCAGGGTCAAGCCCATCATTTGTCTTTGACTTATCTAGACACATGCCAACTATCATGAATATACAGGTCTAAAGGTGTTAATCTAAACTTCATTCGGGAGCTGCGCCTTGTCACCGGACCGAAGGTTTCAGGGGATTTTTGTAACATAGACCTTTTCTCTTGTAACACGGAAGTCCCTTACTGCACTGCTGCTAACTCTAATTACATTATAGCTATTTGCTGTATTTGACCTTTTTTTACAATTAATATTTTTGAAAGAAGTGAAACTGTCAGTAACGGCACTTTTCCCTTCCTTTTTGAGAAAAATAAGATGACCGAAAACCAAATTACTTAAAAAAGAAGAATAGGAGAGGAATATGGTGGACAAAATGATTAGAGATTAAGATTACAGAATGTCGTCTGTTGCTCAACATAACTGGGTTCATCATCACTGCAGCGCCCAAAAGAGAGAGGAACATTCTTTGCCATTTCCAGACCCTCCAAACCAGCAGCTGAGCTATTTTTATCCTAATTTGATCAGAGCACAGAGTAATGTTGTATTGTTGTACAGCAGCTCTAAGTAAAGGTAAACCTAGGCCACTTATAATGTCTTAGAAATAAGAGACAAAGGACTGTGAGATGGAGGATGAAACGGATGAATTTCTCACCCCGTTTGGGTTTTACTTAACATAGACATCTGTAAATTAGCAATGGCTCCGGGGCCAGCATTCGCCTCTTCTAATCAGTGTTAAAGTTAGTTATTCTGTACCGCGCACACACACACACACACACACACACACACACACACACACACACACACACACACACACACACACACACACACACACACACATATATTGATGAGTCTTGCTTGCAGGCTAATTGAAATCTGGACATGGATTATTCATGCCTGGTTGATGAGCCTGGGGAGTCTCCTAACTATGAATTCCAGACAAGTTGACCTAGATGTACAGTGTGTGATACGATTTTGTTTTGTTTGTTGTTGAGGTGAAAAATGCTTCTTATTGTGCCCGGCATTTTTATGTCCTATGTAAAGGTGCACACATTTAGCTTTACATTTAGCTGACAATTTTCCCTTTCCCATATGAGTCATAGTCAGTGCAGGTAATGCATAACATCAATCTCTAAGTTCACCATAATTACAAACTAGTATTAAAAACTGCATGTGAGAGCTATAAGCCAACAACACATTTTTGATCAAATAAATAATAAATACATAACCCATGTACAAATATTTAATCATTGAAGGATGAATGGGTTCTTCCGTCTTTTTGGAGTATTTCCCTCCAATTCAATTGATTTTTGACCAGGTTTCAGCAGCAGCGTAAGCTAGGGATATTAACAGTTGTTTTCTTTATCGATTAATCTGCCAATTAATTTCTCAATTAACTGATTAAATGTTTGGTCTATAACATTACTGAAAATGGCGGTGAAAAATGACAATTTCCTTAAGCCTAAACATACAGAACACACATTCAAATGACTTGTGTGGTTCGTCTGCATGTCTAAAACCCACACATATTAAGGTTTACCATGACATAAGGCTAGACTAGGTTTGAGCAGAAAAACGTTAAGTATTTTTGCTTGAAAAATGTCTTAAAAAATCTGAAAATTATCAAAATAGTTAATATATGTATTATATTTATAGATTAATTTTCTTTCAATAAACTAAACAATTAATTGACTCATCGCATCAGCTCTAATGTAGGAATATGCAAGTATGTTAATGCACCAGAAAGTTGAATGTTGAGTTGAATGTAATGTCACAGGGTATCTGCAAAGTGTAGGAAGGAGCAATATCTTTACGTGGGATAACTGACTCCAGGCATGTGCACACATAGACATAAAAAGGGGCTTCAGCACCTGCCCTTTTTCTTCCTCAAGTGAAAGTTTCTGGGGTGTTTTTAAAAAAAAATTAATTAATATACAGTATATTTATTCCTGTTTTCGCTCAGCTTCCCTGTCAAAGAAATATATTTATTAGAAGAAACAAAAACTAAATATCAGGTCCAGGATGAGGCTTTGTCGAGTTCCTATGCGCGCGCACTCTCGCATTTAATTTGAACACATTTGCCAAGTCACTGCGGCTGAATAGGATAACAAAGTAACTAAAGCATATCACCACAGAACTTCACCAGTTAATGACTTAAATCAAGAGTATTTTCCTCTGAAATGTTCTGAGTAAATATGCAGATTAGCTTGTTTTGGTTAATTTAGAATAAATCTATATGCAACAAAAGGTGTATTCTTGAAGTATTATTTCCATTAAAGTAAAAGAAGATATGGTAGCAAAATAGACCAAAGTCTCAAAATTGACCACTATAAAAAAGTGTCCTGCCTTAAACAGTAACTTCATAGTTTTGATGGTAGGCTCCTCATCTAATAACTATCCATTCTATTAGTTTGCTTTATGCTGATAGATCTTGATACAGACAACCCTCCCTCAAATGTGAAACTAAGTCCATGTCACCATCAGTAATTGTGTGTGGTAAGTGTAATAGCAACAATAATAATGTATTTGATCAATACATGAATGTATTCAGTATTCTGTTGCTTGGCTGTGTGGCTGTGCTGAAGGTTATCTTTACTCATTTCGAATCTTGCTTGTGAAACAAAAGGTATTTAAATAAAATTTGCATCCCAATGCCACAGTTTAGTGTGAAGATTGTTTGTGCATTTTGAAGTGTTATGTAATCCAATAACACCAAAAGAACTAAAATGATTCATTTCCTTGTGAAGAATAAACAGATTATTAGTTTAACTATGTCATTTATTCTAAATATATAGTAGAAGGATAGAAAACATGCACATTGTGGCATAGTTTCCTTTGCTGTTGCCTGCTTCTGTGATAAACCTAGTGAATACTAAAGAAGACCATGGTCTCTGTGTGAATTGTGTGAGGGAATTACAATAAATTAGAAGGAAGTTAGAGTTGTGTTAATATATTTAATGTTTTGTTTTGTTGAAGTAATCTCGTACTCAGTCTAATTGTGGATTATAATTAATATATAAAGCATTAAGCACTACATTTGGCTGAACAGTAGAACTGATGGTGGATGATTTAGCAGCTTGTTGGCATGTCAGAGGTTTTACAACTAAAAGCATTTAACTGATTGAAGAGCCAAATAAGAATTAAGCAGTTTTAAGGAACTTTTTGAGAGGCAGCTCTTTAAAAATATTCAGAATGCCCCTGACTACAGTTTGATGAGCAGTCTAAAACCAAGGAACAGCAAGTCACATTTTGGTGTCAGCATTTTAGAATTGAAATCTGACGGACGGATTCTTTTTGTACCCACAGTTTTATACAGACATTCAATCATCACTCAGGGCCAAATCAGTCATGAAAGAGGTAGCGATAACTGTTTTCGTTTTGAGTGGGGCGTGATTCTCACTTCGTCTTATTTAGTTGAGCTCTTTTCAACACATTATCACCAGTGCTGTCACTATCACTGTCTTCACCACCCATACTGAAAACAGCAACTTAATGCATATATTGTGATTTTGGGAAATGTACAACACTAACTAAAATTGAAGTACACAAGATAGATTCAGGAAAAGCTGAAATATAAAAGGTATTCGGTCTAAATGAAATGATTGGTCGTGCTTTATTACAGTCCTGTGACAGCCACAGAAACCGGATTTTAAAAAAATAAATCTGTGAAAGCATCTGATTTATTGATTGCTGTCGGGGTGTGAAGAAAATTTCAACAAATATCAAAAAGCTTTTGACAGCTTCAAGCAACTCACAATACACGTCTCACAATGACATTTCATCCATTTGGCTACTTTTTATTTTTGCTCACAAAAGCCAGCAATTTCCCAAAAGAAGGAATGGTTTCCATTTTAAAAACAAATTAACTGATCCAGAGTGGTAATGAAAATGCAATTGCCTGTGACAATCTCATTTTGGTGTCTCGTTTGGCTCGACTCGGCCCACGCGTGGGAAGATAAAGATCTACTACCGACAAATTACCTGCTCTCGTCTTCACTCAAAATGCCGCTGCCTCCTGAGATGTTCATGTTGTAATGGTCTTCTGCCAGTTCTGATTAAGAGTAGGGAGACCACCTCTGCATCACTGATCAGGAGCACTCATTATAAAAAGGGAATGTGTCTTATATGACTGAAAATCATGCAATGGAGTTGTAACCCCTATCTCACTTCTTATACACAATCTGTGGCATAAAATCCTGTGAGATCTATAGATAATTTCAAGTTGATGCCTTGGGTTGGGAGCGCAGTGGAGGTAAAGCAGAGTGTAGTTTTCTCTGGCAAGTGAAACCTGGAGGGGATTATGTGTTTGGTTGTGTGTGTGTGTCTCTGTATCTTTTCAGTCTCATGTCGCATACTACTGGACCCGTCGGCCTAAAATTTTGGGGCAAATTTATGACCGTATGTTCAAGGAGCTCTCGTGGTTGCAGTGATTATACATTTTTGAAAAACCTATTTCATTGACTGAGCCTATCATAAAGCTCAGACTTTTGTCTTTTCAGCAGTATCCAGCATTTTACAACATGGCAAAAGGCATTTCTGGCAATTGACTAGGGTCAAAACAAGGCTTACCTTGTCTGTTGCAGGCCATACCTGGCTCAAAAACTGACATCCAAAGTTTGGTGGGAGTGACGAGTGAGATATAGCTTTTTTCTGTTTGGGAGGGGAGAGGGATGTTAGGAGGGGTTTGTATTTGCTATAAATGAAAAATCTAAATCTTCGAAATAGTTAACGGAGTTTAAATTCACAAGTTTGGACTCATTGCCCCATTTATTTTTTCCTTATTAAGTTTCTACACTTTTTTAAAGTTATAAACTTAAGGTTATAAATTCCTTGGCCAATTAATCAGCTGATATGATACAATGCCTGCATTCTGGAGGTCCATTAACAAAAAATGTCTGCAGACACATCTGCAGAATCTTGTCAGTGTGGCTGCTGTGGAACAATGTTAGCACTCTCCATTGTGAGTTTTGGAAAGGTGGTGAAAAAGTTAGTTTGGAGACCTAAATTTCCTCAGTCACCATCGTCTTTTCTAAATGTTAACCTTTTTCTACCATCCTCAATGACAAGGTAATCTAATCTAAAACCATTAATTGCTATATAAAATATATATTGTTAGTGTAGAAAATAATGTAGTTGTATCCCACTCTCCCTTAAACACGTTGTGAAATCTACAGCATAACCCAATGTATTAACTTAACAAAGGTTGACAGTCTGCATACCATTGTGTGAAAACCTTGATACTCCACTTTTGTTTTGTATTGTGCTTAAACTGGAAATGGGAAAACAGAAAAATATAAACAATTTGCATAATGTCACAAATGCATTTTAATCCAATAGATAAAACATTGAACTTTTGGAGATGGATAGTAGATTATATGTGGCATATGTGGTACAAGTTGTAAAGGTGAATAAAAGAAACCATGTGGAGCAACAAATGTCATCCTTAGCTAGCCCTAGAAGTGCTGGATGTGGAATGTCAACATTTATAAGGGCTTATGGGCAAAGGACCTGTTAAAGTATTCAAGATGCAGCCATGTCCACACACAGCTAATAAAAAGTGTATTTGAAGTACACCCTGATGCTCCTAGAGACTAAAGGCTTGAATATTTTGGTGTCTAATGGTCAGAGCAGGTTGATACTGCTTGAGAGAGATTGAAAAATACAACCTAAAAGATGTGTGCGATAAAACTGCTTGACCTGGGGGATGTTAGAGATAGACTCGGGCTTTTGCAAGACAGCTGTGTAGTGAGGATGGGAATGCCAATAGCTTTTGTGATCCAAGTCTTCACCTCATTGTTTGGAGGATATTCCCCAAATTCAGTGTGCGTAGTGTGTGTGTGTGTCGGGGGTGTGCTTCATGTAAGCAAGAAGAACAAAAATCAGTGACTGCCCATGGTTGAGTGTTTAAGTAGATTCCCAGCAGTGCTCTTGAATTGTATTAATCAGAAATCGGCTAACATATTGCAGTCTGTCTGTCTGTTTGCTGAAAGGGTGCTTGCAACTATATGCACGCTTCAGAACGGAACTCGATGGCAATTAGATGTGGTGTTTAGGAGCTCAAGAGATCATTTGGGCACAGCTGTCTGCAGGCCACATGCATTACTGGCAAATTTATTCTGCAAAATGAAGGAGACTTCTTGTCTTGCTTTGAGCAGGGAGCACTGAGACATCCAAATTCTACAGACAGATAAAGTTTACAACTATCGACTATAGGCAGGACTTGACGATTCTGATTCGACTATGTAAATCCTTAGTCGGGGACAGCCCTAGTGTGTGTTGCTGTCGCTTCACTTGGTCCATGTTTGTAAAATATTCACAATATCAGTGTCTTGTAACGTAATAGGTTATAACTCTTTAGCAAAATACTAAAATGGGCCAACAAATAAACTGTTAATATAGCTGGGCTGCCAGCCCAAGTCTATGTGTGGGAAACACTGGCAAAGCTTGGAGGATTACAATCTCTCCAACTAATCAGTTTGTCCCGCAGGGTGGCAACTGACAAAAGACTTAGTTTATTGTTATTTTAAGAGTAAGTAAGATTTTGTGTTACTGTACCAAATAAAGCAAGGGAGGTTGGTGGTTCTATGGATGTAGTTTTGCGTGCAAGCTAGGGTAATAGTGAAATGTTAAAAACAAGCTTAAACAAAAGCTGTCTTTATGTAGTCTAGCTGTTTAGCTTAGTTAGCCACGTACCTTAAAATATTACAAAATATTCTTGAAAACTTAGCTGCTGGCTGATACAAACCAGCCCGTCCTCTCTCTACAAGTGGTACCTACAGGCAGCAAATCACATCAGATCTGTCTGATGTCTGCAATCCATACTGTCACCAATTTTCATATTAGTGCATTGCTTAAAATCGCACACACTTAGACATATAATTTAATGGAGTCAGGGCTAATTTAGCCAGCTAACTGAGCAAACAGCCATCAGATGGGGCCACAGGTGTTGCTGGTAGGAGTTTGGTGAGCAGGTGTTATGCATGCTAATTACTGCTGATTGGCTGTTGGAATATGAGCTGGTCTGCCAGCAAGGCTCAACAACATCCAACAAGCTATACAGTTAATAACAGATAGCTTGACACAGCTTTATTTGTGATTATGGTGTGTGTGTGTGTGTTTGTGTATATGTATGTGTGTATATGTGTGTATATATATGTGTATATATATATATATATATATAACTCACTCATACAACATTATAATGGTAGACTTGATCCTACACTGTTAAATTGCCAGGAGTTGGTATTAAAAGGTTGATATGAACAGCATTTCTGGACCAAAGATGTGTCAGATTTCAGTTCTAACAACCAATTTTACCTTTTTTGTCAAATTGTAGTTCAGATTCTTGCAATATTATTTTTAAATAAAATATATCCATCCTTTTCCTGAACTGCTTCTCCAGTTCACAACACTTCCCAGCCTATCCCAGCGCACATTATGCAAATATCGCTGGACTGGTGTCAGCTACCCAAATATCTAGAGTGTGTGTGTGTGTGTGTGCATTCCTGATAAAAGCCATTGCTATTCTGGTGTGTTTCTGTTGATTTATACATTGGTGGTAATGCCTGTATCGGGGCATGTGTGCACGCATGCCAACATTAGCATGTGGTGTGTGGAAATGTCAACACATACTTGATAGAGCTTGGCACAGATGGTCTTCCTGTCATCCTCAACTCCTTCCACACAGAGAGAGAGAGAGAGAGAGAGAGAGAGAGAGAGAGAGAGAGAGAGAGAGAGAGAGAGAGAGAGAGAGAGAGAGAGAGAGAGAGAGAGAGA
>NC_060150.1:27307114-27347940 GCF_021292245.1 Micropterus dolomieu
GTGTGTGTGTGTGTGCATTCCTGATAAAAGCCATTGCTATTCTGGTGTGTTTCTGTTGATTTATACATTGGTGGTAATGCCTGTATCGGGGCATGTGTGCACGCATGCCAACATTAGCATGTGGTGTGTGGAAATGTCAACACATACTTGATAGAGCTTGGAGAGAGAGAGAGAGAGAGAGAGAGAGAGAGAGAGAGAGAGAGAGAGAGAGAGAGAGAGAGAGAGAGAGAGAGAGAGAGAGATTTGAATTCAACAAGGAGCTGTGAGAGGAGCATAGGGTTTTATCAGGCTAATGCATCGCAGCTTCCATTGGTCCAGCAATCACATTTTTAATATTTGTCTATCTATAAGAACAGAAGAAGCCTCTTGGATGAGAGGTGAAACGTCCAAAACTATCTTCGATCGAGTCGAGTTGCCCTTGATTTTAACCCTCTTTAGATAACTATGACCTGGATGACTGAGAGTCTTCACAGAAGGCAGAACCACCTATTTTGTGTTTTCTTAATTTTAATTTTTTTTTTTATTCTGTTTTTACGATTAAAGCACAATCATCAGTAAGACTGTGTAATCATGTGGTGGATGACTACAATTTCAACAATTCAATAATAAACTATTAAAAATGTGATCAGTTTCAATGAATTTGATGTACCATGCAAATATGCATAGAAATATTTAAATGTATACATGTGCAGATATTTATGGGGACAATTTACAATACATGTATTGCAACAGCAGGATATTAAAATACTGTTTAATAGGGGACAGTTTACAATGAATGCATTGTTTCAATACATGGATTGTGAATTGTCCCCTATAGATGATCTTATGCTGGACAGATTCCGTATGCTGTTCCAACCCAAGTGGGTCTGATGTGGCCACTGTCACGTGGGCAACGCTCCTGCTTGTTTACCATGCTTGACTGAACGTAGCACTTAAATTTTTTTCCAGCGGAATATTTGACTCCACCCACACAGCCATGAAGTCTTCAACAAGCTCTTGTCTTGCACCTGTCAATGTGCTTGCACTTTTGAGAGTTTGATGAAGTTAGTGGTGGGCGATATGGCAGAAATATAACACGATTTATGTAAGGCAGGATCTGGCGGTTTTGTTGCCTGCTTGCTCGGCTCGGTTCTGGTGCCCAGTCTGGCGCTGCTCCCTGCCATCATCCTGACCTGAAAACCGCTCCTTGAGTAGAGGTGTAAACACTAAACACACTACCCAGGTGCTCCGAGCTCAGCTATGTCTATCCCATTAGTAGCACAGCTAGCTGAACTAATTAACTGCAGCTAGTTAGCCGTGGTTACACTACCAGTTCATCAGCAAACTCCGTAAATCACAGAGCGTTGAGGCAGAGCAGCTGGGGGACATGGGAACTCAAAGTCGGCCAACATTTTACTCTACAATGTTGCCTTTGTAGAGTAAAATGCAGGCATCGAGGCAGCTGACTTGATGTTGACAGAGCATCATAAGCCATACAACTAAAACTGAACACGATACTAACAATGTCTCTGAAAAAAAAAAAAAATCGTTCACGATCTAATATCGTAATTATGCACACCCCTAGTTGAAGTGATGAGCTCTTGCTAGCATGCTGACTCTTCAGAGTGTGTGTGGGTGGGTGTGTGTGTACAAGTTGCTGGGCCCCACCCTCGGTAAAACACTAGTAAATGAAACCAAAACAGAGTAGTATAGTTATTTTATATAGTTTGTTGTGCTGTGGAAAAAATGTTGATTCCAATTGTATTATCAAATTCTGCAAATCCATGTGTGTTTTATTGCGGTAATCAAAGGCCCCTACTTTTTAGATTCAGAAAGGCTGCACTTTTATCATGAAAGAGAGTGAGAGCAAAGAGTAGTTATAGCAATATGTGTAGGGTGATTGACTGTTATGCACTAGCGGCTCTCCTGGTTTAATTTATTTGCATTGCAGTTTGCATGGAAACCCAGCTATGGATGCTTATGTACATTACCCTGCACACACATGAACCCCATTCAGAATGTGTGTCCAGTCTGCTGCCTGCAGACACAGCGGTATTGTCAAACCTTTCTCCCAGATGCATCATGTACGTAACTGATGTAGATCCCTGCTAGTGGTGCATGGGTCTACAGTTTTGCAGGGGCAGCTGGCCAAACATTGTTTGTTAAAATGATTCATCATGTAACCTTCACATTTCCTCTGACCCCAGGGTTGAAGCATGAATATATGCTAATTATCTCCATTCAAGTTTGATTTTGATTGATTTAGAGCTACCATTCAAATTTGTACTGTACGTTACTTTGTGTCAACAACTTTAGGATCCTGTTGCCTGTCCACCCAGCTGCCCCTTTGTACCATAATTGTTGTCACAGGTGTGAATACTGATGGATACCATGGCAGTGCTTTACCACAGCCCCGCCTCAGCTCTGTCAGTCTGTTATGTCTATTCCTTAGTATCTAATGAAGCCAATCAGTATTCATCCTGTATGATCTCGATTTTATATAATTTAGATAACTATTGTCTTGCTGCCCTTTTGTCTACGTCATTTCATTTCTGGTTTTCTGATTGTCTGTGTAAAAAGACAATGTATATTTTGCCCTTCTGCAAACCAGTTTCCAGTCTTGTTACCCACTACTGTCATTCACCATCCACTGGAAAGGATGACTTCCTGTCTTTGCTAGTAGGGCAATGTGTGTACTGTGTCACTGCATCATGAAGCACAAAAAGACCCAGCAGCAATTAGTACAGGGTAGTGTACAAGCAGGTGGGAGAGGCTGAGAGATTGATAAAGCAATAGAAAGAAATAAAAAGACAGTGAGCCCGGCTGTCTGTCTTTGCCTTTGATGGGCCTGCCTTTCAAGCTAGCGTTGCCTAGTTACAGTGAGCAGAGGATTCAGGGAAGGAGGGAGGGGAGAGAAAGGGGGGGGGCTCTCAGCTGGGTGCAGAGTAAATAGCTGCGTTTCTACCAAAAGTACCGGCTCAGCTGACATACAACATTGCAAAAAAGTCGGATTTTAACAGTGGCACATGATTTGCACCTTCATGATTATGCATCTTTGTGAAAGTGGGGTAGTGTTTCTGCTTAGCACTTCACATGGATTACTTGTTAATCAGGCAGTGTTTCTACCACTATCTTTTTTCCCTTAGCAGTTCTGATGGTGAAGTGGCTCTGCTTTCATTTGTCTCTTCACCCACTGTGTTTGTCTCTGCTCATGCTAGTTCACCATTTCTTTTTCTGTCTTCCATACAAACTGTTTCTGCTGTAGAAAGCACACAGGACTTTTTTTTCTGGAAATCAACAGACTCTGGATGTTCATAACAGAAAACGTGAAGGGTTACAGGAACTGTGTGTAGGCCAAATCACTTTGGATTCACTTTGGAGGTTCAAATAGCAGAATCTGTTTAAGTTTGGCAGCTTTAAAATGTTTCCATTCTCTTTACGCCCTTTGCTATTTTTTTTATTTTAGCTTCACCTAATTACAGCCATCCGTCAAGTGTACCGGTAATCAACAGTAGTGCTCCAAATCCGACACATCAGTATACATGGCCAGATACGCTGCCAAGGAATGTCACAGTAACAAATCCCTGTGATGGATTGTAGGAATCTGGGGCTGGTTCGATGTCTTAATGTAGTCCTCCCAACACCGAGCTGTAAGGCTGTACTTCATTGTAGTTCCTCAAAAGGTCCTTTCCTCATGTGAGTCCAGGATGTCTCAGAACAGGATGTGGCCATGCAGGCAGACAGGAGGTGTGGTGAGTAACGTAACCATGAAACTTTGACCTGCCATTGATGAATTGTGTGCATGTATGTATGGAGCGGTGGTAGAGGGTATGGATGTCTAAAACCTTTTCACTCACCCAATGTAGAAGTTTTTTTTTTCTCACACATGAGATTTGTTTTTTGTCCCCCCTCCCCCATTTGAGTATACTTTCTCAGTAATGGAATTTGATTGAGTGTTTTCTAAATTAGACTTGTAGATTTCAGTCTACGCCAAATTCTTCTAAAATGCACAAGTCAATGATGCAGCTGATGGATAATGCAGAGTACTAGCAGCATGGCTTCAGGGATGGCAGTGTCGGTCGGTCCACGCTTTTGATCAAGACTGAAATATCTCAACAACTTTCGGGTGGATTGTCACGACATTTAGAAAAAGACATTCTTGCCCCCTCTGGATAAATTGTAACAATATTCGTGATCCCTTCACTTTTCATCTAGTGCCATCATCAGGTCAAAATATCATCAAAATATGAATTTGTCCAGTACTTTGTGGCCATGCAGAACTAATGACAGCCCCATCAGCCTCTGCTGTACTTTGTGTTTAGTGCTGATTAGCAAATGTTAACATGCTAACAAGCTCAGCTAAGATACTCAACATTATACCTCCAAAAACATCAGCAGGTTTAAGATTGTCGCTGTTAGCATGCTGACATTAGCATTTAACTCAGAGAACATTTGTGCCTCAAGTACAGTGTCATTCCTATGTTCCCAGGATCCTTTGTTCCCCAGTTCCAGGGTTTGGATTAGGGGGTTAGGATACGGAGAACATGGGTTAGGGTTAGACATTGCGGCTGCTGTAGCTTTGACTTACTATTGGTTGCTTTTAGTTACTGTAATCTTGTACACAATATGCCTCAGTTTAGGACATATTGGGGTGATGGAAACAAAACGTTATGGCTTCTTTCTTATGCTGAGTGAATTGACGTACTCTTATGAAACACACTTTTGATTGAGTATTATTAGGCTATATTATTGTGCTGAAGTCATCAATATGATTTCTTAAAGGAGGATGACCATTCGTCTTTTATTCACTCGGTTTCCCATTCATTTAGTCTCTTTAAAAACCTTTAACCCTACCTCTCTTTTGAGATTTAGAATCTTGCCAATTCAGTGTCCAGAAATTTAATGGCAACTAATCAATCCAGCAAATGACATGCCTCCTTTTTAATGTGTGGCGTGGATTGAGGCGGTGAAAAGGGTAGTTCGTTGTTATCGCACACACTGTTTAAATGAAAACACAGTGGCTGTATCATTAAGGGATACAGTGGAAAATGTCATAACATAGATAACATACTTTTACAGAGGTGCGGGGTTAATGTCACAGCAGAGCTCATAATATGTTGAGTCCATACCTCCTCTGTGCTCTGTAAAGTGTTTTGTTACCCAAGTTGAGAGCAACTTGATTGTCAAGATCTTCCCTGTGTCACACATTCACATGCTATATTTTTCACTTTCCTTCTTTCTCACATTACAAGACACAAACACACACACTCTTTGACAGCAGTAATAAGGTTTGCTCTGTGAGTAAGTATCAAATGAAAACTGCTTCACTTTGTGGCTCCAAACTGCACTGTAAAGGCTGTTTTACACCAGAAAGCATGTGGATGAGATCCAAGGTGAGACAGGAGAAAGAGCCTGGGAGAGTGACACAGTAGTCAAAGCTGTTTAAGTTAAATATGCACAACAACCATTGTTTTCACAGTAAACCTTTTGGAGCAACAGGCTGTTGCACAAACCTTAGATTACACTGACACTGTAGAAACACTGTTCTGTAAAATTCCTGAACCCCAAGAAGGCGCAAGCCTAAAACTGTTAAAGTTAAATTATTTTAAGATCCAAAATCATCTCACATCAGTGGTCGAACCAGATTGCATCATCAAACAGGAACAAAACAGTCTGAATTAAAGTAGTGTCAACAAAAATAGTGCCACACTAACTATAACCATGCAACACTGTGTTCCTTTTGACAAATCTATTTTCAAACAGCAGCTACATCTTGTGCTCTTTTCACTCCACACTCCATTACAAGATGTGCTGTGTGCTTCTTATCTTACCCGTGTGGGCGTACTGTTTGATAGCATGCTGTCGACAGCCGGGCGGTGCTGTACTGCGCCATCTGGATCCCCTCAGGCTGCCACCTCAGCAGGGCAGCCAAAAACCAGCATGGGTCTTCCTGTCTGAGCTGATGTTGCAACCCAAAGCCACCTTCATGACAGGCTCAGAGGGCAGGCAGGCACAGTGCCAGCTATCGGCTAACCAATTTAATATAGAAACTCCTGTTCACAATGTAACTAACAGCGGTTTAAAGGGCTCCAGTTTCCTCATTGTCCTGCGAGTGGTGGCACCTGGTTGGGGTGCACGTTTCATAGTTTTCCTGGTTAAAAATGAGGGAAAGATGTGGCACTTCAGCTGTGATCTACTGAACCTGGATTTTATTTTTATTGTTTAGATATTAATAAAATTCAGTCATTTGTCATGTCCTACAGAGATTCTCCTCCTTCCTCTTGACCCTGAATCACAATTAAGCGAAAGGGGTTGATTTCTTATCTATTATGATTCTGCATTATTCAAGTTTTAAAAATAGATTCTTATGTAAATGCATCAAGTTATTGTTTCTCTCTGCTAAGACAACTATGCTGACAGAGCTGAAAAGTTGTAAAACCTAATTCAACCAACTTGAAGGCAAGTGTTTGAATGAATTTTCAATATTGGTAATCTCTTAGAGAAGACACAGCAGGGATCTATTTGTTTCATTATAACTCCTTATAAAGCATATAAAGGTATTTTTGTGTCTTTTGTGTCATTAAAGCTCTCTGGCTACCATGCTGGACTTAACTGTCACCAATGATCCACACTGCAACTATAGGAGGAAAATAAATGAGTGTAATAAATGCTTTTATGTCACATCTAAAGGAGAAAACATAACATTTCTAGATAACAGTCTATATTTTTAATGTAATATCAGCGGTCTAAAGTGTAGTTTATGCTGTGTGACCATAAACTTAAATTACCGCAGTCACAGAAAACTAGTTTTGCTGGATATCATGTACAATGTGTGAAAGATGAATAGCTAACCTTAGCCTAGCTAGTCATGTCTGAGTGCACAACAAATGCACTGCCAGTCAAGCTTCCTGCCAAGACGGCTAACGTTAGCTAACTGTTAGACATGTTATTTTAAAGACAGCGATAGACTCCATGACCTTGCCAACGGTAAAAATAAATAATCATTAAATCATACCATACTACATTTAAAAGCATTTCTATTGAAATGAGCAACATAAAGTCAACTTACCTCCATCTAGCCTGTACACGAAACAACTCCATCTCCAGTAGAGCTGAGTGCTGGTCGGAGCCATGGGAGTGAGGGGATTGTGGGTGTGGCCATGCGTTCGATGCAAACCCGTGATTGGTCAGTCAAACCCACCAATAGGAACTCTTATTTTGACCTTTATTGACTCGCAAAATTTTTCGACTTGCAAAACTCTCACTTGCAAAACTGTTTAACCTGCAAAACTTTCTGACTCGCAAGGAAAACTTTTTGACTTGCAGTCAAAGAGGACAAATTAGCAATTAAAACTTTTTGTGACACACACAAAGGGCTGTTTTATTTTTAATTACAAACTTGATTTTTGATTGCAGTGCGATAAATATGCTCTCAAAAATTTTTTTGGCCTGCAGTAAAAAGACACAAAAATACCTTCATAAAAGCAGCCCTGCTCATTGGTTTGCAACATTGCCCCCAATGGCCTAATACAAACAGATATATTAAAAGTAAGCTACCTTAGTATAAATCTCTGATGATTGATAAATGCATAGTCTCATGCTATATATCATCATATAGCCGGACCCCACCCTCCATTTATTGTTGTATGATTGTGCAGTCTTATATGACTGTCACTGACAAGATGATGCCTAGGTAATTTCTTTCACTTGAACAGACAGATGTGTATTCATTTATCAGAGGAGAGCTCTGGGAAGAAGGCCAATGTGCTATAGTGTCCATCTTCTTTTGGTTTTGTCCTCCATCTTTCTATAGGTGTGTTCTGCAGGGTTTCTGTAGGAGAGTAAATGGTGGAAAACACTCCCGGCTTACATACACAAACTGACCCATTCCCTCCAGTCTTTGTTCAGCCTCCCTCCTTAACAATGTGTAACCGCCACCCCTGCTTCCTCTCTGCTTCCTGAAACGCAGGAAGTTGGGTGCTTTCGTCTACCCCAGGTTGGAGAAAGGGAGAAAACCAGGGATGGCAGAACCACAGCAAAGGTCACTGACACCAGGGGAAACTCCCTGGATCTGTGGACACTCTGCTTCCTCTGTTCAAAATGTGACATCACCAGGAATTGGAGAACCATCTTGTCTTTCTCATTAATTCATTGCAGTTTTATATTAGAAGTGTTTTCGTCACGTAAAACAAAAGGTCCGATTTGTGACTGAGGATTTGCAGATGCACGAATGTGAGTGTGCTACAGGTGTATGGGATGCGTCAACGGTTGAGAAGGGTGTGCAGCATCAGTAATGCTGGCCGCACACTAGAGGATAATTGGTCCAATTCGCCCCTCCCAACAATCACAGGGGCATTCCTGAGCCAAGGCTGCATGGAGCAGATTATCGTCCCAAATGATCCTGTTGTGTGAGGGGGTACAGACATAATCTTAAGGTCGCCGACTAGAATGGAGCCACCTCGATTATAAATCGTAAAAAAAAAATAATTGTATAAATCCTTTTCTCAGCCATGAGTTCGACAGTTTTATATTCTTTTTTTGTGTTTCTGTGCAAAACACAAGATGATAACTGATAACGACAGTTTGCCTCCACGTTTGTTCAGTTCTGAAGTAATGTTTGATCGCACGAGATTCTGTGAGATCCAAAGTCCCCGGAATCGCCACTCTGAAATCATTTAGCATAAATGCCAAGTGTGCGGCCCTTCGTCTTGACTGAATCATTTGGTGTTGTGTGCGTTGTTAAGAATAAAATATAAAAAATCGGGGAAAAAATTTTGATTTGAAAATCCTCTAGTCTGCACCAGGCGTAATCCACCCTCAGTTTTCCTTCCTGCTCTTTGCTTCTTCCCACACCCATCTTTTATTCAATGTCACTTCCTCCTACATAATGGCTGTGTGTGCGTGTGTGTTCAAGTGGCTCTCAAAAAGACAGTAGTTCAAAAGCGTTTGGACACAATGGTAGTGGCTCACATGTATAACCCGCAGTGTACTGAAAGAGGCTCTGTAGCTGTCATTTCATAATTTTTTTTTTTTAATGGTTCATTTCAAACTAAAGTTTTATGTCAACAATGCTCATTTCAGTAAGGTTTTATACTGAAGCTGGTTGCAAACTGACCTTTTCTTCTTCACTTTCACACCCCACAGTTTCTCCTCACCTTTGCTCTCATGTTTTATGTTCCTTTCTCATATCCTCCTCTCTTCCCCTCCAATCTCCATTTTCCATAATCATCTTCTCTATTTTCTCTTCTCGCTGCCCCTTCTGTCTCGTCTCTCCCTGTCAATCATGTTTCAAATTTGCCCCTCTCATCACTTGATTTTCCGCTCTCTTATCCTTTTCACCCTTTCTCCCTCATTATCAGCTTGTCACTTCTCTTCTGTCTCTCTCTCTTTTGGCATCTGTTTCTCTTTCTCTCTATTAGTCTGTCTGGGTGTTGGTCCATTCTGACCCTTCCTGTTTCACTGACCTAATCCAAGAAACCAGGAAGCTGCAGATGGGGTCATTACACCACACAGTTTTTTTTTGTGTTTTAAGATTTAGTTTAGTTTTCTTGCCTGTATTGAGGTTTTAGGAGTAAGTATTACAGTTTTAGTTACTGATTAACGTAGACCAGTATATGATAATGATCATAACCTTATGTCAACAATATTTTCATCTAAGGTTGTTCAGTATATTAAATCACTCCACCAGGCCACCAAGCAACCTTGGACATATAATTCCAATCCACTGTTCAAACAACAGTGGTGCTCTGTTTTAATAGCTACAGCTGTGAAGCAGGCTCAAAATGTAGACCAAGAAACAACCAAATCCTGACTCTTCTCAGTAAATTTCTTGTTTAAATTTGAATAGTAAAAACTCTTATTTCCTCCTGTGGGGTTTAATCAGGGCAAAAAACTAGGACACAAAACTGATACTGATATTCGGTGGTTTTACATAGCAGCCATCTGCCAGGCAGCAGTGTCTGTACTGGTTCTGCTTTGGCACATACATGACTAACAAGGCAAGATGGTATGTTAACAGCAAAAATAAAAGCTGACAGGTAATCTCTTTAGAAAAAGATGTCTTTTTTTGGCTGTGGGAACATGAGATGGGCATTTTCACTGTTTTCTGACAAACAGTCTATCAATTAATCAAAGAAATAGCCGTTAGATAAATCAGTAATGACATATACTTTTTGCAGCACTAAAACACACAGTTTCACTTTGTTAAACACCAGTTAGCCAGTAGTAGTTGCACTCTTTTAAGCAATCAGAAGTTTAACATGTGACTTATGTTAAAGTTAAAATTTAATTGAAAAAATCACATCAGAATGCTATCCAGAAGACAATGGGGACGATTAGTCACTCAGGAGCTTCACATGTGGACAATCTGATAATACTACTGTCTTGCTTTTACAAGAATTGAGACATGTAAAATTCATGAATTCATCTCCGGTGGCATATAGCTGTACCTGTAGCCGTCAGTGTCAGACTCAGAAGAGAGATGTATAAATCTGCTATCAGAATTCATCAGATCTTTTTTTTTATTCTTACAGTTTCTATTGCCAGCTACTGTCTAATGTTGTGGATGACCCTAGGCGGTATGTGTGTTCAGACAATGATCTAAAACAAATCTATACCTTACTGCTGTGTTTGCCTAGCACATTGATTTACAAACTGCTGTTTATACAGCACTGGTGCAGCAAACTGTTGGCTAACAGATTGTTTTTCCATTCAGTTCAGCTCGTTACAAGAAAGGTGGTTAACCTCTGAAGCTAACCCCACAATTTAGCCTAAAAAGTAAAGGTTTCAGTCTATAATGTGTTTCAGTTATTCTGGTACAAAAGGTGTTCATTGCTATTGTATATTTTGTATATTGATTGTTGTATATTCTGTTGAATATCATTTTGTCAAAAGAAATTTTAAGAAGTAGTTCAGCTATTAGAAAAACAATTTGCAGACTCAACGTGAAATTGGTTTTGTACCGGAAGTGATTCCTGGTTGTCCAGGTTTTTGTTCTACAAATCCAATTGGAATTAAACGCTGAACGCTGCCTATAAGACTGTTTTTGTTCCTCTTCTTTTCAGACCTGCCCATGGAGTACAATCCCTCAGATCATCCCCGAGCCAGCACCATCTTCCTCAGCAAGTCACAGACTGACGGTGAGTACCACTCTGTGTACACCACGCATTTCTCCTACTCCTAAACCTACTTTTGAAACTTCGACAGCCCTTGGCTTGCAAATCAGTCGCTGCATTATAATCAGGTTTCTTTCAGGACAGTATCTTAAGACAGCGGCAGGAGTGGCAATAGTTCACAGTAAAGTAGGGCTAAAACATTTATAGGGATTGTTGGTGAGTCACGTCAAATGCTTATACCGGGCACACACAGGACCTGCTTAGATGAGGCTGATGGAGCCTGAGGCAAGATGAAGTTGGATTCTGTGTTGTTGTGATGGCTTTTTTGACCCTAGAAACTCACTTAAAGATTTTAATGTTATTAGGGCAAGACTGAGAGTGTGTACTAAGGACTAATGTAATGGGTGATGCTTGCTATTAGTTAGATTTTAAATTATTAGCCTTCTGATGGCTGTAGGGCCTCCTATATGCATTCTTTTTGAAGACTGTAGTTTCAAGAATGTGTTGTGCAATTTTAAAGCACTGTGAAATGATGCACACCTCATCCAATATTAGTACCTCGATAACAACAAGCATCAGTCTTACAAAATAAGTAAACACATCATACTGCTTAGATACAATTCATTACAGCAAGTGTAAATCATGAAACCTATTCTAATGTGTACATCTCTAGAATGCATTAGACAGATAGTTCCATCAAAGATCTTGTGTATTTTTTTATTATGTTGTCTCGCCACGTTACGCCCGCTCTCTCCCCAACCCCCTCAGGGTGTTAGAGATCTTCACAAATCCCAAAATCTGTGCCAGAACCCAAAAAGACAGAAAGGCACAACCCAAATCCTTACTTTCTTTGTTGGCCTTGAAACAATATTTGAGTCAGTCGCCATTGATCCTCAGAAATGTGGCACCTGCTGAGGAAAAAGTCATTGACAGAGCAGCGTTGCCATATGTGCACATTAAGCAGTAATGCAGCCTGCAAGTAATTTATATGCATGAAGTACATAGAGTATCTTTATTTTTCAAACTCATGAATGTCAAACAGTGGCATATGCCGCTTGCTTTTTGAGAAAAAAGCTGTTTCATTGATGCTGGGCTAATCCATGGTTCTGTTCAGGCCTCGATTTTTGAGGCAAGGTTCCGTTCATACCTCGGTTTCCCAGGTGAGTGTGGGGAGAAGAGAAGAGGAGCAGATTCAAGTAGTAAATAAACACTAAACTAAGGTGGAAAATGACCTAGAATAACCTACTGTCAATAAAAATACGATATAGGCCTACACCGCTACTGGTGAGTCTCTCGGATCCACGAAACGAGACTGTGGACTTTTGTGTTGCCGTTTCAGTCTCAGTTTCAGAACCGTTACAGCCCTACTGGGATTTCAGATGTGGAGCTATACAGTAACAGTACTGTTGATCAACAGCCTTTTATCCACCATAAAGGCTCCAGTCAGGCTCCTGTGGAAGATTATATACCACCTGCCTTTACATCAGTTTTATTTTTATTAATTTTTTTTTGAGACACACTGGGGTGTTTTGATCATCTCTGTCAGACAAATAGACTAATACTGTAGCAGTGTGGCGCTATTAGAGTGATAGTAATACATTTTAATCAACTGAAATGTGATGAAGTTGGTTTTCTAGGATTACTTTTCGGTTTAGACATAATCTCTTTACTTTGATGATAAGAGGCTTAATATTGTTCCATTTGCACACACTTGAGAAAAGCTGGTTCAGCTGAGGAGTTTGTAGCCTGCAGGCTGATATATTGATCTGATATCAGGTGCTTATGCTCTTTCAGCCTTTCAAGCTGTTGTGTGAATGTCCGCTGGCCTGTTTTCTCAGCATATTGTACATAAAAACACTCCAGTCTTTATGTAACTATACCCCACTGTGCATCTGTGTCATAAACAAACATAGAGACAACTTGGACTTTGTGTTTTTTCAGTTGCTGTGCCCAACAAGAGAGGTAAGCCTGTATGTGTCTGGTGTCAGTAGGCAGTTAGCATTATGCTTACTGTGTGTTTGGGCTTGACTTTTCATGTAGCCTCAAGCTTTATTGTATTCTTGTTCTTGATCTGTATCGTTTCTTTTAGCAGGTGATGTGTCTTCACCGCTGAGCTGCTGATATCATTCTATGTGTGTGTGTTTGTGCCCATGTGCATGTCCATCTATGGGATGCACCACTATGAATACGGCTGCATAGTGTTAATCTAAAAGTTGTGTTTTAATTACTGACATGACACACATCAAGCGTTTATTTCATTTCTGCGCTTTAGAAGTCGTTTCTGCAGAGGAGGTGTGAATGAAATAAAAGTTCGAATTCAACCGGGAGTATGAAACTGTGATTTGACACAAGCATCACAGCACATTGTGTAGAGGAATATTTAATGTGTAGGTGAAGGTGTGTAGAGAAAATTATCTGAGAAATCACTGTGGTCAGGAGTGTGATGTAGTTTTTTCCACTAAAATAAGCAGCCCTAATTATGGCGCAAGAGCCTGATGCTTTTTGCTAGAAAGCAGCGCAAACAGTCACGACTGCCCAGAGGCAAAAATAAAACCCCACAAACACATGCATTACATTTTGACAGTGTGTGTGTGTGTGTGTGTGTGTGTGTGTGTCAGAGAGGTGAGAGACAGACAGTGCTGGATGAGCATTGCCAGACAGCTCACTACATCTGTGTGTGTGTGTGTGTGTGTGTGTGTGTGATACTGCGCTTTGCATCTGCTCCACTTTGCTTTGCCAACGATCCTTTCCCCCATGTGTGTTTTGCTATATCAGTGTGAACATACACATAGAGACACACATAGATGTACAAACAGACACATTACTGACACACAGCTGTGTGTGTGGCCAGATTTAGTATGTACAGAAAGAAATGAAAAACATGCCAAATGACAATTGCCTCTTGAATAAAACAGTGAATATACTTTATTTGATTTAGACTCGTGAAGGCCAAAATGATGAATGGAATTTATTAATGAATTAGCTCACACTCATTCCCACACATTAAAACACAATTTTCAATGTATCAGGAGGGAATTTTAAAATGCAGTTTGTTAAAACTGCCACACTTTGTTTAATGTAGTTTAGAATACATATTGGATGAACAGCTGTATTCCTCTATTTTCTCAATCTGTAATGATAAGGGATTTAAAAACCTTGGGTAAATGCTGCTCCCTGTCTGTGAGGGCTGTGTACTGCACTCATGCTGAGCGTGTGTGTGTGTGTGTGTGTGTGTGTGTGTGTGTCTGTGTGTGACAGCACTGACACCTGTTCTCTCATCTTCCTTTTCAGTTCGAGAAAAACGGAAGAGCCTTTACATCAACCACGTAAGTACAATAAAGGACATTGTGTACGATACATTAAAAGGGCAGTGGTGGATCTTACACAAAGACTAAGGACCATGAATTGGGTTTTATTATGTAACTGTAAATTATTTGGTGGTGTTATACAATTGTGAATATTATAATTGTGCAAATGGTGATTTTAATGTCTTGTATTTTTTGCAAGTTCACACACATTTCGGAGAACAAGGTAAAGTTCCTTAAAATAAAAATACTGACCCTTAAAATAATCTAAACCTTTTATCATTTTCCCCTCTTTAAACCTCACAGATTCCACATATAGTCTTAGTCATGTGCATTTAACGAGCTGAAAGATGTCATTTATTGACATAGATGTAGTTAAAAATGTACCCAACAATTTCATCATATTATGGTGTAGTTCATCTACGTCCATCCCTCCAAAAAACCCGGGCCACACTGCCTACTTCTACCTGTGTGTGCCGGCTTCCTCGCTGAACTGCTGCGGCTCACACGTGTGTGGCGTCCACACAGAGTTTGCCTTTGATAATGGCCATCGGTATTAACCGTAACCCTAAAACCTGGTACTCAACCACTAATGTGTGGAGCCGTGCAAGTCACTAAATTTTCCACAACACGGTCCTGCAAATATTTCACAATAAGAGTCTTGTTAACAAATTCTAGAGGGCATTTTAATTTGAAACAGATACATGAAGTTAAAACATTTTTAAAAACTTTTTTCATGTCTGTGATATATTCTACAGATAGACATTATAACTGAAATGAAGTGTTGTCGCTGGTATGATGTCGACTAGAGGTGTGACGAGATCTCGTGCCATGAGCAGTATGAGGGTGAAATTAGCATAGAAGATGCCCCTGCCACTTTTCAATTGTTTGTGTGGAAAACAATATGTAAGCAGCATTTCAAAATGCACCTGTATTGTTTTGTATTTATGTAACTTTCAGTCCAATAAATGTCTATTTTTCCAGTGATATATTTTGTCATTGAAGATTTCTTAAAAATAGTGTTAAAATATTCTTGTGAACCCAACATCGTGTATCATCTCGTCTCCTGAGCTAAGTGTTATTATCGTCACACCCCTACTATCAACAGATCATTTTCATTGTACTATTGCTGAGAAGCGTGGGGGAAAAATAGGAGCCACACCGATTCTCTAGGTGACGCACTGTTCAAGTGGGCTGTGTGGCTACTCTAACCTGTTAACATGGTCAGCAAAGAGTTTCCCTGAGGCACATGCGCTGCTCAGGTAGGCTCTGTGGCCCAGGCGTCAAGTGCCCCATTTTTAGTGATGGTGTATATATCTTTTTTTGATTTTGAATTTTTGATTTAACTTTCAAAACAACTCATTTGACATGATAAAGCTCTGGTTCAGTATGTTCCAGGAGAAAATTAACAAAATGAGTCAATGGGGGAAAAAAAAGTTGGTCACTAAATGGAGGTTTGGTGCTAAAGATGCACTCCACCATAAATGTCACACCTGCATGCAACCATGTTAAGTCCTGATAGAGGACAGACAGAATTAGGTTGTGGGCTTTCAGGTGCCCTACTTTCCATGGCTGTTAGCTGGGCTTTTGGCTGGTCCGAGTTTGACAGAAATAGAGATTCACATGCATATCTGTGTCTGTCTATATGTCTATATGTGTGTGTGGGTGTGTGTGAACTCCAGCATCATCCAGGCCCAGTGAGACGGAAGTACAGCTCATGTTCCACCATATTCCTCGATGACAGCACTGTCAGTCAGCCCAACCTAAAATACACCATCAAGTGGTAACTACATAACCAAAGCTAAAATACCACATTTATCTGCTATTTCATTTTCATTCAGAGAAATGTTTTGACTCATTGTCCTTTTCTTTTTTTTTCTTTTTTTGTCTATACAGTGTATCTCTCGCAATATACTACCACATAAAGAACAGGTATGATCAGTTCTTTCATTTTTTCCCCATGTCTACTAAATTCCACAGGCCTGCATCAGATATCAATGTCAGAGAAAAAAAGACAAGACAATTACAACAAGTTTGTGCAATTATGCATGAGAGTAGGATGAGAGTATGAATATGTTTTCGCATGAGGAAACATTTCTGTCTCTGGTAGGAATCCCACAGAGGGCAGCTGTTTTGAAGTACAGATAAATACCCGTAAATGGCAGTGCATATTGAACAGGCAATACCGTAGAGGACAAAGTCATATTTTAAATGAAATGGGTTTCATGCCATCTTTTTTTTATTTCTATCACACTCTGACGTTCTTCCTATCTGTCTGTCATTCCAGAGATGTCGACGGAAGAATGTTGTTAGACATTTTCGATGAGAAGCTTCATCCGCTCTCGGTAAGGCCTGAACTGAAGATAAATTTCCATTATGCACAAGCTGTAGAGCTGTCAGGAGTCATCAGCAAGACAAACCACACAAGCTGATGAACGGCAAATAAGCCCACATGGATCAAATCAGGGGAAAACTGCCTGGTAATCTCGAGAGCCATCTGGATCAGTCAGATGTATTTTCAGTAAAAAAAAAACACTTTTGCTTAGCAATTGCAGAGTTTCAGTCCAAAAATTTCAATAACTACTTTCCCTGATGCTCCATATCCAAAACCCACAAAGCACTCTGTTCAAAGTGAATTGTCATTGGTAAGCAAATGTGTCAACTAGCAGCTTGTGTTTCCATTTTGGTAAGTCCAAATGTTGTGAACAGAGGTCTGTCCTTTCCATTTTGCTATCTTCTCTTCTAGAAGTCAGAGCTTCCTCCTGATTACGACAAACACGACCCTGAGCAGAAACAGATCTACCGCTTTGTCAGGACGCTGTTCAGTGCCGCACAGCTCACCGCTGAGTGTGCTGTTGTCACATTGGTAAGTGTGTCTATTTCAGTGCCGACACCAGGAGGGAGTGTTGCTTCCTGGTTATCTTTTTGCCCTTTCTTGTGTCACGTGCTACCTTCTTTCCATTGCCTTCCGACTATTTTCTCGCATTTATTTTTGGACCTCATTTCTTCTCCTTGAGCTAAAAAAAAGTTCAATCTATCCCTCTAGAGATTGTTGAAAATATTGAATATTTAACTAATTCTCACAACTTCTAACACACTGCACTGCTCACCTGCATTAAAACGTGCTACTCCCCCTTCTCCATCTCATTCCTTTCTCTTTCTCTCCTCCCCGGACTCTTTATTTCTTTAGCATTTGTTTTGTGTGCTTTCTCTTGGCCCTGTGGCCTAGTATTGAGTTGCTCTGCTTCCTGACAGCTGCACACAAGTGTAAACTGCATGTATTGGTGATCCCTTGTGTACAGATGGCGATGGCAAAGCAAGTACACTGGCACATAGTATTTATGAATGTTTCTGTGTAGGAGTCTTTATCTGTGTACAGGCGTACTGTGACTTCACAAAATCACACGTGACTTTGGCACAAAACATCCATTCCCTCAGAGTGAAGTCTGGCATGCTATCAGTAATTGAATAGGTATAATATTGGCTAATGGTTATGTGGTTAGTTAGTTTAGTTTGGGTTTAGTTTAACACAGCTGACATTAGACGGAGGAGTTTAGATGGGAGTTGACACTGATATGTTTAACTGCTGTGTGTTTTAATCTCTACCTACACTAACTGGACAGTCCTGCCGAGGTAATAGATAATACATGAAGAGTAGGAAGAGAGTTACTATATACTATTAACACTGGCTCAGTGTATTTTCAGATATCCCTGCAGATTAAGAGAACTGGTTGTTTAAATGAGAAATGCTACACATTGATGGTGTGGAGTTTAGACTTGGGGTGCTGACTAATGGTATAGTAAAAAACAACCACCAGTCAGTAATGTGGTCAAATTGATTCCTCTATTTAACTGACTGAACCATAAACTTCAAATAAAGTGCTTAGTGCGTTGGCTTCCCCTTGTTATGAATAATAACACTCTCACTTATCAGAGCAGGATTACTTTTTAAATGGTCTCTACTTTTATAGCTTCGGGCCACTCAAAGCATCACATTCACACACATTGATACACTGATGGCAGAGGCTAAGGTGCCAACTGCTCATCAGAACAGAAATAAACATTCACACACCGATGGGACAGCCATCAGGAGCAATTTGGGGTTCAGTATCTTGCCCAAGGATACTTTGACCCGCGATTCTTACATATAGCGGGCAACCTGCTCTGCCTCCTGAGCCTCAGCTGACCAGAATATAAGAGAGGGCACAAAATCCTTGAAATAACGTAAATATTGAAATAGTATGTTGTTTATCAGACAATCTGTTACAACATTTTATCCAGTGAGAACGTCCTCGGTTTTGAAAATGTGTGTCTGAGGTTAATTTAACCTTTGAGCTCCACGGAGACTACTTTCTCTGTCTAGTACTGAACTTCATCTGTGACATCGGCTCAAAAATCACAAAATGAAGTCATTTGGGTTTAATTTGGTTGCACAGTGCTGCTGTTTGACAACCACGTTGCCTCTGGATCCTTTGCTGTGCTTGTTTATATAGTTTTCTCTCTGTGCTGTTGCATTCATGTGGCCCAGATTGTGGTCTGGCTCTCATTTCATGCAGGCTTTATTCAGTGCTGCGTGCTGCCTGCTGCCAGATGAGTGTATATGTGGTGTCTGTTGGCAGGTTCTGGGACATAACAGAGATAGGTGAGAATTGCCTATAGGCACAAAGCCCAACCCAGCATGACTTGTCCAATTAGCCACCTGAGCTGTGCTAGTGGGCAAGTCAAACCAGGCTGCAAAATAGGATAAAAGAATATTTTCATTTCTTTTTTGCAGCCCTTCTCTTTGCCTCTCTATTTGTCTAAACAACAAGGTGCCATTATATGTCTAGTAATTAGATGGTAATCATATAATACAATACAATAATGGTAGTCATCATCTAAACAATGACCGTCTACTTTCCAGCTGTCTTCTAGGATTCTGTTTAGGTTTTTAAGTCACATAATACTGACAGTTCTGCCACTGTGCAGATTCAGACTGAATTCTACGGGGAATGAACAGTATTTTCCACTCTGTCATAAAAAAAATACAGCATCTCTGTCAGACTTTTCATCTGAGATGAGAGTTCTCAAAGCTACTGTAACTGGATTGAATTCAGTTGAGCCTGCAGTAAATTTTATTTATTGAAAATGAAAGATCCCAGTCACAAGAATATGATTTATTGTTTGTATTAAGACTATATCTGTAAAATAGAAATAAACTGTAGTATACCAAAGTTATTTATTAAAATGACTAAATAAAAGTGCCAAATCAATACCGAAAACTAAAACTATATCAAAATTTATTTTATAATGTAAAGCCGGATACGTACAAAAAAACGTGTAGGCTACTGGATGACACTTGTATTTTTGTGCACTTATTACAGAGAGAGGCTGTTTTAATACAGCACATGCATTGTGTTGTTTGGGAATGTGTAGTTGGAGGTCAGTGAGCTTTTATGAGAAAACTGTAAGGCATACTGTAGCTCCCATTTGCAAGCTAGACGTTTAGTTGCCTCCATGCTGCAGATCACAGCAGCTTTTATGCTTGACGACTGTAAAATCTAATGGAATACATTCTCTCAAAATGATGATCAATAGATCAGAAGAATCAGTACTGTTCAAGTATTCCAACTTGTAAGGACCAGGTGCCTGCGGGCTCAGTGTGCTTTGTGATCTGTAGACTGTGGGATTTCTGGCTGCTGAAAAAGAGAGCAGAAATGAAATGAAACTGAAAATGGTAAGAGAGGCAGAGAGATGCAGTGTTTCGATCCACATGGATATTTTAATGAGCAAGCTCCAGGGGAGCTGGATTTCATCAGCTTCTGACATCTTGTTATTGTGGTTTTTACCTGGAGGAGGAGTAGGCAGGAGACTGCAAAACAGGAAAGTGGCAAACTAACTCTGCAGATGAATGTAGACAGGGAGAGCAGAGGCTAATTAAACACAGAAAAAAGTGAGGACATAATTACACAAGTATATTAAAAAAAGATTTTGTTATATTGTGTTCATTTTATGGAAGACAGAACCCACAGGGATCCCAATTATGTGTATAACTTTGTATGTTCATAGAAGTGGAAAAGATCAAGATGTTTTGAGGTATTTACATGTGACACATCTTTTTGCCCAAGGTGTATTTGGAGAGGCTCCTGACCTACGCTGAAATCGACATTTGCCCTGCCAACTGGAAACGCATTGTGTTAGGCGCCATCCTCCTGGCATCTAAGGTCTGGGATGACCAGGCGGTCTGGAACGTCGACTACTGCCAAATTCTCAAGGATATCACTGTAGAGGACATGTGAGTTGCTGGATACACACCCAAAATATTGCATTTTATTGATATGAAGGAATACAACAGAAATACAATGCACACACAACAGAAAGGCCTATAGGTCAGGTTTGCTAAATGTCGGTGCCACTGGTTATGAACATACAGGGGGCTGATTTTGTTCCTTAATATTAAACAGATCATTTCATTTCCTCCTCCATAACAAGAATTATTGATTATTATTATTGGTTAAATATAATAATGTTTCTGTGTTGTGAATCAGATGTGTTCTTTTATTACTACACTGAAAATATAATTTTACTCAATAACAGTTAGCCTGTATTTGGGCTAGGCGATATGTTATCACAATAAAAAATGTAATATAATTCTATATCGATATTTATCATGATTTTTTTAGTATTTATTTATAAGTTTAATGGCTAATTTTTGCACCTGAGGGAAAGTTGAAAAAACCTGATCGTTAATTGATCGTCAAGTTATTCTTTATGGTCAAAACAAGCACTTGCCAAACAGTGGATCACTTAAAAAATCTGAAGTAGAACATTAAATACAATTATGATCAAATCTTATTTTCAACAAGCATGTGTAAGTAAAATTAAGTAAAATCATTTTTCAGTCCCTTTTTTCCAACAAAAATTTATATCTTAAGAGAAAAAATAAGTGCTAATTTATTTGTGGTTCAAATAAATTCAATTATTTATTGAACATTTGATATTTTGTTATTGAAAAATATTATATTGCAATAATATTCATTATTGTTTTATTGCCCGGCCCTAGCCTGTATACCGAAATTGTCATTTTCATTGCATAAACTATTGAGATTACATCATGTTTATCTGAGAGCCAAGCGTCATCCAGGTGCTTAATGTTATGTTGCAGAGCTGATTTTGAAGTGTTTCAGCTCTCCTTGAAACAGGCTGTTGATATACAGTCTCAGCCATTGTTATTTACAATTCCTCTTGTCTACCATCCTGTAGCTGTCTTCACCCCCATGTAGTAACATTCCGGGTTGTTCTATCCTGAGAGTAGTCTGTGTTTGTGGGGTCAGCCTGGGTTCAAGAGGTATTGAGAGTCACATGTATGGTGGTCTGGAGTCTGGACATGCTTAGAGCGACCTCATCCCAGTTTGTCCTTGACTGTCTGTTGTTATGGCTCTTGGACTGCTCCCCCCCAAAAAAAGGCGATACAGTAGGTTGGCTCAGTTAAATATAACTCAGCCTTATGATAAAATATTTTCCCCTAATACATTGTTATCTACCCTTTGTTAGAGCGAGATTTATGCACTAGCAATAAATCCACATAGCGTCATGTCACCAAGCTGGATGCAAGGCTGGTTTATTAGTTCCTAACAAGCTGACAAGAAGAGATACGTGACCTTTAGTGAATATCAGTGTTTAATAAAACATGTTCCTACTGAAGCAAAGGAGGATGTCTGTTGTAATACATTGGATACGTTTTCAGGGTTAAATCTTAGACTATATGGAATGGATTTATCTCAATATGACTTCATCTTGCCATGTGTGAGACAGAGAAGAAGTATCTTGAGAATGAGGACCCACCACCACACAACATCCGTCTTAAATCCACAGGAATCTTGGCTGGATTATTCTGAGAGGGAACACGATGCTGTAGACGTGTAGCCGCTGCTGCAACCTCTGACCTCTGCTGCATTCACACTCTTCCGCACCAGTGGCTGTACATTCTTGTCCTTGGGCTCAGATTTTACAGAGCAATGACTGTAATCCACCTGTTAGGGACTCTCTCCAGTGAGAGGATGTGGTTCTGCCATGCTCACATATGGCAACTTACAGGACAATGACTCAGTTCTGGACCGGAGATTTCCTCGGAAGATCAATTTTAGTCTTTTTAAATCCATGCTCGGGAACCTAGGCACCCCCCGCCCCCAACAGACACAAGCTATAATAACTGCAGGGGAGAATTGTGAGGAGCGGAGAAACACAGAAAAAAATAGATGAGACTAGCTGAATGAGTGCCATGGCAAGATAAAAAAGCAGCAGCATTATTAGGCAGACTTTGGCTACAGTGGAGTCTAAATTTAGCTTGTCTGTTGCTGCATGCCTGTAAATGTGCGTGGGTGGGGAACAAATGCTAGGAAGAAGATGGTGCCTCCCGTGGAAGGTACAATGCTAAATTATTCGGTCATGACTGAAGATAAGCAGATGAAAGTGGCTGTCAGCGCACTGAAGACGGGATAACAGAGCCGTGGAGCATGAGGCAATGCACACAAAAGCATTTTCAGCATGTGGAATTAATATTCTTTCTTACACATAATGCTCAGAGGCCTTTTGCTTAGATATCACTCATATGGGAAAAGGCTTATGTTTTAGTGGGTGTACTAGGGATTCACTTGGTGTATGTGTATCGGTGAAGTAACATCCACTGTCTGTGTGAGGTGGTGGATTTGCCGGGATGGTCTCATGGTCTCTCATCTCTTTGTCTCTTCTTCAGTCTTTTGATATAGAATGTATTTGTAGACAGGCAATTTAACTTCACTAATTTAACTACCTTTATTTAAATCTCCTCGAGGTAGGGTTCCTAGCTAAATATCAGATATATTTTTTTAGCCTGTCAAAGGGCTCACTTTTCAGCTCGCACATCTCTCTCTGTCTCTCTGACACAAGGAATGAGCTTGAGCGTCAGTTTCTGGAACTGCTGCAGTTCAACATCAACGTGCCGTCCAGCGTCTACGCCAAGTATTACTTTGACCTGCGCTCCCTAGCTGAGGCCAACAATCTCAGCTTCCCCCTTGAACCCCTCAGCAGGGACAAGGCCCAGAAACTAGAGGTGAGTAGTACACATTAAAAAAACTGGAAACACATTGTGATTTTTGGAGTAAAGAAAAAGGAAGAATTGAAACCTGAACCCATTTTGTTATGGATGAGGATGAGGATGTGGAATACAATGAACTGAGGCTGTCTGGCTAATTACTATTTTGTAGTGCCTCAGCTCAACACTCATGGACACAAAACACAGACTGTACATTTGATGCTGGGTGAAGGACAGGATTGCCATGTTGCTGAGTAATTAGCTTCACTGCCTCTGACTCACTATCCCTCTGCTTTGCTGCAGTTTGCATTTGAAACAAATCTTAGCAGCTGTAATGATGTTGGCGAATGCATCATTGCCGGCTTTTCTTCTCTGTCCAAAAGATACTCTGTTTGACCAAAGTAGACCTTCTTCACAGAAGTAATTTTAACATTTCATAGCAGGCTTTTTTTGCCTGTTGTGAAAAACATGAATTTATTGGCGCGATATATGTGTTACTGGGTAATGTACTAGAGAAGTACCACAGTGTCTGAAAGGCCCTGTATGGCCACACAGGTGTTGAATTGCTCAGGCTGATTAGACCTGTAGTCAGGTTGAAGCCGGGTAGAGATATGCCTGGATTTATGTGATGTCATAAAACTCTATAGACTAGTAAGAATGATAGATGGCAAGGTGTCCCACAAGAAAGCTAAAAAGAGAGTGAGGGAGATGCCAATCAAGCACAGTTTGTACACACCCACACAGTCCTGAGAAGAGGTCTAATTTGTTTGTTTACTTGTTTTTTTAAAATATTTACTTTTAGATCCCGACCAATATGGGATTTTTAAGAGCCATATCGGAATGATATATCAGGATTTTAATATCTGATATATTTGTTTCAGAAACACATAACATAAACTAAGCTTATCTCTAACATTTGTTATGTGTAGTTGTATTTGTAGCCTCATCAAGATAACATGACAAAATGCAGTTCAAAAATAAACTTTTTGTTTTGTTTTGCAGTGGATTTGTGGGCTCATAATAAAGTAAAATTAAAAGATGTACTAGAACTAAACAAACAAATAAAAATAAATTTAAGATAAAATTTTTAAAAGGGATGGCTGCTTTTTTTTTTTTTTTAAATAGATCAGCTAATGAAATAGATTAAAGATAAATAGACTGAAGCAGACTCAAAATAGGCTCTGTAACATCCAAAGCACATCTCTTAATGTGCCCTAGAAAACCATCTGAATACTTTAAGCCAATAATCACACAAGACAGGACAAAACCAAAATAGGTGACACTGGGATTTTAAAGCTTGATTATCTCACTCCCAGATGACGCTTCTCTTGTCTCTTTGTGTTTTGGAAGTATTTCCTGTGTTTGGGTGAGATTGCTGTCTCTCATTTGTGCACATACTGACAAAGATCTCAACCTAAATAAAAGGGGAGGCCTTGCCATATCCATTTCATTTCTGCTATGTTTTGATTTTCAGGCCATCTCACGGTTGTGTGATGACAAATACAAGGACTTGAGGAAACAAGCCAAGAAGCGGTCAGTGAGTGCAGACAACCTGACGGTGGTGCGGTGGTGTCCAGCCATCATTTCCTAACACTGGCCGTCTACAGCACCAAGATAGACCTGTCAGACAATCTGTACTGTATTACTGCCTGTTAAGCAGGCAAACCAGGTGGGCAGCAGTCCTGTGGAACACTGGGTCTGTCTGGAATACACACACACACACACACACAAAATCTGGCACTTTTTGCAAGTGTGATTGCACCCTCTGGTTGTTGTACATAAAAGAAGTCGCACTGGCTGCTTGCACTGAACCAAACAGAGATGAGCTGAACCAAACTGAAGTGTGTGAGTGAAAGTTGTTTGAATAAAGACCTTGACTGCAGAAGAAAAGAAGAGGCCAAACTGAAATACAGCTGGCAAATATGAGAAACTGTATGAAGTTGGGAAAAGAAAATAGGAACAAGGTTAATGCGAAACATAACAGATGACAGCGGCAGCAGCGTTCCATAATTCCCTCTGAGACTCGACTGGCTTGTACGGTTGACTGAGGGAGGCCGTGCACATTCCTTTAATATTAATCTTTTGGTTCAGTCACTTTCTTAGCTGAAGCTTGATATGTTTTTTGTTTGACAGCTTACAGGCACATTTAACATTTTTAAATGCTCAATTCCTCAATTTGTTTCAGTGTTTTGTTGTTTATGTGTTCTTTTGCATTCCCATCCAGCAGAAACCTCTGCCTGCAGATATCAGCCCACACAAAGGAAAGACATGTACATTCCACTGTTAACTTGAGTGTACAGTTGATTCATTTGACTGGACTTCATATCATGCGCCCTCCTTGACAAAATAGTCCACCGTGTAGTCATTTGCGTTGTAGCCGTTTTACTGAAGAGCTAACCTTAAAAAAGCAAGTCAGCGTTTGGCTCAAGGGCGCCTGGGAATTCAACTTGTACTATTCCAGTTACAGAACAGTTTCTCTTACAGCAAGACCATCCAGCCACCATTCAAATAAAGCTATTCACTTAAAGCAATATTCATGCATTGCTTTGTTGTTGTGATTAAATACGATGAAGCATGCATTCTTGGGAGAATACTGACTTGAAGACAGTAGACTACTACTCCCAGTCAGATGTGAGATATACTGTAGAGCTTATGTTGTACTTAATTCACTGCCGTTGTCCTGACCTGTGGTGCCTGTGATAAGCTAGTTTTAACACTTCTCCCCTTTCTACTGGAGGAATAGAACAAATAATACTGAAGTTTTTTTTTTTTTTTGGTTAACATTTTGTATGGTTCTTCCAGCTTACAAAGAAACAGCACAAATGGGATATTGACATTACTGGAGAGGACCAAAATGAATGAAGAAGCATTAAGCGGCAATTCAAACACTGCTTACAAAAAGATAGATTGTATACATTTTTCCAAATTGTCTCTGTACAGTGTAAATACTACGCCAGTGTGCAAAATCTGTAGACTGAGGTCATTCTGTAAAAAATCAGAATGATGTTCAAATATTTATATCGGATCAGTTTTTACTGTACATGAGAAGGATGGTAAATATGTTTGATTCCTTGTTCAAATGACAAATCAAGTAAAGACAAAGGTGAAGTATTAAGATTTAAAATGGGAGACACCACTTGAGATTTTTTGTCTGTTTTCTTGTTATGATGTTTTCACACTGAGAAAATGCCAAGTTTTTATATGTTACATACTTTGTAATATTTAGATAACACAAGACTATTCAGGCTTATTTTATGATTTGTTATTTTTTGATAGATTGTTTTTTTTTCTCTGTGGAAGCATTGCCAGATTCAGATGTTGTTAAGTAATGTTTGTTTCTTAGGGAGCCCCATAACTGACAAAATGTAGTAAAAGGTTATCCAGCAAGTCAAAAATACAGTAGATAAATAGTACTGTAAAGTAGATCAATAAGAGAATGTAAAGAACTATAAAGCTTTATAGATTTCCTTCAACCTCCAATGAGTTGGAGAAAAAAGTAATTTGTTTGCAGTTTGCAGTGATTCTACAGCAGTAGCCTATGCAGTAATGTATATGGATTACATAACATTATGTGCACTGTCACAGGAACTGGATACTCAAAGATGGCACCCTCTCACTTAAATGAAAATTGTTCGCCTGGCACATAAGCCAATATGCCTGTAGTCCACTGCACATGCGCACTAGAGTTTCCCCTGCTCGCCCCATTGACTTGACATTGGTATGACGTCACGCAAATAGAGTGCGAAACCACTTATATTGATCAACAAGATTGGGACAGAATCATTACTATACAAATACTGTTTTAACAGTTTGCTTATAGGAATCAGGTAGTCTGCTTACAGTGTTCATTTTGGGTCTTGAAACTCTGCTACCAGTCCAATGTTTATAGCCTGCAGTTTATTTTAAGGACTGTTCAGAATTTAGAAATGCACCGAGACCACCGTTGAGGCTTAGTAGCCTATTTGCACATGTTACTTTATTTGTAAACAGCACAATACTGTCTTAGGCTTTAGTCTAATTGTAATTGAACTACTTAACTGTGTTGCTGCACAATAATTTAATTTGTACAGCGCTTGCAACATCTGTTCTCTACAGTTATTTTGAAATGGTCAACAAAATTTTAAATATAAAATAATGAAACTTTTTTCATTATCTTATGTTTATGTAATAATACACAATTGTCAATTAGATGGTTATCTGCAAAAAAATCCTTTATAATCATTTGCTGATAGTGATCAGTTTGAACCTGACAGACGTGATCACTATAAATCTTATAGTGGAAAGCTCTTCCACGTTTTTGTTAATATAAAATCTCAAGAGATTTAAAATCTGTAATACAAAGAGTAATAATTAACCTTGTTTGCAGTTTGACATTCTTGTCCACAGCTTTACAAATGTCTCTTTTTTTTTAATGGTGGTCTATAGGGAAAATACTTTTTGGACTGCGGGGATGTTTTTCATTGCAGTACCTCAAGTGGCCACTGGGACAAATAGGCAGCAAGACAGAGAGTTATATCAGCTCTATAATATCCATATAATCCATGATTCTGGCACTAGTGTTTTCAGTTAGGCTAGCTAGCCACGCAGTTATCTTGATTGTTCACTGATGTTACACAAACCCTTAACTAAATGTTCTGTGGGGGAAAAGTAGGTTAGAAATCAAATGATTGTGTCCCAAGGACTAAGGAGTTAAAAAATAAAATGAGTTGCTGAAAGATGAATAGACAAGTAAAATTAATAAAGTGATTCATTTTGTCAACTGATTGGAGGTTAGAGGAAAAGTCACAAGCTCTGTTTTTTTTTTTTTATTAATACTATTTAATGACATTTTAACTTATATCTTTGACTTTTCTGAAAATCCTTCACAGCGTTTTTTCACTTTTGGGGCTCTGCAGTTTCTTGTATTTACTGGATATAAGTGAAACTGTTTTGTTGTTTTTTTTAACCAAGAACAAATCACTTCCTGATTTGCTTTTCTTAACATTTCATGGCTCAGAATTAGGAAAATGTTCAGGGATGAAATAGAGGGTAAACCTATAAAATCACTGCAGTTTAATTGGTGTAATTCATTCTAGTTTTCACACTTGAATGTTAATAAAAGTGTTAAGTAATGCTTCAGTTGTACTACTATTATAAACGTTATAATAGTGGTTGTTTGCCTTATGATCAACTGGACTCACATTTTCCTTCACTACACCATTAAATAGACGGTAAATTAGGTTTAAAAATAGGACAAAACCTGGAAATGATTGAAAAACACACAGAAATTGCTTTTTTAAAATAATTCTTCTTCATAACACGAAAGGTCAGAAAAAGGTCCAAATTCAAATGTCAACGTACCCTCCTCCAAGCTTCTGTTGTTTGTCAAACTACCAGAGAGTCAGTCAGTGAGATTTCCATCCCTGAGCAGCAGGGGTGAGAAGGGACAGAACTACCAAAGTCATGGAGAAATGAAGGACGACCCTGTTGGAACATGTTGCTCTGATCCACCCCACTTGCACATGAAGTGTATGACAAGGTGTTAGGACTTGAATCGAGAACTGTTTGTTTTGCATGGTGCTTCAAGTGAGTGAAAAATAAAGTGCAAAATGTGTCTTTAGGAAAGTAACGTTACTGAAGTTGCTGTTGTGAGTTCAGACTCTTAGAGGTATTCAAAGATTGTATATCCTATTTATTGTATACAGCCCAGGCTGGCGTTTTCTAGACCCAGAAGTAAGCTTTGATGCCATGTGGTCAACTAAGGTGAGTCCTGAGGTGGGAAATTGACTCCGACAGCAACGACCTTGAGCCTGTGGCGTCCTGTCAGCTGGTTAGGTGTGTGTCATAGCCTTGTGCACTGAACTCTACCTCTGCATAGAGTTTTTTTTGAATTTCACAAATTAAACTTTGATCATGGCGATTTTCCCTTGCTCAAACATCAGTCAACTGCTGTAGCTGTGACCTTTTTTGTTTTATCATTGAGTGATATTTTCAACAAGTTGTAGACTACTGTATTCTGTTGTTGTTGTTATTGTCAGTGTATTATTTACTTTTCAGTTGAGTCAGTTATTCTGTTTCTCAGTTTGCCAAAATCTCTATCTCTGTTCTTTTTCTCTGTATGTTTTCATTATGATTTTAGAGAACTGCTCCCAATTCTTCTCTTCTGAAGCAATGTTTAGAAAAACCTGTGCAAGAATTAAACTTTAAATCCTTGCAATAAACCCAGTGTCTGTTTCCTGTGGGATCTAAAAGGATAAATTCACCCATTGTGGAAAAGTAATAGCAATACACACACTTACTCTGAGACCTCAAGCCATCTTTCATTGTGTTATCACGAGTGTTTTCCACACTGCTATCACAATATTTCAATATGTACTTTATTGTACAACTGATGTGACTCAGCAGGGTTTCTGATCCCAGAAAGAACCATTTAAATGGCTTAGAGCCAGTGGTAATACAGAGATTACACTCTGACATATTGTCACTGAGGGACACATTTAATCCTCCGTATTAGTCTTGATTTGCATTTCAGTGGCTGCTGTGGTAATTGCTATACTATTCAATGCAATGAAGAGCTGCTGTGAGCTTTAGTGAGAGCAATTGTCAAACATCTCTTGTGTGCTACATTATTTTTTGCCTTCAAAACCACGTCTCTTGGGTTAATGAACCCACAGTTTACAGTCTCCCATATTTTGTTTGGCTATCAGTTTATTTCCTTTCTGTGAATTTAAGTCCAGCTTCATTCTCTCCGCAGTGGCTCATCTCACCTCACCCACCTCATACATCAATTTCAACTAGGGGTTAAGGTTTGATTAAGACTGGTACATCAAGAGCTTTTTTCAAACAATAATACATGAGGGACTGTGCTCCTCTTCTTGCACTACGATTTGAGCAAAATTTGATCTTCCAGATACACAACATCAGCTTGTGTAATTGCTAGAAAGGTAAGTTTCACCTTACACAAGAGCAGCCTCTTATGTCGACAATTTGTTTCTAACAGCTGAAACAGATCAGGTTAACAGGAACACTATATTTTTCTCAACTAACGTTTGGGTCTGACTTTTTTTCTTCTTCGTGCCTTGTTATATGCTTTTTGTGCACACATTGATCTCTTGAAAAAATACAAAACACTGGCGTGGAAGTGCATGGAGACAAAAGCATTTAATATCCCTACATTCAGTGGAGGAATTGGCTTGCATGGAGTTGAGTTACAAAGTCATAGGTTGGATCTCTTGACACATGAAAATAACGAGCCTTGGTAAGGTTTCAATAGACTGCTATTCTTCCACATAAAGAGAGGTTTTGTAGCCAAATAAATTAATTTAGAGATGCTAAATATGCAACTTGCTTGCATTATTAAAATATTTTGTAGCTACCCGGACATGGAGCAACATTAGCATTTGTTTGGTGTTGTGTTTCTGGCGCTGAAGAAGAAAAACATCCATCGCCTCCATCCTATAAATCTGTTTGTGGTCTATGATGATCAAGTAACGACTAAGGCGGAAAATCTCTTAAGTAGGAGCTGCTGGACAGGTAGGCAATGGCAGCGATCTGAAATGAAAGGGATGTTATAATATTGTCAATATTGCCTCCCACACAGCTACGAGGGGACATTCACACTCTATTACAGACAGTAATCCTTTGCAAATAAATCCAGGATTGTTTTATAATGTACCCAATCTACCATATCTCTAGCTAATAACAGCAGGAGGTACATGTTCCCTGCAATAGTTGGCTGAGGACAAACATACTATACAAACATACAAACACACGTCTAATATTACATCTGGAAACAACTGCACAAACATTAGAGCTGGTTGTTAAAGACAAAACAGACTGTGTAAGAATGACAGTGGGTTTACATCATCGTAAAAATCTATATTTTAAAAATTACATCAAGCAAGCAGAAGGAGAGCAAAACAACATATTTTTTATTATAAAAGCAGCATATAAAATGTTTTTGCCTCTTTGTTGCTGGTCATTATCTCAGTGAGTGAAACTGAAAACAGGTGTACCTCAATATCCTGTAAGTAGTAACTGGGCACTCTCAAATAGTTGTGGGAAGGGTAAAACTGTTCAGTAGATGACACTGTATTAAATGTGGTGTGCTTAGGTGTGAGACTGTATGTGCGAATAGACAACTTTACAAGTCGATACTACTGTAGGTAAGTATCTTAAATTAGTAATTTCTTTGGTATTGAGTGTTCTTGGAATGGTTGCACCTGTTTACTTCATCCTGCGCTTACCTGAGCAGATGTGTTCCAATTTAATATGAGGCTGAAGCAGTAACCCCTAATTCCTCTGTAATAGGAGTGAGGTATAGCTGTTTACTTTAAGACTTTGTTGTTGTTGTTTTTTAACCTATGGCCCATCTTTGCTTTTGTTAATGAAAGTCTGCCTTCACTTGTTGCATTGCTCATCACCCCTTTCATACTTTCCCAATGCCACACAACATTCACTGCCCTTTAATTGCAGATATAAGTAATTTTCCATCCTGTGTTACAAAGTCAAACATTCAGTTTCACAAACTATTTATTTTCAGCAGCATCCATTATATATTCCCAATGCTAGCCGTGACATCCATTCAGAATGAGCCATGTGGGATTCTTACTGTGAGCCTGTGTGGAAGTGCTAATGACCATTGATCTGTAGTGGTTATGAGCCAAGCCAACTGTCTTTCGCTATGTGTCCCACCAGAGACCTTGTCTGTAGGTGAGGGTGGATGCAGCATGTGAGAAGGGATCTGATTTTTCCTCTGCAAAATCATTTTATTAGGGGGATATGCACTTTGATGTGCATTTGTACAGGAGAGAACTCATATGAAGTTTAGAATTAATCTCATTTTATTAAAAATGAGCATTGTAAATCTGATTTCTTGATGGTAATATGAATTTCTGTTGTACTTCAGATAGATAATAAAACATATTAAATTACTATCCAGTAAGTCATTATCTGTTATAAACTGGCATCAGCTGTGGGAAAATACAGTTTACAACCTACTTACATTTCATGAGAGCTTATCCACATTACATATTTTTAATGGAGCAGCCAGTTTGAACATGCTTGCTATTGTGCTTGAGAACTTAATACAGCAATTTCGAGTGAGTAAGCCAGGGGGCTTGTTACTCTCCTGTAAGGACGACCAGCAGCACCAAAATATCTCTGCAATGCCAGGACGGCAACGTGCCTTTGGAAGTGTGTTAAGAATAGACCCACAATAGGGCTCGCTCCCGTCTTCTGTTGTCTGAGGACAGACAGATGTCTGCAGGGAACAGAGAAAAAGGTCATTTACGTGGTTTACTTAAGACTTTTAGAGACTTGGGTGACTCAAATGGATGAGATTGGATTCACCTACAGGGACCTGGCACATACTCCTTCTAGGAGACAGAGTGAGTCAGACTGCTGAAGGAACTTTTTGTCCGTCAACCCGGAGGTTATTGTTTTACGGGAAGCCCCTTGGTAGAAAGGGTAAAGGAGAAGTGGCTGGATAGGGAGTGAGGTCTTAAGGGTTTACCTTGTGGCCTGGAACTGGAAGGTCAGAAGATTTTGGAGGGCCTTAAGTACAGCAAGCATGGCGGGATCAAGTGCATCTGAGATCATCTTTATCTCTGTCAATCGCAGCATCACTTTGATGGGTGAGTTGACTTCACTGACACATCAACTGGTTTCTGACTTACATAAACTTCTGCATTTTGTTTGTTTGCAGTGAAATTGTTTGATATTTCTACAGTTCTATAAACCTCAGGGTTTCTAAAGATCTATAGATTTTGCAACACAACACACCTCAATTCATGAGTCACTGTAAAATCAGCAAATTCTTACTACCAATGCGTTTATTTTTCAGGGAAGGTGTGGCTCATTGTGATGATCTTTGTCCGTATCCTGATCCTTCTCTTTGCCGGTTATCCTCTCTACCAGGATGAGCAGGAGCGATTTGTATGTAACACCATTCAGCCTGGATGTGCCAACGTGTGCTATGATCTATTTTCTCCGATCTCTCTCTTCCGCTTCTGGCTGGTGCAGCTTACCACCTTGTGCCTCCCCTACATCATCTTTATCATCTACGTGGTCCATAAGGTCTCAAATGGCCTCACCGTGGACTTGAGCACCTCGAGTCACTTCAAAACCTTGCCGCTGTTTGAGATCCACCAGGAGCCATTCAACAAGACATCTGTAAACAAGATGCCTCTGGTGGCGGAGCGGTGCTTCACAGGAGCCTACATCCTCCATCTTATGTTCAGATCGTTGCTGGAGGCAGGGTTTGGGGCAGCTCACTACTATCTGTTTGGTTTCTACATCCCCAGGAGGTTCCTGTGCCAGCATCCACCATGCACTACCCAGGTGGACTGCTACATCTCCAGGCCCACTGAGAAGACCGTGCTGCTCAACTTCATGCTCGGTGTGGCTGCTCTGTCCCTTTTTCTAAATATGTTGGATTTTATCTGGGCCGTCAAGCGCTCAGTGAGGCAGAAGAGCAAGAGGAAGATGATGGTGAAGAAGATTTATGAGGAAGAGCAATGTTTCCTTTCAACCGGAGGAGCTTCCAGAGGAATAGACCCACATGTCTCTCTGGCTCAGCAGGGTCTAGAGGTAGAGGCTGGTAAAAAAGGGAGTTTCCGGAAGAGGCGAGGCAGCAAGGGCTCTTGTGGAGGGGGGGTGCTTGCTTTAGGGCAGGAACCCCCCTGCCTGGAGCACTCCTCTCTTCCACGCTCTCCAGGACCTCCAGGCTGCAACACCAATGGGAACAATGGTTACTCTGTTTCCCAAGAGGAGGCTCCGGAAAGGGATGGCAGTGAGGTGGATCTCTGCCCCCCAGAGCCAATGGGGACACCCAGATCCATTCGTGTTAGCAAACGCAGCCGACTCAAACCGCCACCTCCGCCCAGACGGGACCTTGGGTCATCCCCCGGTGGGACCATCGGGGACGTTTCCACAGCAACAGCAATCTGTACCAGAAGGGTGGGTCAGTATACGCTGGTTGAGCTGGGCAGCAGTGCAGAGCTACAGACCAATGACGATGGGCAAGAGAAAAGATCAGAGTGGGTGTGACTTAGAGGGTTGGATTGCTTTATTTCCAGGTTATTTTGGAACACAAGTGGGAATGGGAGAAAAAAAGTGGGGGTGCAATATGAAAAACAGACACACGAGGCTGACACATGGGCAACAACTGTTAGAGTTGACATCCCGCCTTGCTCTCCTCCTCATTTCACAAGAAAGGCTGCACAGTTGCTTGAGGAAAATTGTTGCTGTGTGATTGTATCACACGGTCAGCTCACATTGCCTTTGAGGAGCGCAAGCTGAGGGATGCAAAGTGGATGCAAAGAATTCAAGTCATGAATAAAAACTCTCTTAACAAGTGAAGAATGACAAGACACACTAGCCTTTAGCAACCTTAGAAAAAAAACTCAACCTTGAGAAAATCTAAAAGAGTGCATCCCACCTGTTTCTTCCCTTGTTGGCTTTACCCCCACCTCACTAGACACATCTTCCATAAACAAAGACAGGCCTTGACCTGTCCCACACATGCAACCCCCCCCCCCCCCCCCCCCCCCCCCCCCCACCCCCTACCTCTATATAATACCACCATGGACTCATTCTCTTTTGTGTTTGGGTCACTGGGGTCAAAGGACATAGAGTTCCCTCTAGGCCCTGTGTTTGGGTGACCCTAAGAGGGTCTGAAAGGTAATAATCTGGCCAAGGTGTTATTAAGCTCATAGAAGGGAATAGGATTTCTTGTCAGAAGTAAAGGAAACTATGAAGGCCCCTAAAGCTGACATAGGCTCACAAAGCAATTATGTTCCCCCATAGGGGCTCTGTATTTATGGAGACAGCTTGTCACTCTATTTCAGGGACTCACAGAGCTTAGAAGGAATACAAGCTTTAGCATACACTGTCACTACAAATAGAGCACAGCAGAGTTCTGCAAAGGAGCTGTGTTGCCTGTTGCCCTTCAGGATATCTGCTTGCTATGGCTTTGGTTTCACCTTGATCAAAGCTCATATTAATGTGGGTCAGACACCAGCTTCCACTGTGATGCGTCAATCATAGACAGTATATGATGGGGCTGCTGTAATGTTAAACTTATGCCTTTATTGTTTCCTGGTTTTTAGCAGCAGTGTAACCTGTATATTTTCTCGAAATCTCTAGACTACTTCATACAGAATGATTGTAAGGAATAAATAAGTGGTGTCACAGTTGTGTCTGCTACTCTATGGCTGAGGGGCCGGCCTCTGTGTGTAATGGATATCTCTTGATCTTCCTCCTCTTGTGGTCTCTTTGAAGGTTACAACAAAAGGTTCTCAGCCTCCTATCTCACCGTGACAGTCATAAGGGTGACCACAGGGGGTTTTCATCAGACCACGGCAGGCCTAACGGTGCCCCACCTCCTTCATACACCCAATTTTTCATTTAAAAGCCACAGCTGGATTCAGTTACATTTGTATTTATTTATATTCTGTACTGTAAGTCTGGCAATGACCAAATAAACTGTTTAGTGCCTAATTCTTAGTGCAAGTTAAATTCCAATAAAGTGTTCTTGTTATCTTTCAGTACAATATCAAATGACTTGATGTACAGTTTAATACGCTATTATATATAAAGTTATTTTCTCTATAAAGTGAAAGTTTGTTTGATCTCTTATGTTTCTATGTTTCATTCATGGACTCTCAAATGTGAAGTGATCTTTCTATGTGTAACAGTTATGGCCGTTCATTAGTGTTATTGAAATTATATAAACTACTAAGACATTGAAGATGATGATCACTTTCTTGTAACTAGTTTTGTTTGATCCAGTCTATTTTGGTGTAATAACTCTGCCAACACTGTAGTTTGAAAACATGCTGCCCTCCAGTGACGAAAAAATTGAAATGCTGCTTTATATTTAATCCAACACCTGAAATCAAATGACCCCTGGCATTGTGATGACAGATTTTGATATGTGAATATTTGTATCTTATCATTAAACACTTTGGTTGCAACACTTCCTTTCAATCAGGTAGGGTAAAGCAATCTGAAAGCATAACTGTAAAACAACAGCAGAATACTGATTAAATATAATTAAATAGGTTAGACATGTCAGTATTCTTAATAGCTGATTTTTAAAAGTAAATCCTATTTTGGGGTGTGAACTAAAAGCAGATAAATAGCATTTTGTATTTGGCAATGATTCATGATCATTTTAGTTTCTTACTGTGCTCTTCCCCAGCTGAGGAAGTGCTATGGAAATGTCAACAGCTCTTCATCGGACGCTAACCATCTAAAGTCATCAATTCAGGCCATGACGGAGGCTATAAGCTGCTGAAGACATTTTTGTCAGTTACCTCACCAAAAAAGGTAAGGTAGAGATGAGGTGTCATAGGCATAGGACATAATGTTTAATATCCCTTAAAGAGGGACTATGTAACTTTTGAAAATAGAAATAACACATCCTTCCTGTTACCAATGAAAAGTTGAATTCATGAGCAATAAAAAAAACACACCCTTGCTCAATTGAGTACACTATGGGGTTTTGCTGCTGTTCTTAGCCTACTTTGTCTAGCTTGCTAATGTTAGCAAACTTTAGACAGATATAGGTGTGTAACTGGCCTTGCTGTCTCAGTCTGCTGACTTTATGACTCTTCTCTAGTGGTGCTACTGTAAACCCTACACAGTTTAGTATAATGCAGTTGTCATTTTTGGCCGCTGTTCTGCAAAAATTACATAGTCTTGCTTTACTCTGCCAAAGCATCAAATGCCCATATCCACGTATGATTATGAGTATGATAAAGCATCATATGCCCATATCCATCATATGCCCATATCCACGTATGATTATGGCAGACCACAGCGCTAGTTAGAAAGACCAACGTTGCTTTGCTCTGATGACCTTGAGGAATTTTGGTTCTAGGAGAGATACAGTAAACAGTGGAAACACTGGCAAAGAGCATTGCTATGCCATATGTGTGCGAACTCACTGGGACCGCTCAGTGGGAAGTGTAACAAAACGACCTCAGAAATATTGCTACTGAGAGAGTAGTGAGATCTAAATTAAGTATTTGATATAGATGTTATTTAAAGTGCGTAAAGCTCTGATACTCTGCTGTTCTGGTGGTGGAAAGAAGTTAAAAACAAAAATAAATGGATGAAACGACAGAACTATGCAAAAACAGAGAGTTTGAAATGAGAAATGTACATTTCTCATTTCTCAGACTTGTAAGAATCTTGGAACTCGTCTGATCACTGAGCACAAAAAGACCAGAGTCCCTGGGCAACCACAAGACTTTCTCGACTGCTCTCTGGATGAACTTAATAAGCTGTGTGTCATGCAAATAAAGTCTATGTAAATGAGTGGAAACTAAGACCGAATCAAAAATCCAATCGATTCCATTTCTCCTTCCAGAGAGGCAATGATGGCTGTTCGTTTTGTAAGGATTGCCTAATCATGTTTGTTCTGGACCTTCACTGTGCTGAAACTGACACCACTTCCCTGCACCCTTCCATGTACTATACAAGGTATGTTGTAAAACTGGCTGTGATCCATGAAGTACAAAGGATAGCCAACTCTGTCCCTCTTAAGTGTGTACCACTGTACAAAAAATAATACAAACAAAAGCTCATGGGATCTTTCTTACCCAGGGTAACCAGGGTTACCCTGGGTAAGAAATAACCCAGGAAAATAAATTTTTTTGAAGTAGTATAAAAAGTATAAAAGGTGTTTGTATCACACTGCACTTTACAAACCAGATGCTCCCAAAGGTTAAATGGTTAGATCAACAGTATCATGCTATCAAACCATCCATAGTGTTAAGGCATTATACATAGTCAACAGCAATGTGTTTTGGAAAGAGGCCTCATTTTATTGTATTAGATTTGTCAAGACAGATAAATAATCACCAACTATTTTGATAATTGTGTAATGGTTTCAGTTCATTTTTAGACAAAAACACCAGTTTGTCCACTGTGAGAATTTGCTGCTTTTCCCTGTTTCATATAATTGGAAACTGATCATGTTTAGGTTTTGGACTGTTTTTCAGACAGTGTGGCATTTGAAGACGTCATGTTCGGCTCTGGGAAATTGTGATGGACATTTTTATACTGCTTTTAAAATAAAAAAATAAATGTGCTTTTGTTGGAAAGAGAAGAGAATTTAAAAGGAATGTAAAGAAAAGAGAAGGAGAGAATAACTAAAAGAATTAAAGAAAAGAGAAAAACAACAGGAGAAATTAAAGTTAGAAACAAAGGAAAACCAGTTGGTTATTCAATAATGGATCACTTTCATAGCAGAAATGTATTTTACATTTCATAAAGAATCAGATATATCACTAGTCTATCCAGAAAAAAAACTAGATTTAAAAAAACATAATACATCAAAGCAGGACTTCAGCAATGTTTCTCCTCAGGGTACATCATCCAAAATCTGAATAAGGAAGGACAGTGGAAATTCCCTCATGAATTCAACTCTGAAAACGTCCTGGATGATGATTGTTAAGCCAGGGGCCTTCATGCCCTTCCCTGAAGGTATGGGACCCCAAACCCTCAGTGTTAACATCTTTTATCTTCTATTTTAAGAGATGTACATGACTTACAGATTGAAAATGTCTAATGTCTCAGGTCATCGTATGGACCTTGGACAGGGTCTGGCTCGTATGGAGCTCTTCCTTGGTCATCATGGTGACCCTGCTGAGAAAGTTCATCTGGATCGAGGATGCAGGACAGCTGGACTACATGCCTGTCATGGGGTCACTCAGTACACAATCATCGAGGGCCACACAGTACACAATTGAGGGCCACGCAGTACACAATCATCCGACACACAGAAGACACAATGAAGATTGATTCACATGGACACAAATAGCCATCAACTAACAGCTGTTGTCATTACACTGCCATTACCACTCAATATCCTCCGAAACAGATCTTCAGCACATAGGCATAGTTCAGTTGGACATTGTATGCTGATACTAAGAACAAACTGACTGGTTTGTTTATAAAATAGGTTAAATAATCTGATTATTTTGTGTTACTGCTTGTCACTGATATCTGTTAAAGTCAGTTATTGAGTCAGTCGTCTATAGTTCGATCTGCCCTTCACCCTTTATATTAATGAAATGTAACAAGGGTTTTGCCAGTCTTGGTACAAAAAAAAAGATCCAGTTATCAACGGATGTCCATTTAGAGCTGGGAGAGAACAAACATCTAGTTAATGGCTCCCTCAAGTGGACATAATTGGGTATTGCATTTCATAAAGTTTCAAAACAACTTCATCGGGGGAAAATAATATAAATTCCAGTTTCACTTACCAGCAACAACTTCAATCTACTTTCACCCATGTGTATATATGAATATATACACACGGTGAATATAAATATATGAAAATGAAATTGTTATTGTTAATTATTGTTATTCTTAAACCATTCTGAAATATGTTGATGTCTTAACCTTGTACATTTCTGATGTATTTTATTATTATTTTTTGCTGATGTTATATAATGTAATGTAAGGTGACCTGTTGAGACTGCAAGGAACTAAGTAATAATCAGTTAAATTGTGTTGACTAAAAGATACCTGTTGATGGTACAGTGGATAAAACCCATGGTGCCTTTGGTATGGGAGATCACTTGGCATTTAGTAACATATGGCACACTGATACTGTTTGTACGCCATTGTGCTGTAAGTCGGATGTAGACATAGGAGAAGTAGGATCCCCCTTTTTTGTATTACACTCACCATTTTATCAACATCAGCAGCACTCTCATTGACTGCTTATTGTCTGATTGTTCTGCTCGGTATTCATTTACATGTGACATCACATCCATTTTTGATGCTGAGTGTGGGCACGTTTGTTGGACCAAGGGCTCACCCAACATGACCGTACCCAGAGAGAATCTGGCAAAACACTCAGCGCTTCAGATGAAAGAGGTTCTCCTTTTGTGTACATGTCAGTCAGTCAGTGAAGGACTGAGAGAACACAGAGTTCTGTCGCTGTGTGTGGATGTGTGTGTGTATGTGTGTGTGGAGGTGGGGGGTCCTGGGATTGGAAGAGGCAGCAGGGGTGCACTGTAAGGACTACTAAACCACAGAGGCATTGTTACTGTGCCAACGGGTAGCCAGCCATTTATGCTGATATCTTTGTTAAGCTCAGTCACAGTGCTAAAATCAAGCATTTATTGGTTAATAACTGCGTGACTGACACAACATTAATTTTCCATTTCTTTTTAATTTGACCTCAACCTTCTTGCTAAACGCACATTTTAAATATGCAAACCAAACTGCAGCAGCTTCAATGACGTCCACATCCCTTAGAAACTATAACCATGAAGCCTGAGAGCTGAACCCCACTATTTTCCAACATCTGCCGTCTCAAATGGCCAGCCGGGAATAATGTGCCTGAGCTGGAGGCCAGGAGCTTCAACATTAATC
>NC_060150.1:27348040-27395396 GCF_021292245.1 Micropterus dolomieu
TCACTTGGCATTTAGTAACATATGGCACACTGATACTGTTTGTACGCCATTGTGCTGTAAGTCGGATGTAGACATAGGAGAAGTAGGATCCCCCTTTTTTGTATTACACTCACCATTTTATCAACATCAGCAGCACTCTCATTGACTGCTTATTGTCTGATTGTTCTGCTCGGTATTCATTTACATGTGACATCACATCCATTTTTGATGCTGAGTGTGGGCACGTTTGTTGGACCAAGGGCTCACCCAACATGACCGTACCCAGAGAGAATCTGGCAAAACACTCAGCGCTTCAGATGAAAGAGGTTCTCCTTTTGTGTACATGTCAGTCAGTCAGTGAAGGACTGAGAGAACACAGAGTTCTGTCGCTGTGTGTGGATGTGTGTGTGTATGTGTGTGTGGAGGTGGGGGGTCCTGGGATTGGAAGAGGCAGCAGGGGTGCACTGTAAGGACTACTAAACCACAGAGGCATTGTTACTGTGCCAACGGGTAGCCAGCCATTTATGCTGATATCTTTGTTAAGCTCAGTCACAGTGCTAAAATCAAGCATTTATTGGTTAATAACTGCGTGACTGACACAACATTAATTTTCCATTTCTTTTTAATTTGACCTCAACCTTCTTGCTAAACGCACATTTTAAATATGCAAACCAAACTGCAGCAGCTTCAATGACGTCCACATCCCTTAGAAACTATAACCATGAAGCCTGAGAGCTGAACCCCACTATTTTCCAACATCTGCCGTCTCAAATGGCCAGCCGGGAATAATGTGCCTGAGCTGGAGGCCAGGAGCTTCAACATTAATCTAAATGGGTCACAGAAACCCGAGGTCACTGTTATGCTTTATGCATGGGAGAATATGCCCATGGAAACTCTGGGGTTTTAGTGCTATTGTTCATCTTCCACGTACAAATGTAATTTGGAAAATAAAGAGAAATCAGGAAACCTAATGCAGGTCCACAAAACATATGTTGGTTTTACACAGAGGTTTGCACATTTTATTCTTAATGTCATTGTGAAGTCATACCTTTGTAACTTGTCACCCAAATTAAAAGTGCTAAATATGGTCTGATAGTTGTCTGTAATAATCTTTAATAGAAAAAAAATGAATGCACCTCACAAAAGGCTGTCCACAGCTGCAACATCTCCTCTAATGCTACAAAAAACAACCTTCTCCCAGGTGTATCATAAAGATAGTATTAAAAAGCATGACCTGCCTATCACCCCTGCACTCTCCTCTGTGTCTGCCTTTCATCAAACGCCGCCATTAATATTTGATAGGCAACCATGTCAGAATGTTCCTCCTGGCCCCACAAATGAGGCTTTAACACTGATATACAGAGAGCGATCAGAAAAGAAGACAATTCAATCAGAGCAGCTGCACGGAACATCGTCTCCTGGATTCATGCAAGGGCTGATGGATTTATTTGTTACCAGATTTCTATGCGGGGGTTACATGTCTGCACAAGCATAGCCCATTGATACCACCTATTGCTGTTTGTGTGCTTGTTATGGGCCACAGGTGGCAGTTGAGAACAAGCCCTGACAAGATCAGATAAGGGGCATGTCCATAAATTATGTCCTAGTAAAAATAAACCATAATAATAAACCACCAACTCAGACTTGACCTGGACTATTACCAGTTAGCACCCAGCCATTCCCATGGCCCTGTCCTGTCTGTGTGAAGGTTCTCTTAATGACACTCTCATACTTTCTCCTGTAAAGTGCACCGAATAGGTTCAGTGACCTCTGTGGAGGAGCCGTAGTTGCCAGCTAATTACAATGTCTGCATAACGGCCATGCAGGGGCATGCAGCTTTAGGTGCCTAAACAGTTGGTTTGTGGAGCCAGGTAGTTTGGTATGGGGGGAAGATGTGTCCGTGTAATGTGTCTAGTGTGTGTCTTCAGCAGTGAATTCTTAAGAATGGTCCTGAACTTTGACTTATGTATCAAAAAATTTGAAAAAGTAAGACTTTGTATTAAGAAGCTAAAAGTAACTTTTAGTGAAGCGTGATTCTTCAGTTCCGACGAAGAAGTGTCTACCTAAAATTCCCTCCATCAACCACTGAATCAGCCAGCAGCTTGGATCATATTTCCCTTATGGTGAAATTAACAATATGTGCCTTTTGGAATATTATTCTTAAAAATATTACATTTGTTAGATGTGTACTAATTTAAATACTCATCTACAGAGGCCCTATTATTCTTTTGTTATGTAAATCAAGTACAAGTTCAACTGATTCTGTTTTTCCAAAGCACAGGACTCAACCTGAAAATGACCGTAACTAACCATTATTTTCATCGATCGATTTAATCTGCAGATTATTTTTCCAATTAATCGTTTCATCTACGAAATGTCAAACAATTGTAAAAAAAATGCCCGTCACAACTTCTCACCACGCCGGTTGACATTTTTGCAATCTGGTTTTGTCTGACCAAAAGTCCAACCTCCCCCAGAAATATTAAAAGTAATAAAAGCAGCAAACGCTCACATCTGAGAAACTGAAACAAGAGCGTGTTTGTCATTTTTTCACTATTTTTTTTCTTGAGTTATGGTTGAAATGATCAATAGATTATCAAAATAGTTGGCAATTATTTTCTGAGAAATGAATGATCAATTAATCAGCTAATCGTTTCAGCCCTGAAAACTATGCATAACCATAAAAAGTTGACTGACAAAGTTTATACATTTAGAATCACTTTCATTTGCCATTCCTATGGCTTTGTTATTCACTGTCTTGTCTCTCACTTTCAAAAATTGAACTCTTGCATTTCACTGCATATAGAATGAACTTTAAATTCTATTATTGATAACAATGTGTTTAGTGTGAACATCAGGAAGAATCCCACATGGGATTGTTTTTATGCCGAATGCATCATCTCATGAACATTTTCATGTTGTACATGAGTACTGGGCGAGATCTTGTATCTGTAAACGCTAACGTTAAGTTTCTCACTTCTTGTTAATTCTAAGATAAAAAGCAAAAGTACATCATATTTAGAATTTTAACATCTGTGTGCTCTAAACTCAAGTGTGAAGGCATGTGCAGCGCTGCTTTTACCACTAGGTGGGGCTGCACTTTAATGTCACTGCTAAGAGCCTGGCAATTGCTGGCGCTTGGGACTGCACACTGACTGATTGAGGTTTTTGAGGCAAACACCACAAAAACAAGCTGCAAGACTGAAAGCTACCCTGACTATTTGATGGCAGTATAACAGCAAATGATTCAGAGCATGAACTCCTTACCAAACAGAGGGGCAGTGCCGTGTTTAAAATTTCAGAAGCAATTTCAAACTTGCAGCTAAACATAACATGATTAAAACTCCCAAACTTGACCTTTAGTAACTTCACACAAACACTAAAAGCTACACAGAAGTGTTGATGAGCTGCGAGGAAGCTAAAGGCTCTTTTGATCTTAAGAAAAGTACATTTTTTCTGTGACTTCCATCTTCATTGCTTGGTGTCTGCTGACAGCACTGATGCAAGATTTATGTGGCTGCTTTACACTCCCAACAGATGCACATCTGCACTACACTGTAAAGAAGCTTTTGGGGTTTACATCTACCATCAGAGTGTAAAGGAATAACACAGGAACAAAGCAGTCACTACAAAGCCCACTGTCACCATTGACCAGCAAATCAGTCCAGGCATTTCTACGCTGGGTTACAGTGTATCATCTTATGCCAGCGCATTGGGTTAATTGGGACTAAACCAGATACATTTGTTGCAGAAATGCCTCCATTAGGGGCCCCTAAGATGTGAGATCATGTGAACAGACCACCTGTGGGGCTTTCATTGCTATTTCAATATCATTCACGTCAAGGCCCCTGCACTCGCTGACACAGCTTGAGCTCAGGCAGAAGATGTTTCAATTCAGGCGCAGCGAAAAAACCAAACACAAGACGCAGGGGCTCTGGCAGGTTTGAGCTCTGACAAACCCAGAAAGGCGAGGGGTTCCAAAATGCTCTTTCAATTGTAGGACGCCCATCAAAGCATCCAAATGGGGACGTTTAGGGGGAACCTTGGCACATCAGACAGACACTCCTAATACACACCACCTTTTATTCTCGGCTGTTAAAAAAAGAAAGATCAAAGTTTCTGCAGATGAAAAGGGCCTGTTCCCTGCATTTATACCCCCATTCACCCACTCCCTCTTTTACTAAATTAAGAAAGCGGGCTTCGGGCAGGCATGTGAAGAGGACTTTCTTAACAATTATGGAGATGCTCCAACTCAACCTCTGCCTCTAATTACCGGTCTCTGATGGTTAAAAGGGGGCTTCCTTTTTAGCCGGGACTCTCAAAAGCTTGACACCCTCAACACGGTGACCACAAGGAGCCACAAAATATGCCCGCACGGGCCTGGAAAAACACAACAGCCACCTTTTGCATGGGAAAGCACTGCAAAGTTACACAGGTGTTGAGATTTATCAAATGTTTTATTGTCAAAATAAAGGTCATATTTGCTTTCTCACAAAAAGAGACATCTACACTTTGTACAAATTTACAATAGCTTATAAAGTGTTTCTTTTATACACAAATGTACACTTTTTACATAACCTTTATATAAATACATTTGAAATTACAAAAAGAATGACCCGTAAAAATACTTGGGCACTATTAAGGCTTAATTTAAACCCATCTTTGATGTGATTGGATTATACAATGTTATCTGGCACTATGTAAATAAAATGGCAATAAAACCCCAAATGCTCTTTGTATGAAGCTAGTTAGGAACCAGACTGTCTCTGTCTACAACAAGTAATGCCCAGTTTGCTAAAAGCCTCCATCTGTACCTCTAATACATATAAACAGGGAGGTATTAACCTGTGTGAATGCTTCATCCAGCTCTCCCCACAGAGGTGTGTGTGGATGTTTGGGAGACACATCAGCAGCAGGTCATTACTATGCAAATTGCTTAAGACAGGGAGTGATGGGTTATCTGCTAAACAATTAGCAGTCCTCATAAGCTGCTTCCCCCCCCCCCACCCCCCCCATTCAAACCTGGGACAATGGCATCTGCTTGGGGCAAGACACGGAGCTGGCCGTGCCTGACCTCCACGTTAGTCCGGTGCTCACGTCGCTGTACATGGAGCCGCTGGTGCCTTTACTGCCCCAGCAGCACCTGGTGCAGAAAGTCCTCCAGGAGTCCAGAGTTTTACCGGACCAGATCCACACTCCGGACGTGATGCCCACCAGAAGGCACATAAAGTACTTTAACATAAAAACGGCATAGTCCGGGCTCCTGCGGTCCCCCTCTAATAAACAGTTGGAGCAGTTGTGTGTGATCTCCCAGCTTTGCCTGTTGTGCTGCTCATAAAAGTAACATGCGACTATGATAGTGGCTGGCACCGTGTAGAGCACCGTGAAGATGCCTATTCTGATCATGAGCTTCTCTAGTTTGTCAGTCTTGGTGCCACCTTGTTTGATGACGCTGCGGATCCTGAACAGGGACACAAATCCAGCAAGGAGGAACATAGTGCCTATAAATAAATAGATCACCAAAGGGGCAAGAACGAAGCCCCGTAGGTTGTCCAGGTTCTGGTTCCCCACGTAGCAGATGCCAGCCACTGAGTCCCCGTCAACGGAGCTCAGCGCCAGGACCGCGATAGACTTCATGCTGGGAATGAGCCAGGCGGCCAGGTGGAAGTACTGGGAGTAGCTGGCGATCGCCTCGTTTCCCCACTTCATCCCGGCTGCGAGGAACCAGGTCAGAGACAGGATGACCCACCAGATTGAGCTGGCCATGCCGAAAAAGTAAATAAGGAGAAAGACCACGGTGCAGAGCGCGGGGCCGGTGGTCTCGTAGTGGATGTGCTCCAGGTCGAACTCCCGGTTGCACGCCACTTTTTCGTGTCCCGCGATCAGTCTGACAATGTAACCGATTGACACAAACATGTAACAAGCTGAGAGGAAGATGATGGGTCTCTCTGGGTACTTGAACCGCTCCATGTCGATGAGGAAAGTAGCGACGGTGGCAAAAGTTGACACGAAGCACAACACGGACCAAAGTCCTATCCAAAAGGCGGTGAATGCTCTCTCGTCGTGCGTAAAATAGGGGTTGTGGCACGGCATGGCGCAGTTGGTGATCTGTCCCGTTTTGACACGGTTATAGAGCGGGTGACGGTCCGTGTTCACCGGCACCATGGGCTCCAAACACTTGCACCCCGGCTCACATGCGGTGGCAGGCGGCTTGTATTTTCCCGGCGCGCCGGGTCGGCCAGACTTGTTTTTAGATGGATTGTAACCCTTACCGGGATGGTTGGTGGGTTTGGAGAGGACAGGGGAGACTGTGGTGGAGTCGGTTCTGTTGTAGTCCATGCACAGAGTGTCTGGGTTGCCTTGCACCGGCAGCAAGTCACACTTCATCCTGTCCGGCCAGGGGAAGCCGTACTGCCTCATGAGAGGCGCACAGCCGGCCCGGGCTCTCTCACACACGCTCCGGCACGGCGGGAGAGGTTTTTTATAGTCCTCCAGGCAGATCGGGGTGTACATGCTGCACAAGAAGAACTTCAGGTCCGGTGAACACTGAATCTCAACCAGAGGCCAGAACTGGTGCACCTCCAGTCCTGCCTCGTCCTGCGTGTCGTGATTAAACTGGTTAGGCATGTAGGTGTAGTTGTAGCCGATCCCCTTACACAGGGGTACGGCTATCTCCTGGCAGGTGATCTCCTTGGCCGTGGTGCAGCTGGATCGGGGCAGGAGAGCGAGTGAGAGGAGCAGGTAAATCCCAAGCAGATCCATCCCTCCGGAGCGTCGTGTCCCCCTCTTCTGCTCTGGTACCAACAGCAATAAATCCTCTCAGTCGTCTGCTTTTGCCTCTGGTCCGGTTAGAGGTTGCGCAGCGAGCCCATCTCGCTTCTCTCAGGATCTTGCACGGAGTTGCAAGCAATGTGCAAGCCGTGTTTACTTTCAGCTGTGGAGGAGGAGGAGAGAAATCAGCCTTCAGGGCGGGGGGCAGCAGTCAAGATGGCTGAGAGGAGAATCCACCTTCTTCTTTCAGTATCCACAGACAATCTGTTATTACAAAACTCAAGTGCTGCTGTCCGATCTCTGCAAACGGGAAATGTGGGCCTTCTTTCTTTCTTCAAAACACAGCGACTACATTCAGTCGGCTCGTCCCACCTTAGTCCCGGTTCCCATACAAATCAACGGCTGGGAGACGAAGCGGTGCCAATATATACCAGAGCCTGGCTGGCTACACCCCCGGAGCCGCTCCTCCAATCACAGAACGGAAGGGGTGGTGCTTTCCGGCTGTCAATCAAAGTTTTTCACCTAAATGTTTTGTTAGCAAATGATGATAGTAGTTTTGCCAGTGTCTGTGGCACCGGGAGGCAGGATGGAGGTGTGGGTGAGATGTAGAAAACGATGTCGCCTCCAGCCGACGATGACCACAAATCAAACAACCCCATATTGAAACAACAGCACTGCTTTTATTCATTTGTTAAGGCTAAAGGTGGTCTTGAATAAACCCTCTTCCCCCAAACCTCTTTCATATAGCGAAAGTATAATTTTAAACATTATAATCATAATAATATAAAGTAATTCAAAATACGACATGAAGCACGCCATGCGCACTGGTAGTAGGAATAATAATCTACTGTTTCATAATATATAATATGGCTCAGTGACTGAACTTTCTGTTCACTGATAGCTAGTGAAACGAGAATGGTGACACACCGGGCAGAGCGAGGGTGCGTCTAGCTCCAGATTATTGTTTATGTGTGTGTTTGTTTGTGTGTGTGTAGGCTGTGTGTGTGTGCGTGTGTGTGTGTGTGTGTGTGTGTGAGAGAGAGAGAGAGAGAGAGAGAGAGAGAGAGAGAGAGAGAGAGAGAGAGAGAGAGAGGCCAGTTTGGTAAATTGGCTAATTTGCGCATGATAAGACTACCCAGGGAGCTGTCTGTCCTTGTGAAAAGCTGTTTTATTTTTTAAATGAGGTGCTAATGTTTCGTTTAACGCTTGCATAGAGCTCCGCGGGAGGCGTAATTGCGCGAGGCAAAGACCAAGCAGCACAGCAAGGAGACAGTGGCAGAGCAGCTTTAACATGCTTACAGTGTGTCTGGCAGTTATTTGACGCAATCTTATTGCTGTAACTGGTGTTTTTTTTAAATGTCTGATATTATCCTATAATTTCTGTAAAGAATGTGTCTTTATTAACCTCATGACATTCTTATCTTCTTATCTTCTGTGGCACGCACACACACACACACACACACAGAGGAGGCTACTTCTAAAATATGGCTTCAGATGCTTAAAATGACACTCAGCAGTACATTTATACAGACATACTTATGGACATGTGCTTGCTTTTGCAGTGGTGGAAAGTAAAAAAAAAGTACATTTACTCAATTACTTTACTTAAATGGACTTATGAGGTACTTGTTCTTGATTTGAAATTATCAATTTTATTGTATTTTATACTTCTACTCCACTATATTTCAGAGGGCAATATAATACATTTCACTGCACTATATTTATCCAATAGCTAGGGTTATACAGCTTAGTATTATTATTAGTTTTATTGTTGATACTTGTTGATTACTTGTGCAAATATATGTTTCTGACACTACCTCCTTTTATTCAGGTAAGATTTTGCAGGCAGGACATTTTGTGTATGTATTTTTGTAGTGTGGTATTTAACTAATGCCCCTTTTAAAATAATACTGTGTGCTTTCATACACAAACTAAGCACAATAATAATTAATGTTGGTATTTTACCTCAGAGTGTGAACTTAGAATGAGGGACTAACAGTTTCATTTCACAGAAATATTGTCGTCTGTGATGTTAAAAAGTAGTTTTTACAGACCTAAAACACTCTTATAACTTATAAAGGATGTATAATTGATATTTTATCATTGTGAGTATCATTATCATCATTATTACAGACTCTTCAAGGACGCAAAACCATGCAGAGTCTGGTAAAATGAGGCCGACCATGTGATCTTCACATCTGTTCGAAACTCGATATTCATTTCACCAACAAGAGGGAAGTATTTTTGAATAGACATTTTGTGCTCCACTGTGCACGCAATTGCCCGTACACACACACACACACACACACACACACACACACACACACACACACACGCACACACACACACACACACACACAGTTCCTGCAGAGTTTGGGTGCTAGGAGGCCAATGTGTGGTCATACAGTGTTAAAAAAAGCATCTTCCTTCCAGTTTCCCATCCATGCATAATGCAACACTGTGTGCATGAGCCGGGGTGTGGTGGTGCTGGGCTTTAAGTTTAGTAGTATTGTGTTTGGAATGGAGCCAGTTCTTTATCATGTGTGGCAACTTTTTTACAACCCCGACCCACTGAATGTATAAAATAACCCAGAGTGAGCTGAGCATCAGGAGACTGATTAAGTGACTCACCGGGGTGAGATAACAAGGAAGGAGCTCTGTTAATGGCTGTTTGCTCTTGATTAGGAAACAAGACTTCAGTTAGGCAGTGCTGTGGAGTTATGTGACTGTGTGCACATGTTGGGTGGTGTGGTGTTTTCTCAATAATAAACCCCAGGTATTTTCGAGATGTGTGAAAAAGGACACATGATAAAAAGGGAGTGAGAATAAGGTGCTGATCACGTTGTGGGAGAGTGATAGAGGAAGCAGAGGGAGGATGGAAGAGGGCAAGAGAGGGCGTCGAGTCTGTTCGGTGCAGAGATAATGATTTACTCTAAGGAAATCCACTCATCTCCTGTTTGCAACACAGAGCTGCACGCTTTGGGAAAATATCTCCCCAGACTAAAGCCTTAAAGGAACACTCCAATGACCAATGAATAAAACCCAGAATCACATCGAGATCCAAAGTTAATTTTTTCATTTTAAATCCCCATTCTGTCTGTCAGAATCAAGTGCTCCTGCTGAAGGAAGGCAGCCCATCAAGTGTGACTGCGTGCCAGATCCTGGGTTTACCTCGGAGATGGTGAGACAGAGATATGCTAATGCACCTTTATCTTGTAAAGGAAAGCTTCGAGGAGATTTAGCCAATCTAGTGGACACAATTCCAAGAGCCTCGGTGGCATTTAGCGGGCTCGCGCTAACCCGGGGCTGCTTGTTAAGACTTCATTAGCTGTGTTTGCTCAGGCCTCTTCTCTCCAAAGAGGTGGAGGAGGGCTCCCCAGGCTCCAGCTTCAGCCCCACTATAGACACTCCATATGGGGCTTGTTTGCTCACGGCTGGCCTGGTAATCACTTTCAGGTGGAGCTAGAGGAGACAGAGCAAGGCTGAGGGGATTTTGGGGAGAGCTCGAGAGCTGGAAACCTTCCCCCTAAGCCCCAGCCCCCGCCGGCAACCTCTATGGTACTCCTGAGGTGACAGAGCATGGAGCGTGTACCCTGTGAATTAGCTCACCTAGGGCCCATTACCTTAACAAACACAGCCAGCCCCTCCAATCAGCCTACTGCTGGGAGGACAGGCGGCCTCTGTAAATCCACCCTTACAGCCACGACCCCTCTCTGTGAGACCAGGAAGGACTTGTGTGTGTGTTTGCATGTAGAGTAAAAAATATAAGTGAAAGAATCAAGTCGTGTCTTGAAGCAACACAAGGCAGCTTTCATGATGACAAGCTACATGCACACATTGCACTCACGTTCACCCTACAAATAAGTGATGCTTCATACTAAAAGACACAAAAGGGATAAGAGAGGCCAAAGACTTAAAAGTATCCAGAACTGAAATCCTCCAAATCTCCTTTTAGTGGTAAAATTTGATGTGTTGCAATCCTTCATTATTAAAGGTTCAGTTCACCCAAATACCATACATGCATATTTTCTCATTAACTCTAGAGGCGCCTCCCCATGCAGATAGCTTGGGATTTATTTGCCCATGTTGTGAGATTTCCATCTCTGAGATTTCTGCTTCCAAACCACAGACCTTGACAAGGAACTACTTTCTACCGAATAAATAGCCTACTTCATAACGAAGTCTGTGGATTAACAGGAACACTGATATTAGAAGATGTTGCTGTTGCTGTTGCATTATTTAATGCTGTGAATACCGCAAACAAACTTCGGAACCACTTTCTAAACTTGTTAACTAGTTGCAGGAAATGATTTGTAAGTCATTTTCTGGTGGTCTATAGATCATTTATAAGTCATTAACAACAAAAACAACTTGGGTTACCAGGTTGTAAACAATTCCTGTGAATGATTGGACTGTTTGATCACTCCATGTATTAACATTTACAACAGCACACTCAATGAATTAAAAAGTTTCATCAATAACATTTTATCATTAATAGCTGCAGACTAGATTAGAAAGCGAGAAACCTGTGAGCATTTATTAATAGCTGAACATTTTGTCACTGTCCAAATCAAACCATGTGTCTCTACTTTCTTCTACTTACTACAACTTACCGAACCATTAAAAAACCCCACTGAATGATCTAGAAAATGCAATGTCGCAGAGCTAAAAACTTGTGCATGGGTTTCACAAAATAGAAAGGTTAAACTCTATCCAACGGGACTTTTGACAACTTTTTCTTTTTTAAAAAATTTATTTCTGTGAATCAACCCTGATTAAAAAACACTGCATTGTTTGTCTAAATGCCATGCTTGGTGCAGCTTTTAATCCTGTGAGAATATTTAGTTTAAAACTGGCCGCTTATTCGTTTCACATAAACAGTGGAACTGAATATAAGTTGCTAAGCAGCAACGTTACATAATGTCACAAACATCTGGAGTTGTGAGTTACACCTAAGAGCTTGAGAAAAGCAGATCCACTTTTTTGCTCACTAATTAAAAAACAACACTGCCTTCATGAGGAGAATCATTCTCCTGCAGCCAAAATTACTGACTGCCATCCCTGAGCCAAGTGTGTGTGATTGTTTGGAGTTTTCAGCCATCCGATGCCACAAGAATCTGGCCAGCCAGCAGAGGTCTGCTTTTGGCTGCTACGATGCCTGCTACTTGACACTCTCGTCAGATTTATCTCTCCTCTTGTAAAACAGCACGAAACTTGTTCTCTCCATCCAGAAAGGTAAGCCCACAGAGATTTCTCCTACTCAGGAAATACACACACACACACACACACACACACACACACACACACACACACTATCTCATATAATAGCGGGAGCTGATTTTTTTAACCCCTGCATGTAACCAGAGACGAGGCCTGAGCGGCTGGTATGACACATGGACGGCACTTAAGCAGGTAGACTTGCCATCTGGGTTCAACACATGGGGTGGAACACTTGTCTTTGAAACCTGAAGGCGGTGATTTCATTTTTGTGCTCTGCTGTTGTTGTTGTTGCAGCACTCAGCGGTGGGATGCTGTGTAAGGGTCGGCCTGGTTGCTTCAGTGCTGATTCTGACCAGGCTGGGGGGGGTCAAAGGTCACAAGGGGTCTGCATTCATTTCCATAGGGAGGGAAGCGAGTCCTGCTAATGAACTCATCTCATTACTATTCATGAAGTCTTTGAATACATCGTATTCCACCCAGACCTGTGCTCCTTTAACCTAATGTCAACTGCTAAAAGCTAAAAATCCCTTGTTTAGATCTTGCATTGTCAGCTAGGACTCTTGGGATGTCTGTTCAGTTCTAAGAACTGTGATTTGTTGGGAGATTTTTCTAGTGTGGTGTAAGCTGTAGAGCAATTCTGAGCTGTGTCTCTATCTTTGATTCACTGGTGAGGCTATGATTCAAATACAGGGGTTGTTATGCATTTCATCCATAATATAGTTTAGACAAAATGGTTGTGTACTGTACTGTGTTTGTGTACTCCAGTACCTCCATAAAACCTGTCAAGTTTGAGAATGGGGTCATAGTAAAAAAATGTATATTACTATATAAACAAAACCACAACATACGAGTACAGTAGTAACAGACGTGCAGTATGCCAAACTTTGGGTTAAAGGGCAATTGGGGTATTTTTCAACCTGGGTAATCTACTTTAGATGTGGCCAATCTTTCTTTTTTTTTTACTACTAGTTCTATAGTACACCCACGTCAACAGCCTAAATCAACAGCATGTGTAGATAAACAGGCAGCTTGTCTGATTATTCAGCAGGTTGCCCTGGAATAGATCTCTATGCAGTTAGCTACTATAGCTAATCTCATGATGCTGACAACAGGCGCTGGTTTTACAAGATATGTGTAAGACTGGTCTATTGGAGTTAAGACAGGCGTGGTTTTGGTCTTGGGCCACACTAATTTGAGTTAGACTGAGTTGTATTTTCATTGTAACAATCAGTTTTAGTTTGTGTTTCCTTTAGAGACAGTGCCTCATTTCTCGCTAGATTCATCAAGTAAAATGTCCATATGAATGTTAAAATCAATGACGCATTTCACTGTGGTTGGATTATATGATTACACGTGACAAATACACTTGATTGGCTGAAATCTTCCTCATGGTTTGGATTTAGCAGTCTGAAGCTGTAGCTCATTTGATCTTGTGTGAAACTTGAGTGTCAAACTGTTTGACATTTTGGGAAATACACTCATTGCTTTCTTTCTTGATGAGAGTCAGATAAGAAGATTGATGCCACTCACATGTCTGTTATATAAATATAAAGCTACGGCCAGCAGCCATTTAGCTTAGCTTAGCATAACGACTGGAAACAGGGTGAACCAGCTAGCTTCCAGGTTGAACCAGCTAAACAAATGAGATATTATGTGCACCCTGTAAAACCAGCAGGATTGTTTAACCTTTAACCAGAGCTAGGCTAGCTAGCTGCTTCTAAGCTACGCTAATGGGTTGCTGTATGTAGCTTTAAATTTAATGGACGGTTATGGGAATAGTATTGATCTTCTTATCTAACTTTCTCTAAGAAAGCGATAAAGCGTATTTCCCAAAATTTTAAACTATTCCTTTAATTAATTTAGATAATTAGAATTAATGGTAAATTAGTCCTAAATAATACAATAATATCAGAAGTCTGTATATGATAGATATCTCTTTGAAAGCAGCCCAGGAACAAAACGGGAAAAAACAGAACTAGAAATGTCAATGGAAGCGTGTACTGTATATCCTTCATTTTCTGTCCTCACTTATCCTCTCTTTAGCACCGTCTCCCTCCCTACCTCTCGCCCTCTCCGTGTGTGGCGTACTGTGAAACAGATGGCGAGGGCAAGGATGACCGCCAGACAGAAGGAGGGAGAGAGAGTAAAGGCAGAAAACGACAAGGTAGGGAAGTGGGAAACCATATCCAGAGGGTGAGAGACAGAGAAGCAGAGAGGTAGCAGATGTGTAAAACACAAACGACCTTGTGGAGTTTGCGTCTCGTTCTTGGCGGTCTCCGATCAAACCCCCGATCGCGCTCACTGCACACATCAGAGGCTGAGCAGCATCCCTGGTGAGCTGCCCTGGGCATCCTATACTGCTCATTAGCAGTCCGATTAAGACATGTTTATGTATGTAAACATGGCATTATTTACAGTATTAATCTCGCCTTCACACTGGGTTTACATAGACTACTGTCTGATAGACTTGATTTGGGGAGCAGTTCCAGGCATACAGAACATTATTTGAACCTCTTTGGCAAACATCTGCGATGAGACTCTTAGGTGGGTGGTGTTTGTGTAAATGTATGTGAGTGAGGGAAAACTCAAGCTCTCCAAGGACAGATAGTGGAACACAGACACTAGGCCAGGCATTGCCTAACACTGTAATGTCATGTGTACACTGAAACGTGTAGCAAGTCAGCATCAATGAGAAACGAGTGGAGGTGTCTGGGCTCAAATGTTTCTTCTAGACTTTTACTTTTGTGTGCTGTGTGAAGAAATGTAGTAAACATGGCAAGGAAAATACTAATGAATGTGGACCATGGACTTTGATGATCTCCTGCATGTCTACATTGATGTTTATGTTATTATGTAGATTATAGCTATTCTATAGCTACTCTAAAGGGCCTTAGATGAAGAATGGAGCCATTTGTCTCCTGTGGAGGGCAAAATGAAAGATCATGTCTGTGTAGCATATTGTTATACTGAAGAAAATATAGGTACATACATCTTAGTTAGCAGTTAGGTATTTTCTGTTGTCTTTATTTTTCTGTTGGGAGGGGGAGCATTTTCTTTTGGCCAAACCAATCAGGAGTGATCCCACCATCCCGTCATTTTGCTAGGAGCAATTCACTTTTTAAAACATTTTTGACATAGAAACAATATGTTGATTTTAGAGTTATTTCTGTAAGCTTGTACAACTGCGCCGATCTCATCCACCGGTGTTGCCATTTTTCTGTAGCTATGTTTTCACAAATGTAGCTAGGTACTTTCTTACAGTAGCTATGTAGGAAGATGATGTCCCATTCTTTATCTCACCCACTAAACTCTGTCTGGTCAATTGTTTTTCTTACAGAAGGGAACAGACATCAGTGGGTACAACACCAAGCCTGAACAAATCAGAAGTGTGGACAGCGAGTCAGAGGTCTGGAGAAGAGCATCTTACCTAAAGAGTAAAAGGAAAGACCACTCTACACAACCACAGATGGTTAATTGTGAGAATATAGAATCATTTGTGATGCAAATTTAGCTTTCTGAATGCCATATTATGTTAACCTTTGTCCTCTGTGTCCTTTTCCCTCTGCCATTTTGATTACCTCTCAACACATGAAATGCATCCACGCAATTAATGTTGTGTTGTTTCTGTCTGATTTAACGGTTGTACCTTTCCATCCACTCCTGATCTAACAATGTGCAACAGCACAGACAGATAAAAGCTTGCTCCTGACACTCTCTTCCACCTTGAACATTATAGGGGCCTCTACTCCAGCAAACGTTAATTGGATCAATTGAAATAATCTTGTTGCAGAAATGAGGTTAGCGGGCTTGGCTGAACTCCTTTGAGGGAACTTTGTTTTATTGTCACTGATTGCATCAGGCAGGTAAGGCACAGTGTAATAATGCTTCGACTCTAGACTGAGGACGTCTTTATCAATCAATGACACCATTAAGATTGGCATCTCCAGACAATGCAAGTGTGTTTAGTTGGCTGCTACACCAATTGTGCAATCAGGGAGGACAAACATGGGGGTTGTGATTGAATTCTTAGTGAGCTGTTACACTCTTGTGTGACCTGCTAGTTTGCATATTCCAGCTAATTTTGGCTGGTGATTAAGTCTTGTTAATCTGTGTCAGTCTTACATTTGACATACAACCGTTGCCTGATTCACCATTCTCTGATATTCTCATAGGACTAAGCATATGTGGAAAATGTCTGGTATAACTAAAGATGTGTGTTAAGGGGCAGTTTCATGTCATGCAGTCATACCTGGATGCAAAGTTACAGCTGCATGAGCACTGCAGATGTTTTGACAGAGGGAATCTATTATAGTTTGCTAAAGGAAAATGTGTGAAAGACACTCTGGATGAGTCTGAGTACTTTTTAACGTGCCGCAATAGACATGTAAAGGTGAACGAAGCACCATAGGTTGAGGGGAGGGGGCACTGAGGTGGAAGGGAGAGACTCCCCTTTAGCTATGCCGTATGATGTTTGATTGACAGGCTACACGCTAAGCTGTCCTGAGCCCCTGACCTCCTTCTTTTTTCATCTCTCTCTCACTCTTCTGCCTCCTCCTCTATTTTTCTGAGAGGGTCGAAACTTGAGAAGGGCCACGTCCATGGTGGAATGGCTTCAGGCTGCGACCTGCTCTAAGGGGGTGGGGGGTGGCAGGCACTCAGAAACAAAGGCCATTCAGGTAAACCTCTCTGCGCTGGCCTGAGACAGACAGGCTCCCAGTGCAGATAACACTGAGGCTAATGTAATCGCGTTTGCACTGTCGACGCCACCAGACTCAGCCGCAGTGAGTGCTCAGGGTGGGTGAGGTGTTTGAGTTGTTTCAATCAGTGAAAGAAAAGGGAAAACAGACTGACAGGTGAGTAAACACAATGGTCTGAAAGCCCCACTGAACATTCCTGAAATGGCTACGCCAGTGTTGAAAATATTCCATACAAAAGTAGTAATCCTCTTTATGGAGGCTAATCTTGGGCAAATTCAAAACTTACAAACCACATAAGAGGACTTGAAAAGCTCTCCCCACACTCACTCAATCCAGACTGCATTTGTAGACCACACGACTCTCTGCGAGCAATCAATATGCTTTGTGTTTGATTAGTACCTCTCCGCAAAGTGCTGTAGATGGAATGTTGGTGAGTGACTGAGACGTCCACGTTAATTGCAGCAGGAACATTTCAACCTTTCAACCTTACGTCATCTACTAACTGGTCCTCCACTCTTGTTCAGTGATTGAATAGCTACAGCAGATACAACAGACAGAGTCATATTTACAGAGTTGATGACATCAGAGGTTAGTGGTTAGGTCTTTAGGTAGCATGTTCTCCCAGTATTTGTATGCTCTGTACTGGATTTTCTGGTTTCTTCCCACCCCGAAAGACATGAATATCAAGTATTAGGAATACTCCTGCCAGTGCTCTTAAATCAAGGCCTAGGATCTGGAGTTGGTCCATTCCTCTTAAGAAGTTAGGATGGGTCAAATGCAGTGTTTAAATCCCCTTGCAGGGACTAATGAAGGAATAGTCAATTTATCAAAAAAGTGCTGTGTTTACTGCAAGAAATACCGCATTTAACACTTTTTTCCATGCATTTAGGGGAAATCTTCTGCATCGATGTCTGCTTCTTCTGCATCAATTGACGGCAGAAATGTATTTTTATGTAAAGTGAATCACAAATTTTAGGCAGCAGGTGACCATTCAAAATACAAAAAATACAAAAAAATACAAAATGCAGTAAGGCTCTCAGGCATTCTGTGTTGCTTTAAAATATGGTTTCTCATGCAGACCAACTTTTCTTATTTAACATCATCCCCGCTGTGTCAACACACATGTAGGCGTGATTCAGTCTTCTCTCCTCTTCTGTGTCTTTTATTCGGGAAAGTAACCTCTTTCAATGTGCAGGTGGCACCTATGCACATCAATGATAAATGAATTCAACACCTGGGCTTTTCTAGTTTTAGAAAGTTTTCTGCTCAAGTTCAAAATCGATCCCACATATCTGTGCTCTCTGAGATTTTGAGAATAAAGTCGTAATTTAATGAGAATTATATAGATATATATTTTTTAAATCTACCTACCCCTTCAGACTGTCTGTCCGACACAGAACCCCGTTTGATACTGTACTGGATGAAACAAGTGCGCTGCTCTTTATCTGAGGTGGTATACCGAAACTAACTGAAAACACATTATGATCAGGCATAAATCTCACCACAAATGTTAACTTCATCACCTTCGATACGATAAAGTGTAGCTCACAGCCTTCAGTGGGAAACATCCTGGAGTAGTGAGACAGTCCCAAACAGAGCAAAGGTGTCTCTGAGCGAGGGGGACGGAGACACAGCAGCGACAAAGGTGAGAGGAAAGACACCACACTGCAGTCCAAACTTTTTACAGTTCTGAATAACTGTAGACTGCAAGGAAATACTAAAACATGCGCACATGACTCAAAGCAACCTATTCTAATCTTCATTCTTGAAATCTCAGATGATTATTATTTTCAACAGTTGCCCTAATACTCTGTTGTAGTTGACAGACTACAACTCTACCTTTTGGTTTATGTTACTCTCCCACTTATTTGCAACTGACTGTTTGTGTGCCAAATACATTAACCAGACAATGACGGACAACAGTGGTATATTTACATTTTTTGAGCAAAATTAATGCTGAGGACAATTCAGTAGTCGCTGGATATTGGTAGGGATATGCTCTTCCACTATGTAGACTATTACTCCTCTACCCTATCCACCTAAACTGAAATAGCAAAAGGAAATTGCTTCTACTTCAAAATTGCTGCAGTGTGTGTGTGTGTGTGTGTCAGAAGTGGATAAAGTGTGAGAGGACTTTAGAAAGGTCTCTCCCTCGTTTGTGGCTGCAGATCCTGTGTTGGCTCCGAGCATTAACGCTCAGTTCCCACATGGACTAGACTCCAGAGCCCACTGTCCCATCTCAAAGGTTCTTTAAAGTGTCACCGTGGACCATTAGCATAGAGTGGGCTGCTCACCCCAGGCACTATATTTTAGCCTTCCCACAAAGCCACAGTGATGAAATGTTATCTGTAGCTAAGCTGTAGGTTTGAATCTGCGTCTGCCTCTCCTCTCCTCTCCCCTCCCCCCTCCTCCTCATTTCTCTGAGCAGGTTTCACTCTTGTGCCTGTCATTCTTCTGCCTTTTGTATCTGTGGGCCTTTTTGCTATTGAATGCTGCTTTCTCTCCCACCCCCACCCCTCTCCTTTCCTTCTCCCTTGTCCTCCCCTGCTCTCCCTCACTCCCTCATTCACTCTAGGGCCTAATTATGAGATAGCTTCGAATAAATACATGTATTTTTTTTCTCCTGCGAGGGGGGGAAAAAACCTTGTGCTCCACTTTTTTTTTGACAGTAGGTTGAATTCTAGACTCAAGGAGTTTAGAATTGCTGCTGCTAGATTGAAGCGGTCGCTAGGATGGGAGATTTCCTGGGTGCAGTAATTGTGTCTCATTAATTCTTACTGTAATGCTGGGTAGCTAAACAGGCTACGCAATTAGGGGGCTGAGCCCTGAATAGGCTGGCTAATCAGGGGACAAAAGCTGCAGCTCAGAGGCCATTAGGCCTGGAGGAAGTGCTTCCATTGTAAGGAGTGGACTATGATGCCTTCATCTTCCTCCAATCCGGGTGGGGAAGAAACCTTGAGGGGGTTCTTCCACTTTAAACCTTTACTGCTCAATTCATAATAATGTGGCTGGAATACCTTCAGCTTTTAGCACAAACAAAGGTTGTATCCTGCTTGGGATTATGCAAGATCAACAGTGGATTTCCTGACCGAAACTAAACCAAACTTCTAATAATTTTTTCCCACACCTTGTCGGGCCTTCTAGACTGTTGGGTGCAGAAGCTGGAATCAGTCAGTTAGGATCTCGATAAGGTGCTAAAATGCCCTGTTTTTATGATAATATCCTGAGTGGCTGCTCTCAGAGACGTCAAGTACACCCAGAGACATGTTCTTCTCTGTCGTCCCTCCTCCACCTCCACTTCCTCCTCCTCCTCCTCCTGTTCAGTATGTGCCCCAGCAGCCCATACGCTCCTCAAAACTGTCGACTCAGGAGTCTACAAGACCTTTCTGCCATCCGGGAAGGGTGGAGGAAGGAAGAGAATAGAAGATCCTAACATTATCTATCCCCTTGCCTTTTTTTCTTCTCCTTTCTCCCCCTCTCCCCTCTGCAAGCTTTATCTTTCATCCCTATTAATCACATCGTCAGGCAGCCTAGACGGAGAATAAATGAACTCTCCTGGTCATTAAAATTAAGCATTGAATTATTGACATGCAATTAGCCTGGCTTTTTTGTAGGGGAGACACTGAAAAATTTCTCCCCACGGCAAGAGTGGAGAAATAATGTGACTGCTGCAGTCATCAGAACCCCCCCCCCAAAAAAACTGGGAAAGTGTGGAAAAATATTATAACATGCCAGAAAATTCTAACTTGGAAAATCCTATTTATCACATAATAAGAGCACTAAGCCCGGTTCCATCTCATTTAGCTGAGTTTTATTCCCATAAGGAGTGGTGTCTTGCGCTCGTTATCTGCTTCGTTATGGAGAGGCTCCTGCTGCCGCCTCTGGATTATACTGTGGATTATGTTAATGTTGCAGAGACACGTGGACACACTAACATTTAGGAGATCCCTGCTGTACGTTCCGATGTGCTAAACTTGTTTATCTGTTTTCATTTACCATTATGCAGATTCATATCCATTATTATAATAAGCGAATAGATCCCTAACTCGTAATACTCTATCACTCAAAATGCAACAGCAAGTTGAAGTAGGAAAAAAAACCAACAATATTTTTGAGGAGATGCGCCTACATATTTTCTTTTCACAGTCACTTCCAATTACAGTGACAATTGCCTTGGTAATTTTATGAATAGCAAGAAACACTTACTGTGCTTGTTAGTCAAATACGCATTCTGCATCCTTTTCATAGCAGCAGAGCAGGAGTTTGACAAGCTGTTTACGCTAAGCCTGAGTAAATCAAATTCTGAGTTTGCCTTCCCTCCCCAGTAATCTCATTTTGTTTACCGCTAACGCTAAGTACATTAGCATCTGCAAGGCCTGTCTGTATTTACTCTTTTTACCCCTACTGTACTGGCTCTCAGCCAAACAGAGACTAATGTTGCGAAATGAGGGTAACCAGCTGTATATTCATGAACAACTCGCTCCTAATCTGACACTGAGGCAGGGATCCAGAGCAGGCAGAGCTGCAGTCGCGAGTATAAACTGACAGAAGATATAGTTTTTGCTTGAGTAAATGGAGATATTAACTGCTTTCAAAGTAATATTTTCTCCCCCTCCTCTCAGGTGTTTATATGGGAAAGTGAGGCATGACAGGAAGGGAAATAGCAAGCCTCACTCTCAGGAAACCAAAGGATACACAGTAGGAAGTAATGGTTTAGGTTAGATCATTCCAGAGCAGTTTAGCAACTCAGGGTTTACATAGGAAGTAAGGGTAATTTGAACTTTTAAGTAAGGAGGAAGTGACATCAGGGTCAACAATTGTCAGGTTTCCAAGCCTCTGTAGTATCTCCTCTCCTGGCCTTTCGGACTGAATGGGACCAGTATCAGGTCTCACCTGTTGTATGTGTCCTCCTGTTTGTCCACAGTTCCAGGATCTGACCACGACCAAGGTTCCCATAACCTACAACCTGCCCTCCACACCTCATTAGGCAGCCACATCACGGTTGAACACCGGCCTGGGTGGCAAACAGATGCTGCGTTTACACTGTGGCCTAATGAATAGCCAAACCACACTTTCAGTATTCCATCTATGTCAAACTGTGAATAATATTTAGCCCAGCAAAACCAAACAAATGGCAGTTAAAAGGTTTTGTAGACAGTATGAGGAAATGATCTGCTGCTTATCCACTTCTTTATTTTCACAGAACCAGAGCGTGTTGACAAGCATATTAAAAAATCATTTTGCCAGATTTTGACGTGCAAGCAGTCTTCACCTTCACAATGGAACATAAAAGTCAGGAAAACATCCAGTGGCCTACAGCTAAAATACATGTATGGTCATATGGGTGGTTAATTAACAAATGCTAGCATGCTAATATGCTAAACTAAGATGGTGAATACCGGCTAATACCTGCTAGCATTGTCAGTGTGAATTGTTTGACTGCCAGTGCAAATAAATGATTCACAGGGGTGGTAACGAAGTGCTTCATTTGACACTGCAGACATGACCTCTTGTCTTGCTAATGTTGCTGCCCAGTATGAACAGATTTCACCTTTCTACAGTCCAACAATCTATAGTGCCCTGTGTTCATTGAGTGTTTGAGAGAAATTTTCCATAACACATCCTGCATTGCTCTTTTCAGAAGGTTGCTAAAAAAAATAAAAAATGCTGATTCCAGAGTACAAACATAATTTCAGCTATTCTATCCTTCCAATTAAAGGCAGAAAATAGTTATTTTCACTGTTGTTAAAAATCTTTATCAGCAATTTCCTCACAGTTACAGAGCATTCCCAGTAGTTTCAAGTGGTTTTACATTAGTCATTAGTTGAATTAAAGCAGTGTCTTCTTAATGCATTGGTATTTACACATGTTCGTACAGCTCACATGTTCTCAAGCAATGAAAGCTTGGATAGGATTTCAGCACTTCATGGCTGTGCTTGATTTATTCCCATTTTACGAGGATCAAACACAGTCTCACAGTAGTTGCCTTTCCAGGCTCATTGAGCCTGCTGCAGCACTGAGAAGTTTTAGAGATGGGAATATTTTGGCCCTGTGGCAATGCAATCTCTATATCCCAATGTAATTATCAGGATAAGACATTCTCCCTCCGTGGAGAAGGCCAAAGTCCCTGCCGTGGTACGTGGAGATTTGGTTTGATTGAAAAGTCTGTGATGAATGGAACGTCCTGGCGGGCTCCAGGGCATCTGCAGTTCATGCATTAAGCCTCCATGTCCACATACAATAGTTGCTAAATGCATTACTATTTTCTCTTTCTCTGAATTACTGCTGCATATTTTGAGAAGGAGTAGAGAGAAAGTTTGACACAATTGCCACAAAAGTGTCCTGAAAAATGTCTAATAAAATCAAATGTGTAGTGAATTTTGAAAAGGAATAACTCTAACATTAATTGCGGAGCTTTCGATTTCTCTCCAGCCACTTGAATCCTTCCTGCCTGTGTTACCTGCTTGTCAGTTGCTGCCTCCTATGGCAGCATACTATGGTGTCTCACAAACATTTGTAAAAACAAAACATCTAACCAGGGAGGGATAGTGTCACGCGCAAGGTCAATAGAATATCTTCTGGTTCACTGGGCACTGGGGTCACACACCTACACACCCACGTACACATGCCACACACACGCACGCACACACACACACACACAAACACACACACACACACACACACACACACACAAAAGCACACACACACACACACACACACACACACACACACACACACACACACACACATATTAAGAGCTGACATCCCACAAAACAGCAACTGACAGCTTATTGATAAATGCTGTAATTTAACTATTGCAGCATAACACACATTATTTGAATCGTGCAACATGTCCATTTGGACATTTGATTAATTTTTAAATTCTTTGCTTTCATGTTTCGTCCTGATTCTATATGCCAGAGAACACACCACTGAATACTCTGCTCAGCTGGTTAAAAATTAATAGGATTGTCAATGCCTGAGCATTGTGTTACCTTTTAACCATGCGCTTTGTTAAATATTCAATCTCAGGAAAGCAAACATTACATTCCTTTACCTTTAGTTGTGTCTTTGCCTTGGTTGTGTCTTGTTGCTTCCTGGCTTCCCTCTTTTCTTTCTCTCTTTCTCTCCTTTTGACTCTGATGCCCAGGCGTCTGCTTAATTGGAATTTCTGTTGAGCTTTTCTGAGTGTGAAACAACAGAGCCTCACACCTCAAATACAGTATTTATTCATTATTTTGCACACAGTTGTCTGACAGCAGGAAACCTTATTAGCCAAGCTAATTTAAGGGGTGACTAGCAATGCAATTAGGTCTAATTGGAGGCTGATGGAACAGCCTTCAGAGGTAACCAGCACTGACTCTTGCCACTGCTGCATCCTCACACCCCTGGACGCCTTCCTACTCCGTGCATGGACATCACTGCCGCCTTGCCGAGTTCTGGGTCGTGAGTCAAACTTCTGCTATCACTTAATAATGAAATTGTTACATTATACGGCGCAACAATGGAGATCTATTCATGGTGATGCGGCAGAGCAGAGTGGGCTGTGAGAGGAGGCAGAGGCTAATTCAGCGAGGCCCTCTCACAAAGACTGGGACAATGTCCCCAGTGCAGAGTTGTTGTCTCGGGGTCGAGACCACCCCAGCAAACCTTCACTCACTCACACACAATGGACACTGGTGGCCTTTTGGTTGACACTTTAAAAACAGGACCATAGACTGAAATTCACACTATGGAATGTGCTAAACACATGTCAAAAAAAGTGACAAGTGGAGCTTCAGTGATTCTGGTTTTTTTCAGTGTGTCTCTTCAGGAGCTAGAACTGCTATGAGATTCTGTCAGCAGGTGTGATGATTACTTTGCACAAACTGTGCTCCATTTGACATTATTATCAACATATAAAGTAAAGGTGTTGTTTTGGAAATCGTACCTATTCCCATAAAACTCGTCACATGCAAATTATATTTAGCATCTCATTGAACAAACAGTCTTCTAGTTTGCATCTCCTACTGCAATATAATGATGTGTGCTCGTCTATTAGTGCTTTTGTGTACTCTGCGTACGTCTTTATGACTGTGGGAACCACTTTGTACTTCTGAAACTCACTTGCCAACATTTAAGTGCTGCTGTCGTAAACCACTCGAGTTAACTTGCTGCTTTAAAAATGTCAAAGTCTCAAACTCAAGTAAAATTTGCTTGTTAAAATAAAATATTTGTCAACGCAATCACCAGAAGGTTCCTTTAGTATCTGATCTGTAGCATTCGATCATATTAAATCATATTCCCCAACAGATTGAGCTTGCCCAGTTGTCAACTTACCCTTTTACTTCCCGCCCATGTTAGTTTAAAAGTTGAGAATGAAAGTTCATTCTTGACCTTGAAGACAAGAGTCAACAAAATAATCTCAACACAAGGCCCATTTCGTTGCTGTTCTAGAGCTTTTAAACGTATAACACATTATTCCTCAGAATTGATGAATATTTTCAATCTCTATTTTCAAGTCAATGTGGACGACAACTCCTGAAGTAATACGTAAATTGGGGCAAACCGCTGAGGGGGATATAATGGAAGGCTCCAGAAAAGCTACTAAATGGACATGGTGGTGGTAAAATTGTTTTGTCATCTACTGTTCTCAAGGTCAGTGATCTTTCACTGAATTGATTAGATATCATTTCACGTAAAAATCTCACTGGCAAAGGCAGGATATCCAGGTGTCCAGCAGGTTTAAGAATCGCTGCGTCCAGACAGAGACCTTTGTGACATAACATGCCTCCTAACTTCCCTCATTTCCTGTCATCTCTCTAATGCAAGCAAACATCCCCGGAAAAAAGCAAAAACACAAAATGGAAGGGATGGCTGCATGTAGGCTATGTCCAAAATTAATTATATTACTCATGTAATCATACTTTGAATCTCTTCATACACACATCTATTGTTGATCTGCACTCATATAACTCCTGACACCAAAGTACGTGTTCCTTTCCTTGTCACAAATGTCTCGATATATCTTTAGCTATCACTTTTCACCTAGGCAGAGGTAATGGAACTTGACTATTCACTCTGAAATAACTGGACGATTCCACAAATCTATATGGATTAGGAACAAAAGCAGATTAAAATGGCTTTCTGTATGAGACCAGTGTCAGGTAGCATGGGAAATACACACCAGTAGCACATATGAGCTTGCTAATGTTTCCTCTTCAGGGGAATCTAGTGAGTATATGTGTGTGTGTGTGTGTGTGTGTGTGTGAGATCAAGAAGCAATTGAGTGGGGGTATCCCCTTATCTGATTGGCCACTGGCTGAGTTTGGAACATGATGCAAGTAAACACAGGCTCCCTTTGAAATACCTAATGCACCATTTGCAATTCTAAACATCTCAGTTTACATTTACTCACTGCAACCTGGACACACGTGAGTGTGTGTGTGTGTGTGTAGAGTCAAAATCAGTTTAACTAAAGTTTAATCAGGATCTTGTGGCCTTCAAACCACAGTGTAGAAAAAAGACGGATACGTGAGAGGAGAGAAAGACAGACACAGGATCTTTGCAGAAATATGTTTAAAGAACTGTCATCATAATTCACCTCAGCATTTGAATTGACAGGAAGCTGTAAAGTGTCGAGTAAATTCTCTGAGCAGAACCATGAATCAAAAAGAGCTGTTGTATTAAGGTCTTGCTGAATTTTACAACACTGAGGGTGGACACCTGTCATTGGCTAAGTATAGCTCTAACCTAGGAATAGTTCACCTGTGGCAAGTCCCTTACAGAATGATATAAGGGAGGATAGGAATGTGAAAACCTTTTTTACTATAATGGATTTTTTTATAGCTTACTTCTCTGTTTTTGAGAAATAGAACTTGTTGTTTTTTGGGTTCTAACTCCCACTGATGTGTAGTATAATGAACCATTGCCCAGCTAGCACATCACAACTTATCATGATTAGTGGAACAGGAATAGAGGCGTTAGCAATTTAGATTCATTAAAATGGCTTCTGGGAATGCAATTACCAATGCAAACAGTCGTCGGACCGGGCTCATTGGAATTCCTGCCATATAGACACTGGCGGCTCCTTCTCACTTCGGCAAGGCAGATAGCAGACAGACAAGCTGTCAGAATTGCTATCGTCGGGACTTCATCTCGTTAATTTGGTAGATGGGCGCGGGTATTTGCCCTGTGGAAAACTAAACACACACGCAGGGGTTCTCTCATACCCCCCTCCTCTGTCCACAGAGAAACCAGCCAAGCAGCCAGGCAGCCAGGCCCACACATAGCCTGCAGTCATATCAGACCCAACAGCCTGGCTGGAGTCAATATGACCGCGGGCGAAAAAATGGTGGTGGAGCTGGTCCCCCTCAATCTGAGACCTGGCTCAGGGAGCAAACAGTGAGCAAGGCGCTCATTCAATATGAGTGAGCTCCCCACCTCAACCTCATCCTCCCCCTCAAACACACCAATGCACACTTCAGAACTTGCCCCACCAATCCTTTTCAGCTCTTATCTCCCACTTCACCAACTCCAACTCTCTGGCCCTCTCAACCTTTTTTTTGTAAATTGTACATGATTTTTTTATTTTTTTTATTTTATCATTATGTGAGGGTGAGCGGTAAAGGTATGTGTGTGTGGCACAACATTCTGACAACCAGATTTGATTTGACAGCAGGCGCATCTCTTTCCCCCCCTCTCTGCTGACCCTGCAGACCATAATGTGGAAAGGTTTGGAAAGGGCTAGATTTGGGCTGAAAGTACCTTTTTATTGACTGGAGATTGGTGGTTGTTATGCGCTTCACCGCTCCTCATCTCGAAAGTTTACCCAACATTTTCTACCTCTCCTTTTCTTTCTTGGAGACCTGATCAAAGTTCAATTGTGGTAATTTGAAGAGGAATAATGATTAGATATAAACTGCACCATCGGCGAGGAAGCACCGTGTGTCTCAGCTTAACATCCACACACACACGCCTTTTCATTGCTCGGTGAAGCAAGAAAAAACACAATCAGCGTCTAATGCTTGAAAATTCCAGGGAGGAGGTGACTCATAGGTGACAATGAAAGGCTAAATTAAATGAAGCTGAATAAAAAACTGAAAAAACAAAACAATACCAGTAACTGATATTTAATAACAAAAAGTGATTAAAGTAAATCATTATTTTGATGAGGTCATCAACAGGATCTGACAGAATCCCATCCTGGTTTGTGTAGATATCCCCATTATAATTCATTTTGTGAACTAAATATTTATGACTAAAACACACATTTCAGGCAAAACAGTGTATACGCAAAATCTCCCCACCTTGAGCCCAGCTAACACATCTCAAAGAGAATACACGAACACACAGTGCTTTATTGTGGTGTGTGTGAACCGCCCAGTCAAACGTCTGTTTACCATCTCAGGTTCCCAGAGGCACAAACCTCTCGACAGAGGCTACATCTATTTTTCCTCCTGAAAGATGTCTTTAAAACAACAGCGTTTAGCAGTTTCTGCTTTATAGGCAGGAACAATGTCAGTGTTACAACCTCAGAGGACAAATTAGAGTCAAAGCAACATCTCCTTGTAAGAGTGTGTGTGTTTTTTCTGCTATAATACATTTATTTCCTTTTCCCAAGAGATGGATGAGAAGCTTGATGTCACTCTCATGTCTGTCTGTTCAATATGAACCTGTAGCTAGGAGCCTGTTAGCTTATCTTAGACTGGAAACAGTTGGATTTTTTTACCTTGAAATTAACTGAAATATTTGAACACTAGTGCCGGGCATCGATTAAAATTTTTAATTGCGATAAATCACATGGTTATGCTCAAATTTGAATAATGAAATCGAAAGTAGTGTATTGCACACTTTAAATTTAAATGTATTGCTATATACACAGAAGTGCAATAACATGTGGTTTGCAAAAACTTTAAACAAATAAGGTGCTTTTTAGCAGCATTATTCCCTTTACACAGTAGCATTAAAATATTTCTTGTAAATCTCAACTTAAACATTAATGTAATCAAATCAAATATTTAACCAAAGCTATTTGCCACTGCCAGGGCATTATCTTTTATCTAGCTTGTTAAAACAAGTTTTTTCTGAACAGGTAGCAGAAACATTTTTAATCAGGGAGCAGCATAAACAGTCTATGTTCAGTAGCAAGTTAGAGTGAGGTTAAGTGGTCGAGCACAAGGCGTGGTGACAACGGGTGTGTTCCCCTGAAACTGTCGTAGTGGTGCTTGCCTCACGCACACGCCCAAAGTTGAATTGTCTTGAACATTTTGTATGCGAGCACATTCGTGGAAGAGAGACTGATCCCCGCTGTTTGTGAGTTTCCAGAATCTCTTACTGTTTACTAAATAGGACAATTCGCATGGCAGAGCATTCCTGCAAAACTAGATGTAGGCCTATCAGGTAAAGTTATGTAGCTTATAATTTTAATTTAAGTCAAATAGGTTACAACAGAATGCCTGCCGTTTACTCGCGGAGCGTTGTTTTACTTCTCCCACACGCTGCATCCAACGTAGTCTGCCGAAGCCTCCCTCTGCTGCTTGTTTGGTGTGGGTGGCTTATCAACATCCCACCCCTCCTGTGACCCATGGTTTGTCTTTATGTGTATTCAGAGCCAGTGAGCTACAGACTTTCAAAATAATAATAATAATAAAAATAAAGCTTTAACATGTTGTCGGCGTTAATTAATTAATGCGTTAATGCAATAATAACGTTAATGTGCCCAGCCCTAATCAACACCTATTTGATGTATTACCTTGAAATATTGTAGAGCCATCTATTGTCCCTAGAAGATGAATCCTACAGATCTTTGTAATCTCCTGACCACCATGAGGTTGACATTTGTGAAATGCCTCCACAACTAATAGATCGATTGTCAGACATTCCTCCCCCTCAGAATGTATGATAACTATGATGATAAACTTTTCATCTACGGCCATCGCCAGTTCAAAATCTTAATTTGTCCAGTAGTATGTTAGCATGTTGAAGTTAACATTTAGCTCAAAGCACCACTTTAGTTGAGCAGCTCCTACTTACAGCTCCTCTTAGTCATATGTACACAGAGCCAGGATAGCTTTCTCCTGTCTTTATGTTAAGCTAAGCTAACCATCCACTAGCTCCAGCTCCATACTGAATGGACAGGTATGAGAGTGGTATTTCATGGATCAGTGGTATTATCTAACTCTCAGCAAGGAAGCAAATAAATAAACCAGAAGTTGGGATATTTAAGGTACTAGTATATACTACAAATACATGGAAGCAGGTAAAAGTGATTTAAATGTGACTGTATTCTTGGCTTAGAGGCCCTACTCATGTATTACACTCATTCCTAGTGAGCTAAGTAAGCACACAACAGATCACTGCTTCACAGCTCAGCATGCCAAATATAGATTTCACTGTCATCTTTAAGTATGCAAACGATCTGTCTGTCTGTCAGTAGATGGACAGCTCATGGCTGCAGTTGACGTCGCGCTCTGCTGTCCTTTTGTTAACATGCCACGCTGAGCCTCTTGCTGGCCAAGAAAACAAAAAAGTCTGTTATATGGCTGCAATTGATGCGACAGGCCTTTAGTAAGGCGATTTCTATGGTAACAATCCTCAGGAACATTTTCATTTTCAGCATCAAATGGGTAAGAACGTAGCCGTGATAATTAGCAATGTGTGTAGCTTAATATGTGTGTGTGTGGAGCCGGCTTTAAAGGACTTCAAAAAACCTGGGGGAAAAACATAGTTTAATGTTTTACAACATCTCACCACTCTCTCTGCTGTCAGTCAGCATTAGGGGCTGTTTTTGCCCGTTGTATTTTTCTTTTGTAATCTAAAGCACCGTCCTTAAAACGACTCTGCTAATTACTTTATTTAATCGGGCGCCGGCCGAGGAATTATTTTTGTAGCCTGGAGCTACTTTTGAACCTGTAACAATAGCTTTTGGAATATCAGTTTAAGATAAAAAGCTTTTATAGTTAATCCTGGAGGCTGTAATATCTACACATATCGAGTCGCACTTTGATGTGGACCCTTCAAGATCACGAGGACTCTGATAAAGCTCTATTGCACCTGAGGATAATCTGAAAACCAGTGCAATTAGTTTGATGGTGCACAAAACAAGGATGAGTATAATATCAAAGAAAACAAGTCACAATAGCCACAATGTCAGAATTATTTCTCTTTTTGACAAAATATCCCAGAAACCAAACAGTAGTCTCCTTTTTCTGACACACACCTGTTCCTCTCCTAGCTCTCTATCCCATTCTTCTTTTTCCGTTTTGAATTAAAGAAACCAAGCACAGGGCAGCAAATGGTCTTTGAAAGGCCAAAAAAAGACAGGGATGGGGGTTTGGTGGTGTTGGAGGGGGGTAAAACAAAATCAAAGTGAATTCGGCAGAATGCGTACTTTCAGATGCTGCGGCACAGTTGAACTGAGCAGGCCCAAGTCCTGTGAAAAGAAATGGAGACAGCCTGAATGCAAATTAAATCCCCCTCATTCCTGCAAATATTGTCTTAGCCATTAGTGCGGGCTTGACTAGAAAGGAGTGGTCCCACTCATTGTCGCTCGGCCAGGGAGAAGTCAGGGGAAGAATTCTATTCAGTGGCCGTCTTGGGGGCTCGGTGCACTTGGGCGCTTGTTTGGTACCATTCAAACGCCACAGACCGTGGCAACAAAGAGAGCTTTCAGCGTACCTCACTGTAAAAGCATGTGAAAAAGAAGAAAGGAGGTGGATAGGAGGGGAGAGAGGGAGGGAAGAAGGGGGTTGGTAGGGGTGGTGGGGGGTACAGCACTGGAAAAGTTTAGGTGTAGGTCCTGAGTGGAACTGGGCCTGTATGTTGTTTTTTAATCGTCTGGTTTATTTTGCTAGGTGGGATATTGGAGCGCTTCATGCAGCTTGCGCAGCTGGCTCCACTGGGTCAGGAGCTGTGGATCTTGCACTCAAACACAGCCTGCTTGGCCTGTCTTCAAGTAGCACTCATGAGAGACAAAAAGAGCCATTTCAGCATAAAACCATACCTGTCTTGTCTCCTCTAAAGCTGTTTGTGTGTATTTATGTATTTGCAGACTTTTTTACAACTGGGCTCTGCTTTGTGCATCATCTAGTTGCTGTTTTGCTCTCAATCTTCATCATCAGTCTGGCCTAAATTGTGCTATTGAACCGAAGCGGCTTTCAGAGCGGCTTTCAGAGAAAACAGGTAATTTTTTAAGGCAGAGCACATATATCTGAGGACCCACCTTCTGTTCGAATTCCAGAGCCTTCTGCTGTATCCATCGGCTCTTAAACCAAACATGACTGTTCACGAACGGATTATTTGTGTTTGAATCCACATGAGAAAGTTCAATCTGCAGTGCTCAAGTGGATGAACACTCACTGAGCTAGCAAGGATTAACTCTGCCACGAGCCTCACACGTTACACAACACTAAGAAAGGCTATTGCGGAGAGATATCTCTTGAAGTGCATAGGCAGGAGTGAAGAAGTCAGTAAAGAAATACCGCACAGGTTTGTGTTTGTGTGTATAGGTGGAGCCGGGGTGTGTGCAGAAAGCAGAATAGCCCTTGGCATCCCAGATTTGTTTTGACTGGTGCGTTTACAGCTGCTGCATAGCATGGGCAAGGAAGGGCCCAGGCGAAGTAAAACAACCAAATTCTTACTTTTCTTCTCCTTTTTTCTTTTCTTTCACTCTTTCTCCTCTCCTGTCTTCAGAGAGATGGCTCCCGGCCAGCCAGCTGTATAATCAAGCTCTTCATTTATACTTTATTGACAGATGCTACCTGGTTGAGGGAATACAGTTTGTTTTTTGAACCTCTGGGAAAGATTGAATTCCATGGCAAGGTGATATATGTTTCGGAAGGCTTTGTTAATGTTGGACTAAAGCTGCACGGTAGAAGTGCTGGAATGCTTTCCTCCATTTTGTCACGAGAGAGAAACCTTAAAACATGCACTTAAGTGAGAGAAAAAGGGTACAGAAAATTTTGCAGGTTTGGCAGGAAACTGCTGCAACTTCAAACTGTCACAACATATTGTCTCATTTGCAAAGACACCAGAGAAACCACTAGAAATTATAAATGCAAGTACTGTATCCATGTATTTGGTTGCATTTATTTAATGCAAACTCACTGTGAAGAAACCGAGTATACTGAATTTTGTCCTGAAGTCCTGACATGATTATTGCAAATGCTGACCTACAGTAAAGACGCCTGCTTGTTCATTTAGGCCAGTGAAGTTTGACACTGTGGGCACCCTATTATATTTGTTTACATATTAATTTATATTGGAATAGGAATTCCTATTATTATTCTTTTGGGGAACAACTGTAGCTCTAGTTTTTAAAACTACAGTACCCATAATTTGGGGGCTGTAAAAAGGAAGTATAATGTCACCATGAACTCAGTGAGTTAGCTGTGGGCCACAACTTGAACCCCATTTTCCTTTTTAGCCTATATATATTTACATTTTGGCAAATGGGCACCATTAAAAGTATGCCAAATTAGCTATTAGCAGTTAGCAATATATCCATGGCTGGACAGACAACTCTCACTGGATAACTTTGATACCGAAGAAAACTTAAAAACGTGACGAATCTCAGGTATGTTCTGGATTTATAAGCAATGTCTTATGGACGTTTATTCAAAATTGGTATCATAGATAATGGAAAAACCACAGGAAGTGTAAGTCACATTGAATCTAAAGATGTATCATATCTGTCTGTTTATATTGTAATGAGTTATGACTAAAAGAAAAGGTATGAATTTTGATGCATATTGAAGCAATTGGGTTAAAATTCCTTAATTCCCTGCACGTATCCATGTGTCACAGCCACTGCTGCAAGTGCTGACCATGTTGGTGAGTGGTCTGAATCGGCAGGACAAACTTCAATAACTAGCTTCCTGTTGTTTTCAAAACACTGCCATGCACCTGTCCCTTCTACCTCAAACATAATCTGCCTCACGTCTTTCCCTCCTGGTGAGGCACACCTCACAATCTGAATGTGTAAAATCCTGCATGTGCAAACTGTACAAGTGTACAAAAGCCCGACATTCAACTAAGTAGCCCATCACTTCTCATTCAAGTTTATTCTCTGCAATGTCACCAAAACAGCACCTCAAGAATTTCCCTTGTGCTGCCTCGTGCTACAAAAACAACCTGAAAAGAGTATGAATTACTGCATGTGCTCTTTAGTTTAGATTTGGCTAATACGTGTCAGCCGAGAAATCCTCGCTCACATGAACAGAGGAGGTGCCAAGACAATCTGAGGCGGAAGAGACGGCAGGTTGGTGTTGGTGACAGATGGGATGGAGAGGCTGACTTCTTTATTTTAAGGATGGTATCTTCTATCTTTTCCTGCCAGCCTGTGGGGGGATGGGTGGGGGGCAATCTTTGACTTTGTGCAGTTGCTAGGAAGACTGATACATGTTTCCAGCACACACAGTGACAGGAGAAGGCACTCACAGACAACATAAATACATTTATGTTGTTTTCCATATGGACAAATACTATCACAAAGTTTGGATGGCAGCAGAAGGAGCCGGTTGCCCTGCGAAAAACTCATCCTGCGTGGGGCTGCAAAACCTCTGAAGCCACACACAGAAGATATTGAGTTTGACTGTGAGAGCATACACAAGGAGGGGCTGGCTGTATAGTCTGTGGTAATGGGCATGTTGTTAACGATCATATCAAAAATTGTGATATTCAGCCTTTTCATCCCTGCTCGGTTCTACAGGAGGGGTGGAGGAGAAACAACATGCTAGAAAAACTGAGACTATGGCTGTGACATGGGCTTTCAGAAACATGGGGGCCAGATGATGCTAACAGCCAGAGAGCAGTGATTGACAGTTGCAGACATTTACACAGAGAAGCCTGCTTTTTTCACAGATCAATTGTCTTATGTACTACTGTCTGGATATAGTGACATTTTTAGCCAATATGACAAATAAGTGATTTTTACAAGAATTCCCTACTGCTGCTTGAATGTGTTAATTATAAATGGATCTAGACAACATGAAAAACCTGGGACGTTTTGGCCCTCAAAAAAAAAAAAAAGCTGGTTAACATCCACAGCGCTGGAACTTTGGCTGCTAATGACACCTTTAAACCAATGCTCAAAGATGCTAATGCCACCTGTGAACTGATGCTGACAGATGCTAATGCCACCTGCCCACCGATGCTGAAAGAGAATGACTGATATCCTAGATATGTTCACCATGGAGACCGGACCTAGTGTCATGAGGTATACAGGTTTTTTGGTAGTTGTATGCACACACAGTTTTCCTGTGCAATGATGGATTATCGATAGGTGCATTTGCTTTCAGTTTGACCTCCAAATGAAGTATTTTAGATAATCTACGTTGTTTCCAACATGTCTGATTGTACTGCTCATGTTTCTTGTCTCGTTGGACTCTGATCTCAGCTATTACTTTGATTGTGCAATTTTATCATAACTGAAAGAAATGACGTCCCAAACTACCAAAATAAGACTCGTGTTATGACAAACCAGAATAATCCTTTCACTCTGCACACTTGTGGCGACTAACTCTGACAGAGTCTGGTTTTGAAATTGTTACCGACATTAGTGAGAAAAATGAATGAGGTGCAAGATTCCACAAAAGGCTTGTTGACATCTGTGTTTTTCCACTTAGAGAGAAAGTCTGCCAAAACACAGGAACACCTCAAACCCACATCCACTGCTACTGTGGCGGTGTGTTTTTAAATATATAGCTATACTCCATAAAAGCATGTAGAAACTGGGTTTTGAGAGGATAATTCTGCATATTTCTAAATATGCCTGTGGTACAGGCGTGTGGTGGAGACAGACACACCTGGACATGTAATCTGGACTACTTATCATCTCTCTACTTCTCTACTCTCTCTCCAGGCTTGCTTGCCTGCCGGCCTCGACTATTTCCCCTCCAGCAATGACAGGATTATGTCTGACATGTTTAAGGAAGTGGCTTTGGCAGGCAGTGTAGTGGAGGTAGGCAATGACACACACACACACAGACAAACACACACACACACACACACACACACACACACACATGCAGGTGCATGCACACTACTGATGCTAGCCTTGACTCAGTAACCTTGAATAGCAGGGCAGTTTTTGATGATGTGTCTTTCTGCCAAGCCGGAGCTGAAATTAATCTGTGTTTATAGAAAACGGAGAGATGAGGCAGGGAGGCTTTAGCATTAACTCTGTTATCATTATAGATGTCAGGCGGGATGACAGGGGAGGGCTGATGCTGTTGGTAAACCGATCGCTGCCACTTGATTCGAGTGCGGAATTAGCCTCGCTTCTTATTTTTTTATTTATTTACATTGGTGATATGGATGATGCCCATTTTGTATTAAGGAGGCCTTCACGTGTCTCCTTTGTCTGCAGCACCAGAGGAGGAGAGTAAATAAACTCCAGCTCTGGCTTTGCACGGCCCAACCAGACCGGCTCCATCTAACGTTTCACGACTGAGGAGCTGAATTCCTGGAAAATGACTTAATTGTGGGGTAGATTTCCAAATGATGATTCGAGGCGAAATGACAGAAAGAAAAGAAAAGAAGAAGCCAGAGCAGGGTGGGAGTCTCGAATGACTGCTCGATTTTCTCATCAGGTGAACTCACTGAGGACACAGGCTGCAAGAGAGGTAATGTTGAAGAAACAGAGGGTATAGAGGAAATAGAGAGACAGCAGGGATACCTTCACAGAACTCAGACGGTAATTGCAGACGAACATGTCCAAAACGAGGCGAGCTGTCTACATCCGACATCCTGTGCTTTCAGTCGGTGTTTTATCCCAGAGGAGAACAAATGGCAGGAACTGGAGTTCCAGGACGTGCTGAGGGGCTCCTGATACCTGCTTTTAAGTCGACATGCCTGAACATGTCGCCCCCTCTGTCTCCCTGGAGGTTTGCTTTTTCCACTGTTGATGCAGACAGGACACACTCTATATCCCTGTACCCACAACCCCACTATTCATCAAGTTTTATATGAACTCATGGGTAGTAAATCAATGTTCTAAAAGGAAGAGATAGAAAGAAGAGAGATGTTCAAAGAAGTTCAGTCTTTGAAAATCTTGCACCGTCACTAACAGGTGTTTTGATTTATGGTGTTTGTGTTTAATTGGGGCATTTCTCGGATTCACATGAAAGGGAAGGTGAATTGATATTTTTCAGGCTGAGAGTGGCTCAGTTTGGGCAATGAGAAGATACAGTCAATGTTTTCTTCAAGATCCGCCCCCCTACTGTGCACCTGGGAGAAGACATACTAAATGTTCCCTAGTGGTATTTCAGGAATTCATCAAAAATGTGGCTTTATAAATAATCTCTCAGGGAAATATTAAGGAGCTAAAGTCGACCATGTTACACGTTAACATTTGGGTTCAGCGTGAAATATCAATTGTAGGGATTGCCATGAAATTTACTTAACATTCAAGCAAATCCTGAGGGGATAAACTCAATAATAACTCTTACCTCTAGCACCACCAGCAGTTTAAAGTTTTCACTTATTCAGCGAAAAAGCTTGAAATGTACTAAATGGATTGGCACCAAATTTCAAGAAAAATAATACCAGTGTACTTTCTACTGTAACACCACATGTAACTTGTATAGGATGATGTCTAAAAGAAAACAGTACTTAGGCTGTCTAAAATGTATAAATGTTAGGCTCTAAGATCAAACAACTCTCTCATAGAAAAAGTAAAAGAAATAAGGACCAACCTCACAGTCCTCTATTATCAGTCTTCCCTGATTGCCTATTTTTCCTATTTTGCTTTTTAAAATGTTCCTCTCTTTGGTTCTGGTACATGAACAGCATGCCAGATAAAATAAAAGAACTAATTGTATACTCTCATAGCGAGCTATGTTTTAATGGAGTGATCTTTTTCCCTTTTTATGGCTGTTATTCTTGGCTTTGTCTTTTATTTTTGATTTATTATCTAATGCTAGTAGATTGTGGTTCTGGTAAATCCCGCAGCTGTCCGCTCAGAAGTGTATGTGCTCTGGACTGCTCACCAGCGAGGCTAAAATAAGTCTCGGTTGTTATGCTTGTTTGAACAGAAGCTGTGGCCTCTTCATTTTGTGGTTTCCAGCAGAGCTCCTGTTTTTCCCCCCCTAAATATAATCCTGAACACCACTACCTCATCTTACTCTCCTTGTGCCATTGTAATAACTGACCAACCCAAACACATACATTTTTACATTTTAATTTACTAGGGGAAAAAAGACCTTGGAAACCTGTACAGGACATTAGTAATTGGCTGATGTTATTTTTTAAAATCCAGACGCCATTGAGCAAGTGGTGCAATTCATCATATAAAGCCACTTCTGCCAACTTTTCCTCAGCTCACACAAATGTGGAAATTGTCCAGCGTGACAGCAATGTGTCACTAGCTCCATTGCTGATGCCATTAACGTTGAGGAGACCTCTAGAAATGGCCAGAAACAACACATTTTGTTTCACTCCAGTGAAGTCGTGCACGTACTACACATGGTGATATGAAGCAAGACAGCGAGGAAAAAGGTCTGAGCACTCGAATGTTGAAATCAGCGAACAGCTTCACATGAAAACAAACTTCACCGGTGAAAAGCTGTGATAAAATGAAGTGAAGAGCTAACTAATGCTTTCAGCTGTCAGCCCAATAATGTACCACTCCAAAGTCGGTGCTACTTTAATAACCTGAGGCGAGGACAGATTATATACAAAAAAAGAAGAAGCTTGCTGTCAAAACTGTGCCCGAGCGAGCGTATCAGCAGCACCTCATCTGTTTTCCACTAAAACGCTGAAAGAGAAATCAAAAGTCCATGTGTCTGTTGGAGCAGATTGAACTTGGATGATGTGTGTTAAATGGCCAGGGCCCTGGAGTACTGACAAACGATTCCCAGTCACCCCTTGCTCACTCGGTGTTGGAGTGCAGTGCAGGAGAAGTCTGAATGGAAAAATCTTCTGTCCAAACAACGGCACTGCTGCTGTCTCCGCCATGTGCCCTGAGCGTCTGTCATCAGCCGTCCACATTGTTTTTGAACAATTGGCACTAATTTGCCATCTGGTTGAGGGAGCCTTTGTTGCACCGGAAAGGGAAGCATTGTGCAGTTATCAATGGCGAGTCCACTTAGGGAGCCACCGGTGGACAGAGACAAATGAAGAGACAATGCTCTTTATCTCGTCTCTGGTTCACTTTATTGGCATGCCTGTTTATCAGACAATTTGACAAAAGTATAGAAGAGTATGTAAATTTTATGTTCCAACAAGACTGATGTGAATTACCTCATTTTACATGTAACAACATAAAGAAAACATTACATTAGCTCCAATCATTTTACGGCAGCCCTTAGATCTCAATACACAGAAATCACAAGCAAATAAACAAAGCACAATGAAATGAACATAAAAATTTGATGATGCATATATAGGCTAACATAATTCACTGCAAATACATACAACACATACAAATAGAGAAAACACAACAAAAATAAGTTGCACAAAAAAACTAAACTAAGTTACAAAATACAGACAAAATGATTCAGATACCCAGACACATGAGTTGTTGCCGTTGTTTGTGGCTGTGACGGGCAGTCAGATTTGCTTGTGTTGATTGAATTTGAAGCATGTTTGCTATATGTCTATTTAGATGTGTTTCCTTGTGTTCTGGTGTACTGAGCTCTCAGAGCCAATGTAGGTTCTCAGCTGAGGATATGTCGAATTTGTTAAAACTGTTTCTTTTTGGCTGAATTAAAAATCTGCATGCTAAAATTGCACAGCAGTACGGACACCTTGGGTTAAAACTCTGATCTCTGTTGCAGAATGCCCGAGAGGTTAAGAAGACCACAAAAGAAGTTTCTTAGAGCAACAGCCACTTCTCTCATGGCCTCAACTTTTCTATTTTTCTTTCCCCCTCCCTCTGCCCTCCTCTCTCTGCTCAGTCCTCGGGGAAACTGCACAGTGATGTCACCGCAGCTGAAAGAGTAACAAAGCACCGGTGCCTCTCTTATTTTTCCAGTTTGTTTCTCTCTGTGTGTCTCCATTGACACCCCCCTCCCACACACACACACACACACACGCGCGCACACACACACACACACACACACACACACACACACACACTCACACTCACACTCACACTCACACTCACACAAACACACACACACACACACACACACACACACACACACACACACACACCCTTACAGCCCCCTCTCTGCCCTCTCCATCTCCCTCACAGTTTTTGTTGTGTATTACCCCCACCATCCTCTTCACTCCTATCCATTTTGCAGCCGGGCCTGGAGAAGATGAGAAGTGGTGCTTTCTGTCCACAAATCAATGGGCCTTACTCACCTTTATGTCAAGCTGCAGAGGCAGCATCATCACTGTATTCTGCTGTACAGTATGTGCAGGGGGGAGTGGAGGGGGAGGGGGCCCAGGGGTGCTAGCCTGCCTGTCTAATGCATTATTGAGAAGTGCATCTCACCCATCAGTTGCAGGCAGTAGGCTGAAATAGTCTTATTAGCTGCTGCAGACTGAAGTGTGGTGGAAAACACAGCTGACCACAGCTGAAATCTGGCTGATGTTACTTTATGTGGGGACGCTTAGGGATTTGTCTGGTGGAACTCCAGAAAACTTCACTGATATTGAAATATTGTTTGAGAGTTATTTTGATTGACACAAATCATCATCAGTATTATTAAAGGTCATGGGGTAATACACCTTTGTTTTTGTCTGAAAGTATATTTTTGCAAAATAATAACTTAATTGTCTTGCTGTATATGGATCTATGTTTTATGACACCCCTTCTGAATGTAACAGTTGATTCATATCAGTATCTACTTAATTCATAATGTGTTGGAGGCTGTTTTGACTCCATAGTCATGGGTCCTTTTCATTGAATTTTCAATAAACATCTCACCCTGAGGTTGCGCTCCTGGACAAATAATCTCTTTAGGCCCTGTCAGCATGGAGATCCAACAGCATACTTAAATACTCTTAACCAAAAACCAAGAAAGCAAGTTTAATTTAAGTTAATTCACACCCCAGTGGGTCTGTAAATGATATGATAAACCAATGTGCATTGACATGCTAGTTAAAAATACATGTCCTCAATAGAAGCATTTGATTTAGTCATCTATGAGCAAAATATGGGTGCTATGCTAAATGTCTGAAATGTAACTTATTCATGTAAAGTTTATAAATGTATTGAAATTGCATCATGCTAATTGATGCTAAGGATTTAAAACATTGCCATGCTGCTTTTAAAAAATAAATGACAGCTACAGTCAGCAAGCTGTAAAGTAGGGAAAATTAAAAGTCAGAAATATTATTATGTTCTTCCTTATCTTCTGCGTTTTAATGATAGTGAACATACATACATATATGTAAAAGCTTTGACAAATACAAATACAGCCTTCTACTGCCATAGTTAATATTAATGGCTTACACTCAAAAAGCAAACACACACACTTGGTGAATAATCCAAACAGGGACAGTATTGCGTGTGAAATGATCCCTTGCGGTATGTGTGTGTGTGTGTTTGTGTGTGAGTGTGCACGCGTGTGTGGGGTGTGAGGGTGTTGACAAATCAGACCGGTTTGAACAATCCTGTCAATTTGGTTTAATTGGTGTGTGGAGTGTGCTGGAGCGTGTCACAACGTTCAGCAAATGGCATTTCACAGATCTAAATCCTGACATTCCTCCATAGATAATGAACAGAGCTGCATCTGTTGGTCCCTTTCGTCAAAGCGGGATATGGTCCCTCCTTGTTCAAATATGAATGTGGAACTTTGATCAGTAATAAAGATGCAGGTGTTGCACTGTCTTCCTCATCTATGTGGAGTATACAGTACAGTGAATGTTCCAAATGTAGGCTACATGCTCTGTGTCTGTCCGATGAGAGCCTCGGTGAAACCTCAGCGATGTTAGGCTGATAAAGACTTACAGGAGGGAGCTGTTTTTGTCTAATTAGGGAGAGCAGAAAGGGAACTTTAACTGGGGCAAAGAAAAACCAGGCCAAACCCTATTATGTTTAAAATACCCAATGCTGTGAGACAGTACTGTGATTGCACCAGCTAGCTAGTTAGCCTCAGGACGTGCTGTACAGACCCACCTATCCTAGGATCGCCCAGCTGGCTTTGGAAAGAGCGGCTACACATTGTTGCTTAATTACATCTCCCAAGACTAACTTAATGAAATCTCCTCTGCCTCTCAAACTTAATAGTTAGGCCTAAAAGCTAATGATACAGATCCATGAAGGGTGTGAAATTTTGGGAATAAAACCATCCATTCAACCACAAGTAAATAGTACATGGTTGCTATTTTAATCTGAAGTTACTACTAGTATATTATGTAAAACAGTGTTTCCCAACCATAGGTATGTGTAAAGAGATATATGTGTGTGTATATATGGCTGTAAGATGTCTCATGCAGAGAGGTCTAAATGTTTAGCTAAAGGTAATGGATACATGGATGTAATATATTGCTAAAAATAATAAGCAGCTCCAATAGTAACTAAAAGTAACGGTTAAACAGTTAAATCAGGTGAATTTGTTAAAAGTAACAGACATGGTTGAAACCAGCTTCTGACACAAGTATGAATGCAAACTTGACCCAACCGACAGCTGACAGCTAAATTGTGTGACAACATGATTATCCACTTTTATATACTTGATAGTGTCAAACAATCAAAAATCATACAGTTTAAGAACAATTCAAATGGACAGGTGGTGTCCATGAAGGGGTACTGAGTTCATCTAACCCTAAGAGCAGGGGGTGTGTTTGACAAAAAAGCGTTGCTGATGTAAATCATACTACTGTAGTTCAATGAGAATATTCTCTGTTTGGCGTCAGCCCATGCTGACAAGTCAGACTGCATTGCTGTTCGCATTAGTTTGGTAACGCCTCACAGACGTGTCACATCCAATGACCTAAAAAAGCAAACTTAAGTGATATGCATTTGGAGCAACTGCCATCTCACGACTACACTACATCGTACTATGTGAATTGATTCATTGGCCCGTAACACAATCTCTTATTCAAGTGTTCAGATGCAGGCAGATGCATGTATCTGTCATTCTTTCTCTCAATCACTCTCTCTCTCTCTCTCTCTCTCTCTCTCTCTCTCTCTCTCTCTCTCTCTCTCTCACACACACACACACACACAAACAAATAGACCTGCTGCTTCACTGAACTGTGCATCCCCTAACAGGTCCTCAGTGGAAGTGAGGACTCCTCCAACCAAAACACTCATGTGGTTTGAACAGCAGTTCATAGTGACATAACTGGACACAAAGGGCCTTTTGTTGGCATCTAGTGATACTGAAACTGCCTTTGTCATTCCCTCTATACATAATAGACTCACCATGATACTGAGGCAGATTACTGTCAATAGCTTCAGTGTGTTGTACGTTTGGTCAGTGGCCTCACATGAAACGTTAGAGGCTGAGTAACCTCCTAAAGCCGGTGTCAGACACCACTTGATAACACCAGTAAACTACATCCTTGCTGTCCGGCCAGTAGTTTTTTCGCAGTACAGCACAGAATAGTTTCACATTCCTTTGCACTTCTCTAATACTACAGGAAACATGCAGACAGGCAGCAGGCTGTGCCCCGAGGCTGAACCCGGAGTGACCTGTTAACTGCCTGCCAGGTCAGGAGACGGTGTTCTCCAGGAAATGGATAGTTGTCCTCTGCCCTGCTCACCCCTGTTTACCATCCCTGTGCCCAGATGCACGTCTTTGACAAGTAACAAAAACTACATTAAAATAGGACTTTATTTCAGGTTTTTGTCTGACCAAGCTAGTTGGAGGCAAAATGGTGACATTTCTGACATTTCAAAAGGTAATTTGTAAGTAAAATAATTTGTGACATCTTCTTTATTAGATTTTCTTTGTTCGGAAAAAAAGTGGTCATGATACTTTCCCAGTTTGAGTTCTTTTTATGTAACAAGGCCCCTCTAAACAGTTTCTTGAATTGTCTACAGGTTGAAAATGTGTATTTACCATATACATAAGAAAATTCTGAAAAATCTCACTGATATATGGCAGAGTTTAAGGACCAACATCCTTGCTCTATGTAAGAGTCAGAGTCGGATGACATTGTGATTTAAGGAACATAATGTGTGGACCTTTCCCTCTCTGCACGGTGGTCTCCGGTTTGAACACTAAGCAGGCCTGTGGAGGTACTATCCCAAAAAGGGGCCCATTCAATCAATCTAGGACATCCAAATGTAAATAAACCTGTATGATGGCAGCGGTGGGTGGCTGGGTAGCGTTCTCGGCGTGGGGGAACTGCAAGCCTCGGGGAAATAGAGCAAGAAAAAGCAAGCAAACCCTGACCCGAAGTGATTTGTACCTTTAGAGTAACTTCATAGGGACCCTTGGGGTGCCATACAATGCAGAGTATATTGGATTTGTTTACACCTCACTTGGCCTCAAAGGCCACCACAACGGGTGGTGGTAGAGGGAGGGTCAAAGACCATCATGGCTCCATTTGCAGACTGATGGCACGGAGGCAGAGCTCTGCCACTCTTTTGAACGCAGACGCGAGTTCAGCGGGCTTAGATCTCGCTTCTATCTGCTTCTGATGGGAGGACAGGCTAATAACTGTTTTGGGATCAGACGCCCGTCTCAAGGCAGACAGGACACACGCAGAGGCTGCAGACGGGACCTGACTTGTGGATCACATTAATCCCACTGGTGCAGCTTAACTCCTAAATTGGTGTCAATCTTCCTAACCACAATCTTTATGTAAATGGAAAAGACACAGACGGACAGGGAGGTGGTGGTTAGGAAAATGACAGACTGTGTGGTGATACTGTAATATGAGACAAAAAGATTTGGCAGTTAAAGATAGAGGTGGTGCTGGAGTGGTGACGAAATCCTAACAATTGCCTGTTCAAATTTTTTATTGTAAGGAAAACATTCTGGCTCACAATTTCTTGAGGATGTAAAAACTGGAAACCTTGATATAAATTCATCATTTTTAGGCCCTGCTAAGAGCTCACCAAATAACCAGCAGTCTATAGAGTAATGACTGAGCTGTCTGACAATGTAAGTACTGTCCTGCCGGGACCCAAGGCCGATGCTGTTGTGTCGTTAAGGGGATCTCTGTGTGAGTGAACAGGGCCAGAGAAACAGGGAGCTCCCCTGCCAGCAGAAATACAGCTGCAGGGCTTAAGGAGCAAGAGGCCCGGCTGTACGAATGCATCAAGTAGATGTTAATTGGCGGCCCACTTTCTGCCACTAGTTGAACTCCTCCCTCTTCCCTCCCTTCCTCCCTCTCTTCCTCCCGCTCTCCCTCTTTTTAAGAACAAATGCCACATTCCTGCCATCAGTTATCTGCTCTGCTGACAGCCCCAGTGGCCCGTGGAGGACACCCCCCTGCAACCTGTCCACTCCAGGAGGAGGTCTGTTTACACAGCGCTGATTGGGAGCGCCCTGCAATGCCCTTGTGACCTCTAACCCCCCAGCCTGCCCCTGTACCCCCCCACTTTGTTTCTCTTCTCCCTCTTTCTTTTCTATACTCCTATTCTCCCTTGGCCCCTCTTTGCTCCATCCCCTGTGGTTCTTGCACCCTAAACCCACCCTTTTGTGGTTCTTGCTCTGCGGAAGCCCAGGCAGTGGAGATGTAAATCAGTCATGGTTTTTTCAGGCCTTCCTTAAGTGAGCCCAAGGGCCGTGGTGGGTCTCAGTGGTGGCTGGCCCAGATTTGCAGCCCAGATTCACAGGGAAGAAGTGACTTTTGTTCTGCTTATGGACACAGTTTCACCACCTCAAGTAGCCCTGATAAAAAGGGGATTCTGAACCTCACTAATGTTTCCATTTCAAAATGACAAATATGATCTATCTGTCAGGAGCGTGATGACAATTCTGCCACATGTGAACTTTAATGAGACATTTGATAAATTCTATGCGATATGTGTAGCTTTCAGAGTTTTGCATGTGAAAGAAAGTCAACCCCGTGCCATTGTTTTGGTAAGACAGAGTTAATTTAAGATACTTTAGTTTTGCACAGCCACCTGAATGCTTCATCAGCTCTGTCAGTGAACAGTTACTGTAATCAAAACTTGTCAACATCAGTTAAAGCATGGACTCAATAACAGGAACGCATTATCTAATGCAGTACAACAGCCCTGCGATATACAATACACCTTTGAAGCTGATGATATTCTGTCTTTGGAATTACAACTACTGCCATGACAGCGGCTCTGCGAGACTGTACTTAGGCATAGCTGTGTTTTGAGCTAAATGCTAATGACAGCATGCTAACATGTTCAAAACGAAAATGCGAACATGCTTATATTTTGCTGGTATGTTTACTATGTTCGCCATCTTTGAATGGTCTGAATTCGGCCAGATATGAATTCAGTCTGCACAGTGTGACATAATATCCGCCCAACAAGTTGACAGGAATGATGTTTCTTTCTGCTAGCTTAAGCAAGCCCTTGTAACATTCTCAAAAAAACTCACAGCCACCTGGTACTGGGGTTCCCACAATGCTTGTTGTTTACTAACATACACGTCAACCTTACCAAGCCCAGTTATACGGCTTCTATTTTGTCATACATGAACAAAACAGATGCTACCTCTCAAAAAATTTATTATACCTTTCTATGGCGTTTCTTCTTATGGCATATTGAGATCTGATCGCAGTGAGCCAGCAGAATTGAAATAACGATAAAACTTAAATGCAAAGACCTGTGGATCATATGCATCCAAATACAGATCACATGGTAACATTCCTGTGAACCATGAATGCCTGTACAAAGTTTTCTGACAATTAATCTGGTTGATGTTGACATATTTCACTGAAAAACTTTTAACAACAGTTTACTTGCTGGGGGCAATGGAAGAAATGAGAAGGGATCATCAAAGTCAGTAGGCTTCATCCTCTGAGGAATATGAATATCTTTACAAAATGTCATAGCAATCTGTTCAGCAGTTGTTGAGCTATTTCAGACTGGACCAAAGTTGTGGACCAACTGATTGATTGGAGGTAGCAGTAAAGTTACCTGTCTATGTTGATATCAGATAAGATAATACGATCAGATATAATATCTTTGTGTTATTTGCAGAACATAACCACACAACATGTTTTTGCTAACAAAGACTGCATTGCACAAACCACATTTATGCTTTATTTTCACATCCATAAATTAACTGCGTTTGCTTTGCTGGGAAAACAGACTTCAAATGAACTGCTAAAGACTTTTAGAATGAGGGCGTGTCAAAGTGAAGTAGGGGAAAAAACAGAGGCCGAGGAGGAGAAAAAAGGCAGATAAAGAGGGGAAGAGGGAGGGAATGGGAGGGAGAGGAATAAAGAGACAAAACCGTACATTGGCGTGGTTTGTGACAAGGGGCCGGGCGCACGCTTCTGAATACTGGGGCCTCCGAGCTTCCAGCTGTGTGAAGGGTTACTCTGGAGCTTGTCACCACATTGGGAGGAGGCTGCACGGACGTGGCTAATATCCTCCAACAACAGCAACTGCCCCATAATCAGCAGACTACACTGCGCTGCACTAAAGAGAAAACAAAGGAAGAGGTCTTCAGTTGTTTATGAGTAACATAGCCCTAACCCTAACTCTAATTCTTTCTGCTACCAGCACACACTGTGATGATTGATAGTGGCTACTAACAAAGTCTTTCTATCTTGGCATTACTCGTTTTGTTCCTACAGCAAGTGAAGATGTTTTACAATTTAAGACAATGCAAAGTTTAAAATCTCTCTCTCTCTCTCCTTCTGTGGAT
>NC_060150.1:27395496-27410328 GCF_021292245.1 Micropterus dolomieu
GCTTATATTTTGCTGGTATGTTTACTATGTTCGCCATCTTTGAATGGTCTGAATTCGGCCAGATATGAATTCAGTCTGCACAGTGTGACATAATATCCGCCCAACAAGTTGACAGGAATGATGTTTCTTTCTGCTAGCTTAAGCAAGCCCTTGTAACATTCTCAAAAAAACTCACAGCCACCTGGTACTGGGGTTCCCACAATGCTTGTTGTTTACTAACATACACGTCAACCTTACCAAGCCCAGTTATACGGCTTCTATTTTGTCATACATGAACAAAACAGATGCTACCTCTCAAAAAATTTATTATACCTTTCTATGGCGTTTCTTCTTATGGCATATTGAGATCTGATCGCAGTGAGCCAGCAGAATTGAAATAACGATAAAACTTAAATGCAAAGACCTGTGGATCATATGCATCCAAATACAGATCACATGGTAACATTCCTGTGAACCATGAATGCCTGTACAAAGTTTTCTGACAATTAATCTGGTTGATGTTGACATATTTCACTGAAAAACTTTTAACAACAGTTTACTTGCTGGGGGCAATGGAAGAAATGAGAAGGGATCATCAAAGTCAGTAGGCTTCATCCTCTGAGGAATATGAATATCTTTACAAAATGTCATAGCAATCTGTTCAGCAGTTGTTGAGCTATTTCAGACTGGACCAAAGTTGTGGACCAACTGATTGATTGGAGGTAGCAGTAAAGTTACCTGTCTATGTTGATATCAGATAAGATAATACGATCAGATATAATATCTTTGTGTTATTTGCAGAACATAACCACACAACATGTTTTTGCTAACAAAGACTGCATTGCACAAACCACATTTATGCTTTATTTTCACATCCATAAATTAACTGCGTTTGCTTTGCTGGGAAAACAGACTTCAAATGAACTGCTAAAGACTTTTAGAATGAGGGCGTGTCAAAGTGAAGTAGGGGAAAAAACAGAGGCCGAGGAGGAGAAAAAAGGCAGATAAAGAGGGGAAGAGGGAGGGAATGGGAGGGAGAGGAATAAAGAGACAAAACCGTACATTGGCGTGGTTTGTGACAAGGGGCCGGGCGCACGCTTCTGAATACTGGGGCCTCCGAGCTTCCAGCTGTGTGAAGGGTTACTCTGGAGCTTGTCACCACATTGGGAGGAGGCTGCACGGACGTGGCTAATATCCTCCAACAACAGCAACTGCCCCATAATCAGCAGACTACACTGCGCTGCACTAAAGAGAAAACAAAGGAAGAGGTCTTCAGTTGTTTATGAGTAACATAGCCCTAACCCTAACTCTAATTCTTTCTGCTACCAGCACACACTGTGATGATTGATAGTGGCTACTAACAAAGTCTTTCTATCTTGGCATTACTCGTTTTGTTCCTACAGCAAGTGAAGATGTTTTACAATTTAAGACAATGCAAAGTTTAAAATCTCTCTCTCTCTCTCCTTCTGTGGATGTAGGCAGCCTCAGTTGCTTCTCTCTCTTCATGAAATCCCAGACAAACTTGATGATGTTGAAATCAGGGCTCTATGAGGGCCATACCATCCCTTCCAGGACTCCTTGTTCTTCTTTATGCTGAAGATAGCTATTAATGACTTTCGCTGTATGTTTGAGGTCATTGTCATGCTGCAGAATAAATTTGGGACCAATCAGATGCCTCCCTGATGGTACTGCATAATGAATAAGTATCTGCCTGTACTTCTCACCACTGAGGAGACCATTAATCCTGACGAAATCCCCAACTCCTTTTGCAGAAATGCAGCCCCAGATTTGTAATCAAGGAGGCCTTGTCTACACGTACACAGATGTTTTTGAAAAAGGATATTTTCCCTTGCTGTTTAAGAAAAATCCTGTCCACACGACCTTTGTTTTTCAAAATATCTATTATATATCTAACACACTCAAACAAGCATCCGCCATTGTTGTTGTTACAGGTGCATGCTCATTACACAAAGCAACAATGGGCACACGCAAATTGAGTCTATTTTGTATGTCTCTCTGCTTGTGGTGCTGTTTCTGGTCATGTACTCTTTTTCGTTATTTAGTGATTGTGTGGTTCTGGATTACTTGACATTTTTAAGTCACCCCTGCAGTGGGAGCAAAGCAGTGTGTTCCTTTCTTAAAGTTTATCAGTGCCAAAATGTATCTGGTCCCCTTTTCATGTGGTGTTGGTACTCCATGATCGCTTTTTCAACCTTGTGAATCTGTAGGTCCTATGATTAAAAGGCTAGTGGCCTATTATCACTCAACACTTTTTGCTAAAGAGTTGAAATATAGCGCCAGAATGAAGAAAACAGTGATAATTTTTCATTACTAACTGATAGGCTAGTAATCTAGAACGTGGTGTGCTCCTTTACAATTTGCATTTAAGGTCATCTGCTCAGAAACATATTAGATTCTTTCATGGAATAAAGAGATTTTAATGTGTATGAGAGAGCATGTGGGGAGGCAAATCGTGTGTAACTGCTCCACATGTTACTGTATGTGTTACTGTTACATGTGCTGTATATATCTTAGTGTATTCATATCTACGCCTTACCATTTATATACCTTATTAAAGCCTGGATTTGCATTGGAATCAAATGACATGATCTCATTGGTTGGATTTAAAATATATTTTTAGATGAAATAAGATTTCACCACTCAGTACCTGATTAAATGACTTGTTAAGTGGCATGGGTGGATTCGTTTGCTGTGTTGAGGAATAGTGTTGCTCTTGGCACATTGTAGGTTGAATGGGGACACAAAGGGGAAGATTGGGGGGGTGACCTCAGATGCAATGACCCAGAGTGAGTCCCATGTCCCTCGGTGGCCCTGCCCTGCTCAGCCCCAAATTCCTGAGCGTCTCTAGCCTTCGGACAGCCTCCTCTGCAGACAAACAGCAGGGTCCACGTTCCATTTAGTGAGCCTCTTGGGGAAAAACTCTTTTATCTTGTTTAGAGCACGCTGCCCCATTTTGGCACAGGACCAACAGATTCATGCAATTACACGCGCACACACAGGAATATGTGCATGAATACAAACACACAGACTGAGGTTTAGGTTACTGATTTTCAAAGTGTTTTCAAAAGCTGTCATTCACCCTATTGGTCTGTCATTAAATGCATTTGAATGAGATCAGAGCAATTATATTTTACAGTGCTTGGAGGTGAAAGGGAAAAGATGAGAAAAGGAAACAGTCAGTGGAATAAGGCAGACAGTGCCTTCATGTGGTTGTGCTTTTGAAAACCCCTGTGAACGAGAGGGTTAGGAGTCTTCTTCTGTGCTGAGTTGAATCGTCAATACCTCCAGGGCTTAAATACTTATCTTGTATGCAGGTTTCCCATTCGTCATGGAACTTCTGGAATATCATGGAATTTGGTGAGATGTATGCCAGACAGCAGGCGTCAGAGTTTGATTAATTTTGACAAATTGCCTGGGTTAGTCGTGGAATGTTACACATTCTTTGCATTAGATGTTTTTTAGCCCAGCTGTGTTGACAAACCAAGTAGGAATATCTTTTTTGATGGAAGTGTTGCAACTAAGGCGGTGAAAATCATGTGCAAAGATATATATGGTGCTTTCTAAAACAAAAGTTGTGAAGTTTGTCACAATAAAATCCTTAAATATCAATCAAGCAGCATGGTAACAAATATAATTTGTCATTTGTCTGAAAAGTACAGCTATGTGTCATCTGCATAGAAGCAAAAAGATATATTAAAACAATAATTAGTAGGCCCAACAGTAGGATATGAACAGAAAATATAATAGGGCCAATAATAGACCTCTTGAGGCACTCCATAGCTCTTAATACCATCAGGTGTGTCATAACATCACAGAAAATTGTCTATTTGATAATACAGTACAAACCAACTACATTCTGAACTAGATAACCAACCCACTGCAATAGCGTTTCAGTGAGGATCATGTGATCCTCTGCAAAACCAAAATTGAGTGATGAAAATGAAAGAATCCTGATCTGCAGTGTGGATGTTGGTTTGTTACTGCTCGGTTTACACGATAACACCATAAGTGGTACCAAAGTTGAATGGAAGCAGAAGTCCTGGTGCAGAGAGCACACTGATGTCATGGTGTGAAAAGTTGTGGGGGGTTGTGTGATTGGAGTTGAGTGCTCTGACTTTGCCCCATTGTTGTCTGGGTAGTGTTTAGAGGTCAGAGAGAGATAAAGGCCTGACTGACAGTAAGGACAGGCCTGGTGTTGGAGGGGTCATGGGTCAGGCCTCCGCTGAAACACCACGATTTATGGCTCGTTGGACTGGTGGGTCAGGAACTGTGCATTGTTAGGGGATGTGATCATTTCCATAACACTGTATGTGTGTGTGTGTGTGCTTCTGTGTCCATGTGATGGAGAAAGAAGCTCTCTGAGCAGCTACAGAGTTTGTGTAATCCTTAGGAGATCTGGATGGCTGTCTGTATGAGAGAGAAAGAGACTGGTGTGTGTGTGTGTGTGTATGTGTGCTTGAGACAGAGACGTGGTGTCTGGAAATAGCAGCGAGGAGGCTTGCTCTGCTGTTTGCCTTCCCAAGTTTGATTTGACATCCTAATTGCCACATGGAGGAACAAAATACTCTGAGGTTCCCCAAATTGAAGTCGATGTTGTACCAAGCGGGCTATGTTTAGCGGCCTGGGCTATCTGTGGAGGGCCTACATTTACTGTCGCTCACTCTTCCTCTCTATGCCTCTGTTTCTGACTTTTTTCTTCTTCCTCTGTGTCTCTTCCTGAAGGAGGAAATATGGAGACAGAAAACAGAGAGAGAAGATTGACTGGAGGGTGCCGGCACAAGAGAAACGTAGGTAGAAAGAGAGTTAAAGATAGAGGGAGAGAGAAAGGACGAGCTGCTGAGACAAATTGGAAGATCACTGCTTTTTATGCACCCCTCCAGTGAAACTCCCCAGCCAGGCCGAACACACACACACACACACACACACACACACACACACACACATACACATACACATACACATACACACACACACACACACAAACTCTTCCATTCCCTTATCCACCCCTCCCTTGCTTTCTGTCTCTATACACCCTCTAGCAGCAGCAGGCAGCCCAGGCAGGTAGCTGACAGGCAAACTGAAGGCTGGCAGACTGGAATAATTACATGTGGCTGTCTGCGTGGAACATGACAGCTCTACCTTCAATTAAGCCCGGAGAATGCATTTTCATCACCCACAGAGAGCTCCCGGCCTCGCCCGCCTGCCCGCCCACCAGCCTGCCAGCCAGCTAGCCAGCCAGCCAGCAAGCAAGCCAGCCTGCCCATCGTCCACCACGGCGGGGCACGAAGCAGCAGGATGTTGGGGGGGAAGCAACACACGCACACTATTGTCGATACAGCATCAGCCTCCCTCAGATTATGACTATTAATGAGTGCCAAAAGCGATCAGTGCAAAGCCTTTCCACACCAGTCAAAGGGTGAAGGGGGGAATCAAAGTGGAATGGAAGCTACACGTGGAGTAACAAACCAAAATACTGACAATTAACCTCTGAACCCAGCTTGACGCTACCCGTAACCGACTACCCCCCCCTTAAAACTGAGCCATCAAAGGGTGACATGGCTCTGATGCTGATGAGTGGTAACAACAGAAGCAAAACGTTGGGACAGGAGTCAGTGCTCACTAATAGTGAAAACACAAATTTGTTTGCTCGCATGAAATGCATCGTAGCTGTATCATGAGGAAAAAACACTTCTTAAAGAGATTATGATGAGAAAAGTAGTTGTATGAGGATGTGCAATTTGGATGCAGTTTCAATCTCTTTTGCTCAAGTACGAAATAAAGTAATAAGAAAAATAGCCTGCCTGCAATAAAGTACATTAGTAGCTGACGTCCCCTCTCTATCTGTCCCTTCCCTAAAAAAGTGGAAGGGGTTAATTATGAATCTGACCTCTACATTTCAGCCACAGCGGCAGACAGACGCACAGATCCTGGGGAGTTTTTACCTCACAAAATACACAGAACTTTAGCAAATCTTAATTTACATTTAGAGTGATTACTGTCCCGCCTCAAAGCAGTTCGAAGAAGTCTCCTTCATTTGCCTTTGCAAGAAAAACTACTTCTAATTAAATGGCGCAAAATAAATCACAGGAAAACTGTCACTTATGTACGCATACCATCAATGTCACTGGATGTAGTTTATGTTAAGTATTGAAAAGACTGCTTCTGGTGCCACAAGGTCAGCGGCTTAAAACATGACACGTGGTTAGAAAACAAAGGAGAAACTCTGTTCTGTGGTCTGTCAGCCCTGGCTTAGGATGTATGAGGCTGGCCTCTGCTGCGCTACTTGAGACTAGCACTGGCGTATAGATTGAGCAGCAAGGTCAAGGAGGTGTGAATTAATGGTACAAATAATCAGTGGGTTTATTGAGGCAGCCCGTCACAGGCTTCCTTCCCTGCTGTGTAACCCCGGCAGCCCCCGGCGTACTCCAGGCTCCCATTGCAGCAAGGATAAACGTGTGTAAATACTGTTTTGCTTTTCGCTCACATGCATGAATGCACCCGCGCACACAACACACTAAGGGCATCTACAAACTTATAAGCATACTGTAGGTATGTGCATGTAGCTCATATACACACCAAAACACACACACACACACACACACACACACAAACACACACACACATAATGGAAGAATCTGAGATGAGGACTGACAAAAGTGCCTCAGGTAAAATGAACTGAATCCAATGAGATGTATTGGGAGGATAGATATGTAAAGGGCTGCTGCTGACAGCTGCTATTGCTCCCTTGGTGGCTGGTGCCAAATGACAGGCCTGCAGAGAAAGGTGTGTTTGATAATACAGCCACTACAATCCACCAGATCCTCATTCCATTCAGTTTATTTATATATATATTTTTGCATTGTTGTCGGTACTGATCTCAAGTCAAAGCATCTTGGGCTGTTTTACAAGCTCACGTGTGAAATGCACTTTGTTTTTCTTTTTGTGGGCTATGAGTTGTCTTAAAATAGCATATCATCAACTTTTGGCATATTCAAATAACACTGTCAGACACAAATACACATATCTCACTTCCTTTCTCCTCCCTCTTCACTGCTAGCCCCCTCCCACATGCCTCAGATAAATATTCAGGCAGGCGTGAGGTGGAGGGGCTTTTGCAGCTTGGTCGGGCTAACATGTTGCATCGGGCTCCTTGAGTAGAGAGGACAATGACTAGGTCCACAGTGCCCCTATTAAAGCTGCAGCCTCCAGGCTAGCGGATTAGCCTGAATAGGCTGTGCTCCCCAGGTACAGGATTTGGTTTACATTAGACAGCTTTGCCCTTGGCTGCCACTACTAACTCCTGTTCAGGTCACTTAGCTCTGGCTCGCCATGCAGGACACTTTTTTTTTGCTAGCATAATTAGAAAGAAAAGCTTAATTGACATTAGTTTGTGCCACAAATATTTTTGCTGCTGTTTGAGTAAGGACTGGCTGTGCAATTGTTGCAGCGAATGTTCGCAAGGAGAGCAGTTTGAGAGAAGAAAATGTCTCACTTTCCAACAATGTTGTGTGCATGACAGTGAGAGGGCATGTTGCTTGGGGCAATGGGACCACTTTAAATTTTAAACACAATCTCAGCTTTGCCTCATTTCAATGCGGTATGGCTGGAGGTGGAATCAGAATGCATAAAATTGACTGCATGAAAAGATAATGTATAATAAATGTATTCCGCGTTGGGCGCCAGTGGATCGAATCATTGATTAGCACTGGGCCTGCTGCTGCTAAACATCCTTGTTTCATACATATTTCATTACAGCTCTGACAGTGGCTGGGTCTGCTGTCATGGGACTGTGACAGATGTCCATTAGTTGGACCCTGGACCAGTAGAAGGGAGGTCCTGGTAACCTGTACCACCCCAGATCTGGTCTTCCCATCTGGCTGGCTACATGGTAACCGGGTGGCCCTTCTTCCAGATTATGCTTCCCATCCAGGATGTCAAACCTGACTGAGAAACACCAACTCTTTCTGTTAAAGCTGCCTGCGTGGCCTCAATAAGTATCAACCTACTTCATTATTTTCTTGTACCTTCTGTACAGAAAGATCAGAGTTCAGTGTCAGCTGCAGCATGCTATGGCATAAGTTGGATCTCCAGACTCATCTGCATGGTGAGTGGTTCAAAATAAATTATGATGGAGTGACTTGTTTCAAAGAATAAACTCTAGAAGACCCAATTTGATTAAACTGACCCTAGACGTCACTGTCCTAACGTTATAGCATGTCAAACCAAGAACCAACTTAAAGTGAGCCTAAAAAAGGACAATCAAAAAATCCACAAAGGTTAAAGTGCACTTGGTCCTGTTTGACCTGAAGAAATAAAATCACGACATGAGCTTTCACAATTGAGGCCCTGATTGGTGGTATTCCCCATGGGGAAGGACTTCCCTAGGTGGTCCTGACACTGAGGGCAACAGGCGGATAACAACATGGCCCACATACACAAATATCCTGAAATCATAGACCCCTGAGGGACCTCATAATGTCTGCATGAGGCCGCCACTACTACTCTACCACACCATATTTACCATCTGCCAAACACAGACTGTCAAATGTCTATCCTTCCTTTTCTTTTGTACTTTTCACTTACTGTAGAACAAGACAGTATTTGTGAATTTATGTTGCCTCGTGAGACATTCGCCCTGCTTCTTAAATGGAACGTGAACATTGTTTTTGGTCTCTGTTTCGCGCCAACCTCCCAACAGGAAATTTTATCAACGCATCAGCCTGTATGACAAACAGGGCAGTGTGATGCCTTGTTGAGATTTCGGAAGTGTGTGCATAGACTTGAGTCTGATTCACACAGATGTGACTGTGGACCTTTTCAGCATTGTATTGAATTTCAGCCTTAGCTGAAGTGCTTTCATTCAAATGCAGGGACTGAAGGGTTTACCCACCATAAAAACACATGATATACAGATATCATAAGGAAATAATGTTTGCCTTAGTGTGGGAATAAAGATCACTGCCAGTTTTGGGGGTAATGCATTACAAAGTTACAAAGTAACACGTTACTGTAATCAGATTACTTTTGTCTGTATCGCAGTAATATAACGCATTACTGTTGATAACTTCAGTAATCACATTACAGTTACTTATAATAAAATCGTTGCGTTACTTGCGTACTGGTTCTTCAACTATCCGCATAACGGGAGGAGAGAATAATCAAACGTCCCCTTTTGTTTGCGTAACACTTTTCCGACCTCACTTTTAACTTTAGCGCCAGTCCATGAGGATGCAGAAATGGCAGAGCTGCTAAAGACATCTTTCGAGGGGTGGAAGTATTGTATTAGTTTCGCAAAAGGACAGCGATACCCTCTAGTGCACCTGTGGTGAGGCTCTTTAGCCTGGGCAGTCTCGTGCTGACTCTGAGGAGGAACAGGTTGTCTGACAAACGATTTGAGAGACTCCTGTCCATGAGGTATAACAACTCTTTGAAAAGCATGTCCAGTAAGAGGGAAAAATCTACTTTAAAGCAATAGCTCAGCAAGTGAGCTACAGTAAGTTTGTTGTGTGGATTTGATCTGTTAAATGCACAGTTCAAATTACATTACATCTGCTAGTTTTTCCTTTGAAGTCTCAGCATCATCTGATATTGGGATGAGGGCCAGTGTCTTATTTTTTTATTGATATTATTTTCAACAAATTAATATTTGCACTAGATGGTTGGAAGGACAACCTATTTTAAATCCTGTTGTATTGTAATGAAATACATTATGTAAAAAATAAATGTTTCCAATGAAATAACCAATTTAAGTTCTAAGCATTATAGAACTGTACTGTAGCCTTGTTCTTCTCTTGACAAATGTTGGGCTGATGTTCACAACTTTGTTGTCAGCTTTGTAATATTAAAGAGTATAAAAGAGAGATCATGTGTATGTCCTCATTATAATAAGGATTTGTGTTGATCTGGGTATATGTGAAGTGTAACTTGTTATTTGGCAGTTATTGTGCATCGCAGGTGATGTTACGCAGTAATACAAATTTTAATATAATGTAACTAGTAGTGTAACTACTTACTTTTAGCAGTGAGTAATCTAGTAAAGTAAGGCATTACTTTTAAAAAAGTAACTAGTAATGTGTAATCCATTAAATTTTTTTGAGTAACTACCCCAACACTGTTCACTGGATGCCAACCCCCCGAGACATCACACTACATTGCAATTCGACCATACTAACAACTTCTGAAACTTTGTAAACTTTACATCTGCTTATATTGTCATCATATAAGGTAATTTGCAGCCTTTTCCATGGAACATGTTTCACGTCAGAAAACAATGTTGTATGTCTTATGATCTTCTTAGTATTTCCAGTTCAAAGAGTTACTTTAAACACATGTATTCCCTCTTCAGTGTCTGCGCTGTTTTTACAGCATGAATGCAATTTGTCAGGTGAAGACGAGGAAAAAATTAGGCCAGCGTATGGGCCCCCTGAGTGTATGTGTGAGAGAGAGTGAGTGAGTGAGTGAGTGAGTGAGTTTTTCCTCTTTATTTTGGGGAACTAGAGCGTCGTCTCAGCGCTTCGCTATTCCCTACTAATCAGGTGCTGCCAACCTGCCAGCCAAGGCGGGATGCTAGGCCTTTCAAAACACTCTGCTAATTAACAAGCCCCCAATGCATCCCTTCCGCTTTTACAGCGCTAGCACATCTGCCATAGAAACTCTGGAGAAGAAAAACTACATTATCGTCAGCCTGAGTGGATCCCTTCACTTTGCACACAGCCTGAATAGATGTGTGTGTTGTGTTGTGTAGATGCGTGTCAAGGTGCGCGCAAAGTTCTTCACATGAGCTCCCAAAAATCTTTTTTTTTTCTTGAAAGTGTCGGCTTTTCATTGGTGCGCTTGCTTGTGTAGACATTGGCAAGGCGTCCCGCATCTATCAGGCAGCTGAAAAGCATGAATAGCGTTCCCACCGTCTTAATGACTGTTTACATGTCCCCACTGCAGATTAAAAGATGTTTCTGGTGTCGCCTGGGGTCTTGCTGCAACACATCTTTGACAACCCTCTTGCATGATTAACTTCAAGTGTTTTTATTTCCTTTACGGTCTCACAGCACCTCAAATCAATTCTAAAATAGAATGCTGATTTCATGTGTGTTAATAAATTCTATTTAGTATTAGCTGCTGTTGTATAATGTATAAATTGATTTACTGGGGACCTTGTTTAAGGAGGGGGAGCTAGTGAAAAAATGGTCAGCACCTAATCTCAAACCATTTTATAATCCAAATATTTACTTTAATCAAAATCTGGTGAAATGGACTTACTCTCACAGGTAGAGAAGGACTGTCATGTAAAATCAACACTTCTCATGTTCTGTGGGTAGAAAAAAATCCCTTTTAATATGGAGCATAATTTACTAAGGACGTTGGTCTTTGAAAACCCCGGGAAAATTGGACAAAGCACCCACAGTGACCTTGTTTACTTTGGAAAGGTCTGCCAGGGCTCTAAAGGATCCATACATTTATAGTTGCTCTGGAGTTATGGGTTTTTCCAGGCCTGGAATTCCATTTCCTTTATGTTTGCCAACCAAAGGCCGGCTGTGGCCCAGGAGATCCTCTCAGCTCATTTCCTCTCCGTTAGAAAGCCATACCTTGCACTCTCTCTCTGCGTCTGATGGAGCCCACCCCCCACAACATTCATGAAATTGTCAATGAGCTGCTCCGAAGTCCTGAAAATGAGCAAAAAGTACATTTTCAGAGGTGAGGTCAAATTTGTCATGTTCAGAGGAGGATCTGAGAGTGAAGGGACTGAAGGCAATGTGCAATTTCACATTGGACTGTTTTTGTATAATGAACTTTTTTATATTTCCTTGCCCAAATGTGTAACATTTCCTAATGGGTATGATTTCTTGATTTGTAGTTGTAATGTATTCTGTACTTTATTACTGAACATATGCTATGATTTTTGTGTAATATGCAACAAAAAAAAATACACCTAAAGAAAACTGAGTCCTGACTTTACTGATTCATTCTTTTGTGTCTCCGGGTAAGGGTCATGTCTTCATCAGAAATGTTTGTTGGATGTTCAGCTTCAAAAAGCCCCACCCCCCATATCTTTACGACATTGGATTGGGGGGGTATGTGTCTGACCATTTTCTGCAATTTGTTTCTGCAACATTTACACCCACTTCACACTGTGATTGGCCAGCTGTGCAGAGGTGAAAAATGAGCCAGGGTTTGAACCTCTCTTTCAAGCTCTTTTAATTTGCTAACTATTTCTGTCACTTTTCACTTGTACAATGTTTTCCAGGACTATCCCCATATTTAAATGAAACCGCCCATTGGTATTTACTTTACTGTGTCCAACTTACATCACCACCTCATTAGCCTTGCTAGAGTTGCATAACATTTTGCTAACTACAGTTCTATAACATGTTGGTAAATTATGCCAAATCTTGCTTACGTATTTTTTAACTCAGAGAAAGTAAAAGGAAGTTGTGTATAAATGTAGTTAAGAGATTCATACAGCAATTGCAAACACAGCAGGAACAGCAGCAGAGAGTGTGGCAAGTGTGTTTTAGTTGAATCCTTGGCCTAATCATTGAAGACAAAAATTTCTTTTTTGGGGAGAAGACTTGTTATTCTCGCATTCTACAACGAGGAGGCCCTGGCAGAAAAATGCCAATCAGGAGGTAAGCTGGGATCCCATCATCCCTTTCCTGCCTAGAACACCTTCACTTTCCATTTGCTTCAATATGCAAACCAAGCTGTTTAGGGATGAGGAGAGATGCGGCTAATGAGCTGCCTGCATCAACCCTGCAGAAAAAGAAAGACCCCTCTTCGTTGCTGCTCAAGAGAACACTTCCTCTGGGCATGCTCAGAAACAGCAAAACAACAACAACAACACCAACTATACAGCTACGGCAACACAAATTGATGTGATTAACCAGTGGGAATGACAGTTATTGTGTGAGCGGCTGGATGCAGAGCAAGCAGATTTGGAGTGCTTGAGATTGTACGCAGGCGGAGAATGTGCAGCTGCAGATGACTTGCAATGTGGGAAAGTTTACATGGTGAGACGTCAGCTGTTGATGAGATGTGCTTGACCTATGAACGACAAAGTTTTCTCTCTTAACTTTAGTTTTTCTTCCTCTCCTTGTTTTTCCAGTGCAGTGTGACACAGTCAGTGGTTCATAAAGCTGAAGAATAAATAACACGAGGCCTGATTAGCTCGTGTACCCAGGAGAGTGGCAGGCATCCTGTACTGTAAATCAATCTCAGTGAGAATAATGATCCATTACAGGGATCAACAGTCTCTTTGTTCATCTGCCAGAAAATGCTATATAGATTATACCGTGCCTTAAAGACATTGTAAGATTGGAAATCTTGCTTCCTACAGTTATAAATAGTCAAGCATATTCTTTCATTTTACGGGTAAAATTTGGCTTAAACTCTGCGGTAGTTCACCCAGGAGAGGTGTCTCAGTGCTAAAATAGTTGTACATCAATGTCATTAGAATTATAAAGTTTATGACTAAAGAAAACAAGGATGATTGCACAGACAATTAAACAGTAAGACAGGATCCTGTTGTGTAAGATGTCATTGCCAAAATGGACAGTATGTTAATATCCATGTACGCCGTCCAGTTCAATCCACCATCCAATGCACTGAACTCTTGCACTTTCCTAAGGCCAGCCAGCGTTTTGCTCTGCCACAAACCACCACAAACAAAACACGAGGGCAGTCTCGTTTCACATAATTGCTCAGCCAGAAAATGTCCATTACGCTCCTGTTTTCCTTGGCGCACAGAGTAGAGTTCTAAACCATGAAAGAAAAGCAGTGTGGGAAGTTCAAATGGTATTGTCATTAACGCCTTAACACAGTGATGATTCACAAGGGGCTTGCACGTACAGACAATGCAGGCTTTTCTTGCTCTGGCGCAGATGGCATCGTAAAAAAAAGAAGAGGCCTTTTCTGCAAACACCAAAAGCAAACACACAAACAGTGGTGACCCTCCGAGTCCCCAATCCATCTTTTCTCCTGTTGGGTGCTTGTTGTCCTACTAAGATCAAGGCGTTTTCACTGAAATGATGTTTTCATGCTGTTGCACGCTCATTTTGGGCGACTCTTGAAATGTAAATGGAAACTTTTCTAAATGTTATATTTCATTGAGCTTTTGTTTTGACTTCATACTTATGTAGATTTTTGGGACTTTTACCACTAGGGTTTCCTAAAGCTTTAATGTACAGTAATTTATTGCTGCTCATCAATCTTTGTCAGTGCTACACAACCCTATTAGGTAAAGTTTAAGGCTTATTTACATGCACTTTCTGTCCTCCTTGTACCTATTCTACTCTATTGTATTCTAGTTAGTGGAATTTGTTTGGCTCTGCGATGGACTGGCGACCTGTCCAGGGTGTACCCCGCCTTTCGCCCGAAGTCAGCTGGGATTGGCTCCAGCCCCTGCGACCCTGTACGCAGGATAAGCGGTTGGATGGAATTTGTTTGCACAACCAATCACCGGTGTTTGTTAAATACACAGTGCAGCATGAGACCCTCTGCTCCATTTGGTTTAAGGCAAATTGGCTAACCTTTTGAAATGACTAGCACCAGACCTCATCTCTCCTCCAAGACCGGTGGGTATCTCGTGGATTGCCCTTCAGAAACACAGATGTTCCATCTCCTGAGCAATGCAGGCGTCCTTAGGCCTAATCCCTGGATGCTGGCACTGCAGCAGCAGAAATATTTCCAAAAAGAGTTGCAGCACTTCTGTGTGCAGCTGTGCCTCAACATTTGTCAAATCTTGTCATTAAATGGCGGAAATAAGGCTGAAGAATTTGCTCGTGATTACATCGCACACAAGCAGGGGCTCACATGTACACATGCATACTTGTCCATGTT
>NC_060150.1:27410348-27457402 GCF_021292245.1 Micropterus dolomieu
CCCCCCCCCCCCCCCCCCACCGTATGTAAGCTGTATTATTCTCATGAAACTGCAATTTATGGTACATCTCACTTATTTAAGGAAATGTTCACACTAAGCACATTTAGAGCAGAACTTTAACAATCACTTTCCTTCGGGAGGCTTTGTTTGAGCAGGTGAGTGTGATGCCATTTGAACTTCGGTGCTGCCAAGTAAAACATGATAAATCTACTGATCCCAGCGACCTTCTATGCAGGATAAGCGGTTGATGATGGATGGATGGAAATCTACTGATGTGACTTGCTCTAAGTATCTGGCTGTTGCTTAAGTATTTTTTTTATTATCTTCTCATATTAATCTTAGACCAAATAAGTACAGTCAAGATAGGTGAAAATGCTGAAAATAATCTTCCTTTAGAAGGCAGTCAAACATGCAGTTTGTTAATTTACAACCCTCAAATGTGTAGAAGCTTGTATTTTTTTTGTAGACTTGGTAGCAGGGTGGTTCTCGGTATGGCAGCATCACCCATCAGTCATTCCATCTATTTGGACCAGATTGAAATCTCTCAACTACTGAATGGGTATCAATCTCTCAACAATATTTGATGGATTGCAATGAAATTTTGTACACATATTTATCGTCCCCAGAGGATGAATCTTAATCTCCTGACTTTTTCTTTAGTTCCCCAACTACCAGAAGCTTGGTTCAGATGTTCATGGTGCCCAGAGGACAAATTACTTTGGTAATCTCCTGACTTCTCAAGCACCTCTTCACCAGTAGGTCAGAAGTTTTACTTGTCCTGTGAAATCTCGCAATGCCTATGTGACTGACTCAAAATATTGTACATGTTTGATGAACTATAAAAACTTTGGTGATCCCCGGACTTTTTAAATAGTGCAATCATCAGGTCAAAACTGAAATATGTCCAATAGCCTAGTTTGTTTTTTGACCATCTGTACTTTGTACTAGGCAAAATGTTGTCACGCCAACACACTAATCTAAAATGATAAACACGATTAACATTACTTCCTAAACATTTGTTAACATTATCATGGTGAGTACGCTAGCATGTTAACGTTAGCATTTACCTCAACGTTGAGTACTGCCTTGAAAAACAGCAAACAATGCCTACACATTTTTTCATGCTTACTGTCTGCTCACCACCAAAATCTTTAACCTGAAGGATGATACATTACCAAAATCCTGTCCAATAAACAAGCTAATTGTGGAATATGTTACTTTTGGTTACTTGTACCTACACTGGAAAACTAAATGAGTCAAATATGAAAATGAAAACGGTTATTTTTTCCAACATGAGTCAAGACTAAGGGAATATGTAGGTATGATTCCACTACAAACATTGACATGAGCTCTCAGTAAAGAAGCTGATTTATAAACTGTTTGCTAGTGTCTTAATAGAGGCTAATTGTGTGGGTTTATGGGTTTATGATCTTCGCACTGTTTAAACTGACCCAGGAGAGCTTAGCTGACCCCACCATATACACTCTCTCTCTCTCTCTCTCTCTCTCTCTCACACACACACACACACACACACACACACACAAAAATGTAGTCCTCAACAAACCCTGCCCCTCCACAAATCTCTTTGCCAAAAGAGGTTTCCAGCAGTGACCTGTTGAGTCTTTCCCTTTTTTGTAAGAAACTTTCCAAACATGGTTCCAGGCGCTAGCACTAAGGTCAAGCACATTAGTTTACAAAATTACCACATTATTTCCTGTTAATCAAGTTATTATTTTCTCCCTTCCACTTTTAATATCTGACTTCTTTGGGCCCAGTGGTAAATATGTCAACCATTTTAATTTGAACTTTTCAACTCCCTGATTTACAACACAGATTTTTTGCCAGTCTGAGTACTGCCACTGACCTCTAAGGAACATTTCAATTTATTTGGCCTCCCGCTGTAATTTATTTTCACTTATTAATGAGAATGGAGTTTGGGAACTGTATTGCTATTGGAACAGGCAGCAGGAGACTGCATAATCCCAGCTCTGGATGTAATAGGTTGTGTTATTTGATAGGTTATCTCAAAGGGAAAACAACATGAGGTCAAATGGAATAGATAAATAATTGGAAGTTAAATTGAGAGTACATGGGCACCCCAATAATTAGCAATCCGTTTGTTTTTGTTTGTTTTTATGCAAAGTGATAAATCCAAACAAAATGAGACACAATGGCACAGGTCATTATAAATAACTGTGTGTTAGCTTATGGATTTCTTTCCTGTTCCTCCCATCTATTTTCAGTTTATAATCTCACAGAAAATAGGATTTTTTTTATTTTATCCCTACCATTGGCTGGGATAAGGATCCAGCATGGTGTTGACGTCTTCTGCAGCCCGTCGAAGTTTCATGAATGATTAACAACGCTGGGCCTAGACCTACTCATAAATAAACAGCAGGCAACAGGACTGAACAGGCTTCTCATGGACAGGGAGAACTGACAGATTGGATTCCAAATCATACCATTGTATAATGTATAGCATGTTTATGCCTGGTCAGAAATCATGCATATGTGCTATAGGGTGGAGACAATGTGTAATGTGTAATAGTTGCTCCAGAGGCGTGCAACCTCTGAGATGTATAGCAATTGCAAGTCGCTTTGGATAAAAGCGTCAGCTAAATGAATAAATGTAAATGTGTAAAAGTAGATCAGTAAACACTCACCATGAGTGGAAAATGCCCTTATAACCAACCAGCCTCCTGCTCTTATGTTTGTCCAAACTGTGAATATGGAGGGAATACAAATGATTCTGTGTGCTTAAAGAGATGCCATGCAACCTTTTCCAGTAAATAAAATGTCATCCACATGTGCAATTGACCGAAAACCAGAACCACAACAGCAAAATGCTCGTACTCATCTGATCACCTTGGGGCAAAATTATGATTTTAGGTTTTTAGAGTCCCTAAGTGGGTTGAGGGGTCAGTGCATCCATATGTGGTCATTTTTCAGCCATTCTCCTCCAAATGAAGCCAAGGTGCCATAGGATGACCCTCCATCTCAATCTTGCAGAATAATGAATAGGCCTACCGCCCTGCACATGCTGAACTTTTGGCTTCAAAATCACATCTCGGCCAATTTAGTCCCCCCCCCCCCGAGGTCAAGGGCTTGGAAGCAGTTTGCCACTTCAAACCAAATCACATGGCTAGAAATAGCTTGGATGCTTTCCATAAGAGTTGCAGGTTTGCTAATTGTATGCATTTCCGTGTGTTTGGCCGGAAGAGAGAGTCACGGTGCGCTGCATTTCGTGTGGGCTTAATAGCATCTGGATGCATTAGGGAATAAGCAGGGCTGATTATCCTGTTTTTACTGGGGGGAGTAAAAGTGATAAAATATTTCATCTAGCAAGATTAAATTAAATATATCATGCTGTGAAGCAATCAAAAAAATAAATGTTCTTGCTATACTTGCATATCATGCTTGATATGTTCTCAACTCTACAAATTGAAATATATCATACCAAGGGTATAATGAGAGCAACACTCAAATGAATATTTCTGAGGTGTTCATCAAAACTAAAACATCTTTGTGATCTTATCGCTAGTTGGAGATGAAAGAGAGAGAGGGTGTTCTGATTTGCTAATTGGTGTGTTTATTAAACAGGTTGATCAAGCTGTTAGTTCATTACAAGCTTCATGTAAAAATAATGAGGTAGTTTGTCCGTCCAACATTGCGCAGGTATGATGAGAGGCTGGGATTTCAAATGTCCTCCCTTTTGTCACTGAGCGGTGTCACCTGACACTCTCCCTTTGTGTAACTGATTTACCGTATCACTCTAACCAGATTTGTGACACAAATTGGGATATTATGACAATGACCACAAGGGTTAAATGTTGTGTTCGCCAAACACTGACTGGTTCCCCCACTTTTCTCCACCCTCCCCCATCTCAATCTTTTCTCTTTTCAGCCCATTATATCGAGGCCCCAAACCTGCTAAACACATTTCCAAATGACAGTCACTGCGTCTCTCTTCAAAGAAACCTTGAGTTGTGGATTTTCCTCGCCTAATGTCCCATCCACGCAATAGAGTGGAAGGAGAAAGGCGGGGCCCTTGGGAACAATGATAGTTTGTCTGGGGGATGGCAGGGAAGGGGTCAAGAATCAGAATGTGGAGGACATTAGCAGTCAGCAGATTGATACAGGACCATTGATTCCCGGCTTCTTTTTTCCTTCCTCCTGAACATGATCTGCATTGCAAATGGCGGTTCTGTCGCATTGGCCTTTTCTGGAGTCAGAAAAGATTGGGGGGAGGTGGGGTTGAGCGGGGAGATCGGAGGTTCCCACAACACACAGGCCCTCTAGACTCCATAACCTCACGCCCTCCCCCCTAAAAAACCCCTCTGCTGCACTCCTCCTCCCTGAGTCCTAGCCCTTGTCCCAGGATCCCACCACAGCTGCCTCTCCAGTCTCCCAGGACTTCCCTTCACTACTGAGGAAAGCACAACAGGCTCATTGTTGCAGAGAGGAGGCTTGGACAACTCTGCTGCTCCAAGGTGTGGGCCCATTGTCTCCCCTAACAAGCCCCATAAGGTCTAAAAAGGGACTGCTCAAACAGAATGCGGAAAAGTTAATCCTCTGCATTTTAAGATATACCATGTATCATGTGAGTTGACATGAGTTGATGTGAGTGAGTTGATAAATGTAATTATATCAGCATTTGAACTGTAATATACAGAGCATCATCAACCACGACCATCTTAAACCATAATTCTTTCATAAAGAATACCCATTTAGCCAAAAGAAGAAAATCATGGACACATTTATCGTTTTTATACCCTGCCCATTGCTTGTCATTTATTGCCAAAACAGGTTGGTAAAGACCCTTCATTAGAGGTGCAATGTATTTTCAGGCACAATGGAGATGCTGACTTATGTGCTGTATATTTTGATTTGTCTAAAGATGATTTTAACTCATTTAATCCCCGACGCAATGTTTAAAAGAAGGCAAAGTATTGGTTTGCATTCTTAACCTAACCTAACCCCTAACCCATGTCAGGGTATTGATTATTAGAATGAAGTACAAAATATATTTTACTGGGAATTACATGGACCACACTATTCATGTGGTTATATTTACAGTATATTTATGAAAAAGTCATGTTAAAGTTGAAAGAGAAAATGTTTGATTTTGGGAAATATTGTTTTGTTGGAGGGCCAGATTTAACTGGCAGGTTTAAGTAATTGATACAATATTTCAAAAAATGCACCAGGGAAGTATTTATTTATGAAGATACAGACATGTACACTTATACAATTTAATGTTTTAACATGGTACAAAAAACAAACAAAAAAACAAATGTAGAGATTATCCTTCCATAACATGTTAAGGGATATGGAAGTGGTTTCTCCAAGGACTGTAGTGCTGGCTGGGACTAAATTGTGAGTTCATCTTCTCACACTCACAGATGTACTGGGGCATTGATGCAAGATTTGAGCAAGATAAGGACCAATGGATACTGTGAACTCAGCCAGTTATTCAAAACGCATTGCAGTGTGCAAGTCATCTGAGGGGTAAAACCATTCACTGACAGCTCGCATTTCTTAGCTGGGAGCCCTGACAGAGATATTAGTCCTTGAGGAGGGGGGATTTCAAAATGTATCAGTTTATAAAGACAAGCAAAGGTGATAAATCATAACTGCATACTTGACTGTTTTGGGACCAAAGTCCCTACATTTTTTTCACTCTCAGATTCCTCTCTGTAACTCTAAGAGACTTACTTGTCATGCACAGGTCTGTCCGTGTTGAGAGCAGATTCATGGCACATTTACACTGGGATAAAAAGCATTTCCCTGGGGAATAAGCCAGCTCTTATTGGAGATGCAAGTTTGAGCAGGGATAGCAATTTGTGCCCATCATGCAACACTAATTTATAATGACACCCCTGGAAACGCTGCTTCTCGTTTCATTTGCAATGCTAACTTGCCTCCAGACCACGCTAACATGGCTCAACAGTCGGATACGGAGGGGGCTAATTGCGCAGAGGTGGCCAGTAGCAACATGAGAGCCTATAATTGGAGGACATGCTCAGTCTGTGTGAAGAACCATTTGCATATCACTTTCACTGTCTCTGTGAGGTGATGGAACATTATTAGCTGGAACACTTGCAGTGTCCACGGTCGGCACTTCCTGAATTTACTTATTTTTGCCTTACATTTCCTGTGTCTGTCTGCCTGTCCAGATCACGCTGTCATACTCCTCTTTGTATGCGTTCATTTTCTCACTAAACTTGCATTGATTAACTTGCCATTCAGTTGTGTTCTTCCAAAAAAAAGTGCGTGAATCTTGTGGATAATCATTTTGAAGAGTAACAACATCCTCAAATTCTGCTGGAGCTGTCCATATCAGCATGCTTAAGGAGAAGTTGGGGTGGAGGGGGTAGATTCGACTCGCCCAGGGTCACATGGGTTGGGGAAACATGGGGGAGACTGACTGACCACCATGCGGTGGGGCATGGATAGCAGCATAGAGGCGGCAGTCAGAGCTAACATGAGCAGCTACTGTGGGACTCTCCCTTTCTCTGCTGGTAAAAGGAGTCTGGTGGAAACACATTTATGGCCCTTTGAAAGAGTCACTGGGTACCTGTGCTGTATCTGGGCTAGCAGCTCTGCTTTGAAAGGCTCTTCAGTGTGTGTCTGTAGGGGAGTTTCAGTACATAGCCAAAGCCAAGCTATTTATTGTGGTTAATGTTACTGATCATCAGGTCTAAATAGCTTGTTATGCGCTGAATATGGCAAGTTATCTACAGGCCCCTGTGTTGCATTTACTGCCACTGAAGGATAATAAATCTCATACATGTACGACATTGTCTCTCTGCCAAGCCCGTTCTCATCTCAGGGCGTCATATACCTACGATTTGAGAAAGAGTGACAAAGCGTAGTTATTTGACCGAGTGCGTCTCTATGAGCTAGGTATCTTACGATAAAGGTGTTGACAGTTCCCCGAAGCCCCTATCCTTACCACAACAATCAGAAATGTTAGTACCTAAACCTAAGTCACTGACTTTATGCATGTCGACAGGCTAACCCTACAGTTGCGCACATCGGCCTCACGGCTAACAGGTAGGGTTAGCCTCCCTTGTGTTGCTGCAACGTAGCAAATGGGGGCGTTTCATACGGACGCTGATGGGTACCTTTAGCGTAAAATCCTTACGCTTTGTCACGCTGTCTGAAAGCATCAGTTATGACGCACTGAGATGAGAATGTGTTGCTCTGCCGGTGCTATCAGTCTTGGTAATGCTACCAGCACCTTTTTGTATGTGAGGCACAAGTTGGGTCATTCGTCAGCCAGTGTTTTTCACACAGTTGGAGAGTCAACCTACGGAATAGACCCCAAAGTCTTGCCTATGTAATCATGGTTAGGGAGGGGTCAGAGAAGGAGGCTGAAATACACTTTTAAATCCAAATGTATACAGGGTAATCTTGAGAAGAAAGGTGTTTTGTTTTAAACACACAAAGTGCCTTGTTGGAAAACTTAACTGTATTAACATCAAATGGCAACAAAAATCTCTAAGTATGTGTGCGGCACATAATTAATAATGCAGTGGGGAGTTCCTCATTAACAATGATAGCATGTTTCGCTACAGTGCCAAAAGGAGTAGCCTAATTACTTGGCTTTTAATGGCTGCTTGGGGTGGAGGAGGTAAGGGGGTTAACAACTGTTTCAGCATTTATAAATTCAACTTTCCTAGATTGAGCCCTCCTTTGCTTCTGTTGAGAGGCTGATTTGAATTTTGAAAGTTTTGAAATCTCATTTTTGAATTGTCACCTGCTCTACATCTATTTGAATTCAATTGCTAAGTAAACCATATGGGTGCCAATATATGCCTTAAAGTCTTTGTCTGTATTTACCAATGCCTCATTTACCAATGCCTCATGGTTTTGTTAGTGTGGACTGTGGCTTAGCATTTAGGCAGTTTCTGGCTCCGAGACACTGTTCCACAGTCTCTGCTGTTTGCCATCCTAATCAGCTGCATTGTCTCTGAGACGACCCAACTCTAACCTCGGGCCTGCCGACTTCAAGGCCGCAGCAATGGATGGCGAGGCTGTGTTTGCCGCAAACACTGATCTCAATTCATTAACCCTCCCACAAACATTTTCCCAAGGTTTGTTTTCTGGGCCAGGCGCGTTATCTGAAGGCGTGCTAGATAAGTGGCCTCGGAGCAGTTAATGGTAATCCTTGTGGTTATACGTAATTGGAGCAGTTCCTGTAGTAGGAGAGCAAGGAAATCAATAGCTCTAAGAAGTACAGCTGAGAGGTGCTTGAGGGCTCACCTTGACTAAGTAAGAGCTAGAAAAACTGTCAGAAATCCAAGGTGAGAGTTTGACCTTACACAGCAAACAAAGACATGTGAAATAGAATGTGGCATAATTTTTTGAAATTGAATTGAAATTAAAATTATTTTTTGCAAAGAAATAAGTATATATCCTAGGTGTTTGTTTTGACACTGTGGAAGTGTCCCCACTCATTTGTATCCACTGGGCATGAACTTTTGGTTCTGATTTACAATGTTGACACGATATCTATTTAAACAGGCACTAAAAATGGTCTCTAATCTCACTTCAGTTCCAATAACATACAGAAAGTTAACCACCTGCAGAGCCGGTGATGTTAGATGTTTAGCTCCATCTGTGATTTGAGCACTCACCATACTGTGTGACTGTATGTTATTCTATGTCATGATTCAAATCATAGGCTAACATACACAGCACAGACAGGACAGGACTACTCATTGCTGTAAGTTTTGACAGTCTTTTTGCTATTTTGACAATAGCTTTTGTCAAAAATGTTCTGAAAAATAGCTTGCACCATTAAATGTTAACTAACAAAACAAAGAAATGCTTTGTGGAAGCAAAAACAAACAATGCAATGTCAGTATGGAAGAAACAAATGTCCATTGTCCAAAAAAAGTAAGCTAAACAAAACAGACCTGCTGATTCTCAAATGACACAAAATATACATGCGCCAGACAGTAACTTTAATTAACAAATTCTTTCCACAGTTTCTTTGTGCAACTTTTCCGTTCCCTCCCTGTGAACATGACAAACAGCCATGCAGTTTGTGATGTCTTCTATAACATTTAAAATGGCAGCATCGAAACAACAAGATAATTTCACTTAACTATCTAAGTGTAAGGTTGACTATTAGCTAACCTTATATATTTATATTTAGCTAACATTGTTAATGTTATTCCTAAAGTTGTTTCTACTTTGTCATATTTTAAAGCAGTGATATTAGTTAGGCCTGTAGCTGATTTACATGCACTGGTGCTTTCTACACAGTGGAAGTGGTTTTGGCTTTGTTCGATGGTGTTGCAGGTGTGGATGTGATGCACAACTGTTACTTGTGTGGTCAACATTATTGTGCGTTTATGCTGATTATTTTCATGTTGTCGACTCCGTGGTAGCGTACGCTATGCCCTTTTGATGTGATGTTATGCAATATTTTTCCGGACCCGCTGTAATTTGTAATTATCTACTGACCTCTTTCCGATCTCCCGTTATATTTCCTAAAATATGCTGAAGACCATTAAAAAAGTTTTTTCACCTGAGCTCTTAGGTCCCCATCACTTTTCAATACAAAGTGACGTCCTTGAGTCCGACACAGATATTGATGTGTCAGACACATATTTAATCAACATTTTGAAACAGCTGAAGCTGCTTATTCTGACATGTTATTTTTCATGAGCTACATCATCCAAATACTGGAGGTCCTGGTTCAACAATGTTTATAAACTGAAATTACTGATCTGATGTGAATGAAATTTAACTGGGAGAATAGGATTGCTGAAACGGAAGTATTATACTGGAGTCTTGAGGGAGTGGTATTACACAGTGGAGGTTGTTCCTTCACAATCTTTGGTCAAGTACAGATACCAGACTACAGAGAGCACACAAACTCGACAGCAGACATGTCTGATGCTGTCCTGTTACCAAGTTAGTCACAGGATTAACATAGTGACAGCTGACACAACCTATCACCAGCAACACTGCTAAATACACAGATTCAATGAGCTCCAACAAGAACAAACGCCAGTCACAACTCTATCACACACGCGCCCAAATCGTTTTTCACACTCTAATTTTCACTTACACATGCAGTGTAGAACCCAGCTGTCGCAGAAAAGAGCCACATGCCAGTGCACATTAATTGCTGTAATTGCTGTAATATTGCTGTAGATGCACCAGAGTTAGCCAAGATGCTATTTTTCATATGTGGTCGCTGGATATAAAGGACAAAAAATGACCTACAGTATAAATGAATAAATGCATAAATAAAATATTATATAAATAAATACATAAAGAAATACATTTTATCAGTGAAAAAGACTATCTTTGTTTTTACATGTATGTGTTTATTTATGCATTTCATCATGTATTTAGTTCTGTATTTCTACATTTATTTCTGTATTCATTTATTATGTAAAGTGGCAGACCCCTGTTCTGTCCAGTGATTGAATTGGAAGAAATAGATGTCAGCACTCCGCATTCACATGTTGGCATTTAAATCAAAAATATAAAGTTAGTAAAAATATTAATATATTTATAGGTTACACTTTCTTTGGATAGTCTGCCATCAAATAACTTATGGAGTCTTGGTAACATTTCAACAGCTTAGTAGTTGAGATTCAACAATTCAATTGTTTAACAATATATATATATATATATATATATATATATATATATATATGTATGTATATACATATATTGTGTCTTGTTTTCATTCATTAAATCCTTGTGTAAGAAAAATAATCTACATGGTGGTTACTCTAATTTGTTGAAGCAAATTTTGCTGCAGCACGTCAACATTTTTAAACCAGGCTGTGATTGGTCAGTTCACGAAAAGTGACTTTGATGTGAGATTTTATGAGAAGTCCACATAAAAGGTTGGTGAGAACAGGAATAAGCGAGCATCACATAGTGCCCACTGGGTAATGCAGTTCTTTTTGGGCCATATGCCCGTTCTCATCTCAGGGCGTCATATACCGATGATTTGAGAAAGAGTGACAAAGCGTAGTTATTTATTTAATATATAATTATATATTACTAAAGGGTACCTTTAGCGTCAAATGTGTTGAAACATGATAAATAAACACATAAATAAATAAATGTAGAAAAACATAAATAAAAAAATAAATATAACAATACAGAAATATCTTACCAAAATGTATATTTAATGTATTTATGTATTTAATTATTTATTTCAGCATTTATTATTATTCTTTTGTATAATACCATTTTGTTTGTCCCTCATATCTGGACAGATGTTACAAAGTCACTGTAAAAACTAAATATAAGATTAAAATTACAAAGTTATTGAGATCAAGCAAGCAGAACAATCACCCCTAAACTACATTGTCAGGAACCATTTGAAACATGCAACAGAGATACACATAATACCACATATACAAACCAGTAGAATGGGGGATATTAGTGTTAATAGAAATAGATTTTGTTTAGCTTTATTTCAATCAATACAGCTTAATCAAAATATGCCAGCTTGGCTATGTCTGATGTCAGCTAACAAACAAATATGATCAACAAATATGTCCAAAAACGGTTTTAATCCTCTGGAAAACGGAAAATGGAAAACGATGCACAATAGCCGCAGTATCATTATAGCTTAAATTCCTTTTAGCAAAGTGAGGAGAAATTCTAGTTTCAGACTTTAGGTTTTATCATTACATAGGGGGAAAAAAACACATTTGAAACTACTTTTGGTGTATGCTACTTTAAATCTCCTGTATGTCCCTAAAGTTGACTGTGCAAGTCACATGGCATACTTTTTCTCCTTATGTAGCAGTTGTATAATGTGCTGACTCAAAACATTGTGCCATGCATAAGAAACCTGAGATTAAAACTGCATATCTGAGTTGGATCCACAATTTTTTAATACAAGTGACAGAACTTGTGGCTCGGGATGAGTGTTTTTAAATGACTTTTGAGACTGAACCAGTGAGAGCTTAAATGTAAATGAAGAAGAGGAGTTGGAGTGAGATACAGATATAGGGAGACAGAGTAGACAAACCAAGCAGAACAAGCACGAGGGTGGCGTCATGAGTGGATGACACGGCTGGGGGAGAAAGAAAAGACGACACGGAGAGACATAGTGAGTAGTGGCATGCGTGGCGTCTGAGCCCAGTGTCACAGTATGCCAGCTCACTGGGGCACCACTTGCTCCGCAGCTGCCAATAAAAAGGCCTCATCTCCCAGTCCTCTGGGAATGATATCTGGGGGAGCTGGAGAATTGCTCCTCTCCCTTTAAGGGCTGTCAGAGGCTTTGACGGCAGCCGTAAATTTAATCCTCGGACCTGCTGGGATGCAGAGGAGTCGAGCAGCGGGAAAGCCTTTCCTACTTCAAGGACCTTGGCTGGCTTGGGGATAGCCTGCCAAAAAAGCTTTAAACCTGATGACAAATTCATTTTGTGCAGCTGCACCCCCAGTGCACTGCGGAAATGGGGGTAAATGATACCTCTGCAAACAAATTTTAGAAATAATTATGCAGACATTTCAAGGAGGGGAGTATCTGAGGTATGTTATTTACTTTAATTTGAGCACACGAGACAGAACTGGAGAAAACATCTCTGTGCTATGTCCTTTTTCTCTCTCATTAGATAAACTGTAAATATATTTCTGACTTCTAGAAGGGTTGATAGTTTTATTTTTTTTTCTCTGCCGCGTCACCAGGCCGCAGCTTGAGTGTGTGGCCTGTGGCACTGTGGGAGTCCGTCTAGCTGGAGAGGCATTTTGATATGAGTTGATTATGTGGAGGGACAGTCGCTGAGATGGCGCAGAGGAAACCGATTTTTACAGCCATGCGAAGAGCGGATTGCAATAGCAGTAGTGGGGTGCCTAGAGGCCTGCAGGGAGAGAGGTTTATTAATATGTTTGTAGCCGAGTTTCCCCCTCCTCTTAATGTTGGGGCCATGCTAATCGCTTGGTGCTCTGACATCTGGAAGCCTCCCAGTGGAGGGCAAATCGCACAAGTTTTCCACGCCAAGATTTCCAGAATATTTGAAGTGGTCACACCTACTCTATAGAGATGAAAACCATTAAAACGGAGGAGGGCAGATTTTTCTCTTCTGCCGTAACATGGTGAGCTTGTCAGAAGTATGGTCAAAGAGAAGACGCCAGGCCTTTGCCAGATCAGTTCCTCTGATTGTCATCTCCCCTGAAGTTAATGAATTTAACACATGGTTTAATACAGGACCCTTTCTTTTTTTCCACCCTGACTTGCTCAACATTACCTGTGAAATCCTTAAATAACTTATTTCTGGATCATTTTTGTGTTGACAGACCAGCAGCATTAGAATGTAATCTGAATAATAAATGTATTCTCTGTTGCATTCTTTATAAGACTTTGGCACTCACTCCGTCGTTCGGAGCTTTCAATCACTGTGGCCCAGGGGGTTGTGGATACCTGCTCTTTGATGCACTCAGAAGGAAGAAGAGGAGAGAGCAGAGGAGAGTCAGGATGTGGGAAAAATTTCCCTCCAAATATGATGTATTCCACAGAAAACAGGGGACCATGATTTAAAGAAGGCATGTGTTAAACATGCGTCATGTAAAAGAATAAATTTCCTACTTTTGACACAGAGAAAAGCAGTCTGGAACAGCATTAACTGCACCACCTACTATAGTTAGCTGGTAATTATACATTTGAACATGATTTCTCTGAAGGAAACAATGGAATATCTTACATATGGAGAAGGAATGCACTCAGAAGTGATGTTCCTGAGTACTGGAGCCTGCCTTCCTCTTGGTGGGATCAAGAAGCTTCAGGACAGGAGATAAGCTGTTTCCCACTGATGATCTGGATAGAGAAGGGGGGGACTGACATTTCCCTTCAGCAACTAATAATGCATCATATGGCCAACTTTGGAAAAGCTTGTGTATGTTATATTATACACAATACATTAAGTCATAGCCCAACATATTATTGCATTATTATTGCACAGATTTTAAATATACTGTAAAACTTCAATTAAAAGCCTATAGTCCCAAATAGACACCTACCTGTTTTACTGACCTAGTGTGGCTACAAGTTTTGACAAATCAACGCAGGTCTAAATTAGAAGCCTGGTCTGGTTTTTAAAGACTAAATCTCTGAAAGCTTGAGCTACTTCTAAACTGCTTAGATCGCACATACAAATATAAATGTTTAAACTTTTGTCAAAATGGACATGCTACACATTGTTAGATCAGGTAGATTTTCCGTTTTACGGAAACAGTGAGCACCAAAGTCTGATTCATTCAGATTTACCAGTATGGTTGGTCGGCATCTCTCTCTCTCTCTCTCTCCTTCCTTGCTATTTACTTTTACCACGTACTGCTTATTTATCGTGCAGTCTATTCTACTATGTCATTTTGATGTATTTTTTTGATGTTTTTTATTATGGGTATTGTATCTATTATGCATTTTTATTGCTTACTGTGTTTTCAGCTTACTTCCACTTCGCAAGGTTTAAGTGGTCACTGTGTGACTTGTGTCTGTAAAAAACCCTATACAAATAAAGTTGGCTTACTTACTTAAAACTGTTTATGTTTCTCCCTCTTTCCAGTTTTTATGCAAAGCTAATCTAAAGGCCTGGCTGTAGTACATATATAGCGAACAGACTTGAGTTGTATCAATCCTCTTATCCAAACCTTTATATCCCAAAATGCTATTTCTTTAACTGAAAGCATTACATTAATAGTAGAACATATCTGCATCTTGATTTTTAATATTGATTTGTTAGTACTCATAAAAAACATCTCGTTACAAAAACAGGTTTCATTATCTTGCTAAATGACATGGATTTCAAAGCCCTTATTACACACATTTTAAATTACACAGTAGCTACTATCCTCTTCTGCTTTTTGGTGTAAATGCAGGTCTGTCACCAAGGTGTGGTAGTGGGGTGCAATGCCTACCTGTAAATGATCATGTGCAAATAAAACAATGTCACTGATCAACAACTGGTGCATCCACTGAAATTTGTGAGAAGTCACTGTGAGTACTGAGGAAACTTTTAACTGACCATTATTAATTGATGTGCCTTACGCGTATCATGCAGCAGGTCATAAGGAGATTCCACACAGACATGTTGCCCTCAGACACAGTCAGGCAGGGGTGCTGAGGGAGGGTGCTCCCCCAGGTACCCCCAGGTAGCTGAGGTGTATTTTTTTTATTATTTTTCACTGTCATGTTACTCCCCATTCTCCCAGTCCCTGCCACAGTTGATATTTTTGTATTTTTGTAATTATAGCTTGCAGTGCAAGCATCCCATGTATTTTTTGATTTAGATTTGTTTGTATGCCTATTGATCCTGTTGTGGTATGCATAAATTTGTTTAGCAAGAAAATCACAAATATTGCATAAGGATCATAATGCAACAGGTGCAACATCACAAAATGAAGTAACTCATCAATCTCTGCCTAATTTCCATCCAACAATATTTTGTAAATAAAATAAAATAAAATCTCTCTCTTCCTGCCTCTGTAATCAGCTGACTATGGGAGTTCACGCTTTAGTATAACGAAGTCTCTCCTGATTCAAATGATACAAGCTACAAGCACGCTACCACATACATACCTTCATGCACATCAGCATGCATGTTTGTGCATGCACGATGCTTATAAGTTGCTCACTGCTTCACAAGAGGAACATTGCCTTTGTGTCTATATACAGTGTTACAAGTAAAACAGCAGAGTAAACGGCAGCTAGAAATAAGAAGTCTTTCCACACTGACGATGGATACAGCAAGCTACCTTCCTATCACATCTCTTTTCAGTCACAATGAGGAAGTTACCTTACAGCAAACTACTATTTTTATTGTATCTTCTGACTGCCTAAACCTGCAACTACAGGGGGGTTGCTAATATTCACATCATTTGGTAGGAGGGGATAAACCTATTTAATCAAATAACATATTCTGAGAAATTATTATTATATTCTCATTTTCATAGGTTTACACATGTATTAAAACCTGATTCAAACCAGTTATTTTAAGATAAAATATAATCTTTTTTTGTATATTTCATATGCTCTAGAAGGTAATAGGTTTACAAAATGGCTACAGCATGCTACAATTAATATTTAGGCCAGAGAGTCCCTTGTTTGAAATTGTCCGGTTCGTTTTCTTGTTCCCCTCCAGTAAACCGCAGAAAGTTAGCGCAGCCTGTGGGAAGCAGAGCAGAATATTGTCACATACATATCTAACATCTCTACATGCTGAGACAAAGCCTGTATATAATCTCTCAGGGAGCTTGAGACATGACATCTGTTCATCTCACACGCTCGATGCGGTGGATAGAGAAAGATGGTTTTGCACTTTAGGTATGAGCATATCTTGGTGCTTGCTGTTTACATTCAACCAGAAAGTGTTAAGTTGATTTCATCTCCTTCCTTTGCTCTAGCATGCCATGGCAAAAGGTTAGAGAGTTTGCATGTTACAAATGAATTAAACTCTCACTGTTTTAAAAGTACTGTTAATTACTTTGTTGCTAAACCCCTCAGTTTTCTACACCAGGTGGCAAACACATTCCACTTCAGGCCGTACGTCCTTCTCGTGGACGGGGCTCTGGAGCTGAGCAGCGTCTCGACTGTTCCCGCCGTCAGGCCCGCCTCCAGGAACTGGGCCCCCTCAGGGGCCAGACCCACAGTCTCCACAGGGCGGGGCAAGGGTGAAAGACCTGGCCCTCCGCCTGAGACAGCAGGTCCCTGGGACCTGCCATGGCCGGCCCTCGAGGAGCGATATTATGTCCGAGAACCACACTCGGGCCGGCCAAAACGGGGCTACCAGCAGTAGACTGACACCGTCCTGACAGACCCGCTCCAGAACCCCCGGGAGGAGAGCGACTGGGGGAAAGGCATACAGGCGCAGCCTTGGCCACGTCTGCACCATGGCATCCAGCCCTAGCGGGGCTGGGGGCGAGTGGGAGAACCACAGGGGACAGTGTGTAGTCTGTCGAGACGCAAACAAGTCCACGTCTATGGGGCCAAACCTTTCGCATAATAACTCCACCACCTGGGGGTGGAGTCTCGATTCCCCGGGCCTGAGCCCCTGTCTCGACAGCAGGTCTGCTCCCTGATTCTGGGTCCCAGGGACGTATGTCGCTCTGAGGGACAGCAGTCTCTGCCGGGACCACAGGAGGATCTGATGTGCCAGTGTGCATAACGGGCGCGAGCGCAGGTGATTCAAATAGGCCACCACCGCCATGTTGTTGGTCCTGACAAGGACGTGTCGACCGCGGAGAGCGGGCAGAAAACTCCTCAGAGCTCTGAAAACATTTCCAGGCAATTTATGTGCCAAGAGAAATGATGCTCCTGCCAGGAGCCTCTTGCAAAGCGGCCGTCCATGACCGCGCCCACGCCGCGAGTGAGGCGTCTGTCGAAATAATTGTCCGGCGACATGACGCTCCCAACACGGGACCCTGGGACAGGAACCAAGGCTTCCTCCATACTGACAGGGAACGAAGGCACCTGCTCGTAACCCGTATCAGACGGAACGGATTTCCCCTCAGGGAGAATACCTTGGATTTTAACCACCACTGCAGGGCTCTCATGTGCAGCAGGCCAGACGGGATTACGCTGGACGCTGCCGCCATGAGACCCAACACCCTCTGAAAGTGTTTCACAGTGATGGTGCAGCCTAGCTTCACCGAGGACAAAATGGACCCGACGCGTGCAGGCGTCAGGTGGGCCCGCATCGTCGTCGAGTCCCACACCACCCCTAGGAACATAGTCCGTTGGGCGGGCGTCAGCACGCTCTTCTTTGCGTTGAGCCCCAGCCCCAAATGCTGAAGGTGGGCGAGGATGACATCTCGATGCCGAACCGCCAACTCCCGAGACTGAACTAAGATGAGCCAGTCGTCGATGTAGTTTAATATGCGGATGCCCTGGAGCCTCAGTGGGGCCAGAGCTGCATCCATGGATTTGGTGAATGTGCGAGGAGAGAGTGCTAGGCCGAACGGAAGAACCCGATACTGGTACGCCGCGCCCCCGAAGGCGAACCTCAGGAACATCCTGTGAGAGGGACGGATGGAGATGTGGAAATATGCGTCTCGTAGATCTAAAATCGGACGCAGTCCTCCGTCCTTCTTGGGAACTATGAAGTACCGGCTGTAGAACCCGGACTCCTGGCCCCTTTCTCCAGCAGAGAGTGATTCTCTTTTCCCAACACCTGGCTCTGCTCTGAGTGCACCGCAGTCCAGACCACCCCGTCTGGGGGGGCGGACCCGGAACTGCAGCCTGTAGCCCTCCATGACGGTGCACAGGACCCACGGGGAAATGTTGGCAAGGCTCTGCCAAGCTCCTGCGAACTCCCTCGGGGCTGGTGGCCGGTGTTATGCGTAGGTCTCCGGCGGCGCCCTGAAGCGGAGGTCCGCCAGGGAAAACCTGCCGATAACCCGCGGTGTGTGCGCGCCAGAGCGGCCGACATGGAGCGGCCGACATGGAGCGGCCAATGGTGCGGGCCGTCTCTTTCGTGACTCGGAGAGACAAGTCTGTGGCTCTGCGGAGCTCAGCGACGTCCTCCTCAGAGGGGCCTCCTCCCGAATCCATGTCTTTCAGCAGGTCGGCCTGGTATGCTTGCAAAACCACCATCGTGTGCAGGCTCGCACCGGCCCGGCCCGCTGCCATGTACGCCTTGCCCACCAGAGCAGATGTCACACGACATGGCTTGGTAGGCAGCGCCGGCTCTTTAAGGGACGACGCAAGACCGGGTGAGAGATAGCTGGCCAAAGCATCCTCAACCCGGGGCATCGTCCCATAACCAGAACCCTTAACCCCCGCAACGTAGCTGTAAACCCGGAGCGGGGGAGTAGTCAGATGTGCTGAGAAGGGCTTGCCGGCGCGGAGGCGGCAGGCCGTGCCAGACACACAGAACGCATCCAGCCATGTCCGGAGAATAGCCATCTCCTCTGCTTCTCCTTCCAGGTAACGTCTTGTGGTAGCTTTCTTCTGCATAGTCTCAAACATGCCAGAGTGCCTGCTGAATAGAAAAAAGCTAATGTGTCCGGTGTGCCGGCGTGCTTATATACGCCTCCAGTTACACCGTCACACGCTACCGTTCTAGCAACGCCAATAGGATTGGAGTAGTTTCATTCATGATTTCAGCCCTGCCACGCCCAGAGGCGTTCCCATAGTGTCGTCACCGACGCAGTTTGAACTCTCTAATCAGCCACCCGTTTACTGGTTACCACTTATTATTTATTCAACATTCTCTATTTCAGTGCTGTTCATTCTGTTATATTGTCATATAGCATATACTTCCTTTGCACTATGCTCCATCGCACTGTGTACATGTATGCACGTATGTGTATGTGTACCTGTAAATCACATCCATCTCCGACATGTACATAATAATGATAATAATATCTTACTCCTGCATCCTTTGCACTCTGCTCACTGCACTATTTGTCAATATGTCTATATTGTTTTTTGTTCAGTGTGTATATTTGTGTTGTCTACACTGCAGCCTGTGTCTGATTTATTTTATTATTGTCTTACTGTATTATTGTACACGTAAGCTCATCGTGAGCAATGTACAATCCTGAGTCAAATTCCTCGTATTTGTACACATACCTGGCAATAAAGCGGATTCTGATTCTGATATGAGTTAAACAGCTGATCAGAACTGGAGCTGAGCTTTCTTTAGAGTGGTCGGACTGCGGTGTAGGATGAGATGGAGATATCTGGATGGCAATAACTGCAGCCATGTACAGTGATTACAGAGCGTTTTATGTTGTGAGATAAGCTTATTTAGATCCTTAGTGTTTGATGTGTGTTTGGTGTGGATAAAAATGGTTGGTTTGAGCTTCTAGCTGAGCCTCCTAGCTTCACAGAGGTGTGTAGCACGGATAGGGTGACAAAATATTAGTCCATGGATTTCATATTAGCATTTTGTGCGAAAATCACGTGCTGCTTCCGGTACCTGGGTGGTGAGGCGCAACGGATAAGACACATGCCTTTGATGTGAGAGACCTGGGTTCAATTACCCACTGTGACCCATCTACTAATGTGTCCCTGAGCAAGACACTTAACCCCTAGTTCCTCCAGAGGCGTACAACCTCTCACATGTGTAGCAATTGTAAGTCGCTTTGGATAAAAGCGTCAGATAAATGTACTGGGGCCGTCGGTGCTCAACAGCAACATTTAATTCACTTTGCCCTCAAAGACAGCTACTGGTCCAATGTTTTCTCGTATGTTACTTTATGTGTGAATTGATGTTGTGAATCAGCTTTGACCCTTCCATTTGTTTTTATTGGCTCTCATGCATGACATATGCTTTAGTGATGATTGAATCTCCAAGCACTTAAAAAATGCATATTAATTTCAACCGGATTATGCAAACTGTGAATATTCTGTTTCCTCTTTTTTACTATGTCCTCGCCCAAGTGGAGCGTCGTTCAGGTGCACTCTGGCAGCATTACACCTATAGTTTTCATTTCAAGGCAAAGTTTTAAATTCCATTTTGGCATCACCATGCTCTTGAATCACACATTTTTATACCCTGAAAAGTCAATAGAAATTGATCAGAACATACCTGGCTTCCTTGTGCTGCCCTGATACTTCAAACAGCAGCACCCCAGTTTGAAAAGCTAAGGTGTTACTCTTTATTCCTCTTGCATCAAACACATCCTCGATCAAACGTCAAACTCTTCAAACAAGGTGTCATCTGCAGCTGTCCAGTTGGGTTTGATGTGAGGAGGTGTAATGATACAAAGGATGTGCTGAAGCTATACAAGATTGAACCCGCTTGCCTGCCACCTTCTCTGCTATCTGAATACAATATCTAGTAGAAAACCAAATGAAAACTGACAGTGTACACTGCCCTGTTCTGTCTTTTCATTCATGACTAATTTGTATGTCTACGCCAACCCAAAGCTGAAATTCTTGGCCTGCCAGTGCTATAGTTAGGAATCAATACTTTAGATTTTAGCATTCACAGATGTAGACACACTTGCTATTTGGCTGCCATACCTTTGGGCCAGAGCGAAGGAAACCCCTAATAAAGCTCTAGCATGGTCACAAATCAAAACCAACTCTCTAATGGTCTACCTGTTTACACAGGAAATCAATCCATTTGAACTATGTACAATTTGCTACACCACTTTACTTGTGGCTTGCTGTTATTTTTTTAAACAAAAATGGACACAAGCATCTCTGGTTTCACCGCACGGCCCAGCAGTGGAAGCTGGCAGCCTCACTCAGGTCCGAGAGACAGAAACCCAGCTCGCGTCCAATTTGCTGCAGGTCTCCCCAAGGAGAAGAGCTGTGTTGATTTTGGCAGTCACTTCCAGTCCCTACCAACAAGTCCTGCTTTTTTTTCCAGACATGTTGGCTCAGGATCTCACTGGAGAACTGGGGAAGAAGAAGAGGGAAAAAGAAGAGAGGGGGGAAAACAGCCCCAAGGCTGAGGAAGATATTGTATGCATGTGCACTCAAGCACAAGGTTTGTGGCCAGCTGCTTAAGGATTTTTCTGGGGAGTCAAGATTATCCACAGAGTCAATAGAGAAAGGGAGGGAGGAGGGGAGAATCTTGTCTGCTTATGCCAGTGCAACTCAATTCTACTGGCGTAACAGAGAGACACTGTCAGCTCTGTTTTGTTTTTTTCTCAGACCTAGCTGGTAAGAGAGCAGCTCCGTGTTACTCAACAGGCATACACCCATTCCTACCAAAGATCTGTTAGCAGAGTGGTTCGCACAGGCCTCCAATGAGTTGTGTGATTCCCCAAAATCACCTTGATAAAACTCAGATTTGGCAGTCCTGGTCTGCAGAGATGTAAGACAGACTTCACATTTTAGTTAAGAATCCTGTCAAAATTCACTGTCCAGCTCAAATCTTTCTTACCCCTCATTTTCTTTTCTTTCACTCAAAGAACAACGATGTCTTATGGGATGTTGTTATCTTTATACATCTTACAATTTTAAGCTTTCATGTGAGATATTAAAGTGTGAGTGGGGCGTACACACAGTTAGCGAGAGTGTAGATCAGCAACAGCATCCCCTCCTCCTGTGGTTTGAAATCGAGCGGGATAAGAGCTGTTGCCAAGGTCACAGCTCTGCATTTGCACAGCCATGGTTGTCAAAGGCTGAAAGGGCTCAAGCCCTTGAAACACCTTCTGGCTAGCTCCACCATTCTGCATGTGGTGAAACTGCTGAAGGCAGAGAGAGACAGAAAGAGAGAGGGACTGTTTGGGAGCATGTGAGAGGGACAAGGGTAATGAGAAGGGAGTCTGCATTTCACTGATACCAAACCCTACCACGCAGTCACACTTTGAATAACTGTGAGGGACAGGCTGTGGGCACCTCTGAGCCAGAGTGCAGGCCAGAATAATACCCCTCCCCGGGGCTTTCTCTGGCAGCCCTGCACTGAGGCCTTGACGACAGCGCCATGCAAAGCCAGTTAGCAGAGCCAGTTAGCTACCTACAGTAGTTATATATTGCACTTAATTTAGAAACTTTAACCCAGAGCTCCACCTTTTCCAAAGGAACGACACATTCCACATGTCTCAATTGAAGCCTCGCTGGCTGAATAGTCTTTTCGGGGTGCTTCATTGTGGATGGACAGCCTTTTCAGACAGCTTTTTAAGGGTTTTGTCAGACAGGAATTTAGATTGGAGTCTTACATGACCTTTCCCAGGGGTCACTGGTTGGATTTGCTGGAGCTTTTGTTGGCACACCTGGGTGATGACGCCTTGACAGAGCTACAAGCTCTCATTTCAGGTTTTGTCCTGGGCTGCGATGGAAGCTGAATAGGAAAAGAATAGTCTTAGAAACAGAATGTCTTAGCTGCAGCAGGTGATTTTAAGACCCAAGAATAATACGGTATTTTAATAAAAGACATACAATTGATATCAAACAAACAAAAACAGATTTAATTAAAGCATGGGGAATAATGTTTTGCTCATATAATCTGATTGTTTCTGAGTGAGTATTGCACTTGGCTTTAACTTTAGGTGATATTTTCTATATGTGATACAATATACTGTATGCAAGGTTACACATTTACAACTTAATTACCACTTCTGCTTTTGTCCTCTTACTTTCATGCATGGCCCCCCAACAGGAGTCCACAACATATCAGTTATGACTCTGGCTGAAGTTGCTGCCAACATGAGCAAAAAGCACATAGTGACAGTTGATCAAAACATTCTCTATTTTAATGGAGATTTGATCACAAGTGCAGGTACCACAATATCAGTAACACTGTAATACATTTCAACAAATTTTTACTTTTAACAGCTGGCTGAAAGCAAATTGAAAAGCTTTCATATGAAGTTTTAAAATCTTATTTATTCATGGAACATTGAAGCTGATTTTGCATTAGAGATGGATTAATGGGCCACTGGATTACTCACAGTGGACTTGTTTTGGAGATTTTGGTTTTAAATTAATTAACCAACCCTTCACACAAAAAAACGACATTGTTAAAATCACCATTTTCCCAGATAAAATAGTGCAAGGTCAAGAGTTTAAAATAAATAATTCATTAATTTAGTGCAACTCCGTGTGGATACTAAAATCAACTCACAATTTACATTTGAGTAAATATGTTTATTTCTGTCTTGCAGAGAGTTACATGAGAAGATTGATACCACTCTCATGTCTGTATTCTAAATATGAAGCTAGAGCCCCAGGCAGTTAGCTTAGCTTAGCATAAAGACTGGAAGCAGGGGGAATCGGCTAGCCTGGCTCTGTCCGAAGATAACAAGATCCAACTACCAGAACCTCTAACTCATTAATTAACATTATATATATATATTTGTTTAGTTTGCACAAACCTCCTCTGCTTCCTGTCTTCATGCTAAGCTATACATGCTAGCTCTAACTTTAAGCATTTACATGAGAGTGGTATCAATTTTGTCATCAGGTCCTTGACAAGAAAGGCAATAAGAAGAATTCCCAAAATGTTAAACGATTAAACACCCATCTCTTTTAATCTACACTCCTGCAGGTTGTTACTCTTATGCAGTTTTCTGTTCAGAATTTGACTCAAGTTATTTTCTCAGACTTGACAATGCCACACAAAACTTTATAGAAATGTTTTTACAGGAAGGAATGCTCGCCATGAGACATGAATCAGGGAACTACTGTCTAAAATTTGCACGTTTGTGTAATTGTAATTTACTGTGATTCCTATGGATTATGTTAACAGTAAATGTAAAATCACAGTAATTACTGTGAATCATTAACTAATACGTTTAAAAAGACACTAAAAGAGCTATGTTTGCGGAAGATATATGATTTTATTTGATTCCATGTACAAATGTAAATCTACAGTAGTGGACATAAGATAGGATAATAAAAAAGACAAGAAAAGTCGACTGTTCTTGCACATTGTGGTATAGTTTGTTTCTTTTGTCCATAAACAGAAATCTGCAGCTGGTAAAAACTACAAATTTACTGTATGTTCCATATCTAATTTTAGCTATCTGACACCAAACTCAGTGCAGATGTTACCTGCATAAACAAACACAGCTGAGTGAGAAAGACTGTTCTCAACCACTAAGTGTTGTATCCCTGCAAGGAAATCTGGGAAATCTTTAAATAGCCCCGAGGCTCCCGGTGTTATTGTAGGGATCGAGGTGGATGATGCAGAAACCATTGGGAAGCCGCAGTGGGATGGTATTGGACTAGGCTTTGTTTGGATAAATACGTTCTGAGATTACGTGGTTTGCCCAAGTACAGCCACTTGTTTTCGCTTGTTCAAACACTGGGGCTGTTTTTCTTTGAAACTGCACGAGAATGAAAAAGAGAGAGAGAGAAAACCAAACTCGCCTTCCACATGTTGAAAACGTCCACCTTGAAGGGTGATATATTGCCTGGAGTTGTGGCATTTTGCAAGTGTGAGAAAGGAAAGTAATTAGAGAAATTAAACAATAAAGTCACCTAAAACTTAAAGCAACCAAAAGGTACACTTTCTGATCTTTTATGGTGTATAATTTGTGACAGCATGTGCAAAAAAGAGTTGACACAAGTTTAGTGCATACCTCAGCTAAACAATTTGTGTTGACAACCTCTCAATATGGTCTGCTTTTTGTATCAGGAAATTATTATGAAAACTTACCTGCAAGCTTCCGACAGCAGCACACTGACAGGTCCTTCAAAGAACTCACCCCCATCGCCTCTCTGAGCGCCATGATCATAAGGGAGACTTTCTGGGGCTTTTCATAAAGACAGAGTTCAGCGGGGTCAAGTTCAGAGCATCACATCCATATCACTCTGGCTTTCCGAACACCTGGCACCTGCTTCTCTCTACTCCCATCGGAAACCATGTCTGAAAAGGAGATAAAGTGCTGATTGTCCCTTTCCTGCCTTCTTTTTCGACGGAAGTCGGGGGTATTGAAGTGAAACCACTTGCCTTTGAAGATGCCTCCCTGGTTACTCTTTACTGCCGGGGAGTCTCCCCACTAGTCTCCGCTGATTAATCAAAGTGCTCCATCATCAAACATTGATGCTCACACGATTTGCAGGCGCCTCAGTGGAGCGTATAATGTCCAGATATCATCATGCCCTCACAATGGTAATTGAAGGGCAATTGCGCATGCCATGTAAAGATACGGGAGCTACCGCAACCAGTATGCAAGATGTAAAGCAACTTGCTGCCTATGTTCTAGATCTTCACGTACGGCAGCCAGCCACACACCAATAAATGACCCTCCTAGACCCATATCTGACAAAGCCGCTCTCAGATGTGATGAAATACCCCTGCTTTTTCATTATTGGACTTGGACCGCTTTATAGGAAGAATATTGGATAATGCTGCCTGCGCTAAGAAAACAAAACAACATGAAATTTGATCTTTCAGTGTGATTTATACCAGTGTAATGTAATACATAATGCATCTTTATCTATAGCCATGCAACTGCAGTCTTAACTGTTAAAATTTTAGTTAGTTTTAAAATTAAAATGCCTATTGTAACAATGTCACTCTCAACTCGGAAAGCTGTTAAGGCAGCAGTTTTAATTAGTGTTTTGAAAAGTATCAGTATTCAAAATAATATTTTTTCCACAAGCAGGAGGATAATTCACAATTTTAATCATATTTGTTTCTCTGCAAAAGTCAGAGAAACTAAAACTGATTGAAACATTATTGTCATGCATGTTTCAAGGCTAACATTGCTTGTCCTATACGCTACAGTTATGGAATGTCATTACCAGATGCTTCAACTAAGTAGAGCACAGATATCCAGTTTAATAATTAGTCAGCACAGACAACGTAGAAAAGTCAGCAGACTCACATCCGCTCCTGCTGTTTGTTTCTTGACATCAGCCTGATATCTGTGGACAGATGGCTAGCTAGCGTTAGCTAGACTGCCGCAAACTAGCTCAGTCAACTCCCATGACTTCACCTCTTATATACACAAACGAAACCTCATCAGTAAACACAACCCGAGAGCTCAGAACAGTGTGCCTTTGTGTCTTTTTTCAGTCCAACCCCTGTTGTAGATGTGACGTATGAGCTGGAACCAGCTAGCTACCTGAGTCACAACAGTCCCATATAGTGTAACGTGAGTAGTTGCACTACATGCACACCTGCAGTTCACAGGAGTGTATTGACTCATTACTTTTTAACTAGTAATGAAAAATTTTACCTTTTTTGTGCACTTTTTAATAACTCGTTTAATGACGTAGACATTTTACACATTGCGCAATAATCATTTCAAGTATTTAAAAGAGTCATCGCCTAGCCCTAACTCAATGTGATGTTGTACTTGACCAGTGTCCAAAATGAGTCCAAAAAGTGGTCATATACAGCAGCCATATCACAAGTCCAATATATAATCAATTATATTTGGGGTGAGATGTTGAGAGAGAAATGTTTAAACTGATATTGATATTGTGAAAAGAGACATGGGGTTGAGCAGAAACAGCTCCCTGAAGGCGGAGATTTCATCGCTGGTGGCTGTTTTGGCGTTATGGTTGAGTACAATGACATTAGAACATTGGTTTTGGGCTTTAAAAATAACTTGTCTGTGGTAGGTACTTGGAGACATGTTCCTGTAATTTAGCTGGAAGCCCTCCATGTTATATGCTCTGCAGTGCAGGGAGAAAAGGAGAGAGAGAGAGAGAGAGAGAGAGAGAGAGATGCCTGCTGTTTAGAAAGCAAAGTGTGTGGCTGTGGGGTTGTGTCTCACCTAACCAGCACTACCTGGATGAAACCCAAGCAGAAAGACCAACATAGTGCAGGAAAAAACTCTTCATAAACAAAAAAAGAACAGTTTTAGGAAAAAGAAATGAAAGAAAAGTTGGCCTCCAGTTAATACTCCCCAATTTCAGTTGATATTTATCCAAATGCTGACACCTATAAACCGCTGACATAATGTTCTGCTTCATTTCCTGTTTTGCATTGCATTTTAAAAATGCTGATGCTCTACAGTATAAATCACCTGAAAAAAGCGTCTGCTTTTGCACTTGTGAAAATCTACACATTGTGATCCTCACAGCCTTTAGATTTGACTTTGCTTACACCTTCTACATCATTATTTTAAACTGAAATGTCTTTCAGCATGTCCAACACCAGGGCACCCCTATCAACACTTTTTTTTTAGACTGATTTATCATGGGAGTCCGTTGACAGGTTTAAATGGGGACATATGTAGGAGGACATGATGTTTTTGGAATACCTTTTCATCCTTTAAAATTAGTCGGAAACAGAGGGAGGACTGGACAAATTTAGGACAGCTGAATGAACAGTTGTTCCCCATCTGGTTCCCCCTTTATGTAACTCAGTGAGATAATTGAATTGTGGCATACAGGTGCTGCAGCCTATGCTGCTTCACTGAAAGGGTAGAGCTGGGTGGTAAAGATGTCGAGAGCAAGCCTTGGCTGTGAAATTAAAGAGTAAATGCAACACGGTTCTGAGGAGGAAAGAAGCCAGAAAGGGGGGGGGGGGTAAAGAAAACACAGGCCCCTATGAATTGTATGAGCTCCCCTGTAGTTGAATTATAGATCTGCTTCAGTGTGTTTGCCTGGATGATTGACAGATGGGGTAGGCACATCTTCAGACCTCATGCCCCTGCCATGAAAGTGAAATGAAATCTCAAAATGTACCGCAAGAGCTCTGCAACTCTCAGCATCTCTGTTTCTGACTCAATGCCAGCGATAGGCAATGAAATCTCCTTATTTGACCATAGTGGCTTCATGCAGTAGTAATCTTATTCCCTTATGAACCGTATCACTCGTGGGAAAAGTTCCTGACTGTACGCCTGTCATTCACTGCATTTGTGCATGTTTTCCTGCACCATACTTGAGGTGTTTTTTTGACAGTGAAAGTCAGTGGATTTTCTTATCAACCTCTTTTCAGATATAACGAAAAGAAGCTGAGTATCTCATAAAAAATTTGATTTTGAAAATTTCTTTGTAAAGATTATTTATTTGTGGTCCTCATACCAAAAAACCTTCCAAAACAACCCATATAAGCTCTTTCTGAAATGGCATCTCATTGTGAGACAATGTTTGGCATCTTGGATGATTCTGTTAAACCCAGATTACATTGTCTTTTAATGTCCAACATTTTCAACCTCACAGAAATTTGCCAACATTTATATTATCTCTACTATATATGCATGTAGAAACAGTATGGTTAGTGTTAGGAAACATGGTTATGGCAAATCCTGTCCTGGTTGATCTGGTAAAACCTGTGGTTACAGGGGTAACAGTAAGTGCTACAACAAACGGTCTTTGTGCAGCAACTTTGACAGAAATACCACAGAAAAACAACTACCTAAACAAACGCATTGCTAACCAGGTGACATCTTTGCAATACAAGTCGACATTAGCATTAGCATTTTATGTTACTGTAAATTGTCTGCTACGTAGCACAAAGGAGTTACAAACTCATACCATGTTGCTGCTGTCTCGGTCGTGCTGCTTTGCTCTATACAACATCAGAAAAATCAGGCCCTACCTCACTCAATATGCCACCCAGCTTCTGGTACAGGCCATGGTTACCTCTCGCCTCGACTATTGCAATGCCCTCCTAGCGGGTCTTCCAGCTTGTGTGGTGAAACCCCCACAAATGGTTCAGAACGCATCAGCACGTCTGGTTTTTGATCAGCTCAAAAGGACGCATGTCACTCCATTGCTGTGTGACCTCCACTGGCTACCCATGGCCTCCAGAATCAGATTCAAGTCACTAACGCTTGCATACAGAGTGACTACTGGGTCTGCACCCATCTACCTAGACTCCATAATACAAGTTTAAGTTCCTTTTTGGCCACTACGCTCCTCCAACGAACGCCGCCTGGCTCTGCCATCCCTTCACACAAAGCAATCACAGTCCCGGCTGTTCGCATCTGTGACATCACGATGGTGGAACGAGCACATGCCATCAGAGCAGGGGCGTCCCTCTCTAACTTCAAGAAGCTCTTGAAAACTCATCTCTTCCGAGAACACTTCCTCTTATAACACCTCTAACTCTTAACATGTAACATGCACTTCCTCTTCTATCCCCTACAATTAACTTGTATTGATTGCACTAGTGTAAACTTCTATCCCTAGGTATTTACCCCATTGATGCGATATGTGCCATTAGCGCTTACTAGTATTTATTGCTGCTTTTGTTAATATGTATTGTCAGTTGTAGATCTTGTGCTGTATTTTATGCTCTGTTAATGATTATATTACATTTACATTAACATTTATTCATTTAGGTAACGCTTTAATCCAAAGCGACTTACAATTGCTATATATGTCAGAGGTCGCACGCCTCTGGAGCAACTAGGGGTTAAGTGTCTAAAGGTGGAGGTGGAGGTATCTACTTTGCACAGTATTTTATTTGGACTCCTGCCAGAGATGCTCAAGTCTTTGAGCTAGAGTTCAAGTCAAGTCTCAAGTCTCTCGTGGTTATTACTAATGTTGTAGCACTAACCTATTTGCGTTCAGCGCATCTTTGTTTTAGCCTTGTTGTATGAAGTTTTAAAGCCAAAGTTTATGATGAATGGCACAGCAGCTGCCGGTGTTTGTTGTCCTCTCTCACGTGCCGCTGCGCACAGCTGATACTACGTGTTACGTAGGCAGGTTATGGGTTACGGAGGGAGGGAATAATGGTAAGCTCATCAGACGTTTCCTAAAAATAACCATTGTTCACGAGTCCCGCACCTCGAGGCCGAGTCAAATCTGAAGTCTTTTGAGGACGAGTCTCAAGTTGAGCCTGAAGTCACTGTGTGTGCGACTTAAGTCGCACTCGAGTCCGAGTCTCTAACTCGAGTCCCCATCTCTGGCTCATGCACATAAAATAAAGAATTTAAGTCAAGGATGTGGTATTTTTGAAGTGCCTTATATTAAAACACTGAAATGTTACAGAGCTGTACTGTATTTGTTGTGGAGAACGTTAATATTGTGTTATGTGCAGTTAAAGGTGAAATGTCACTGTAATCTTTAATTTTGCTTAGTGGGTTTAGATTTAAAATGTTTTGTATCATTGAAAATGTTTATATTTCTCTGTGAGTGATAACTGTGTTAATCGAGCTGAAGTGAATTGAAGTGTGTAAGCACAGAAGTAATGCAGGTGATATGTTGCTTGCTTTAAATACAGTTGTGTATTGCTGTAACTTGCACTATATTTCTATAGTAGCCTTAATGCACTTATTTACAGGTGGTAATGTGTACTAAAATGTTGTTTGAGAAATTGAGAAATGAGTTATAAGACTGAGAATTATAAGACATACACAAGAGAGGTGAGTCTGTGAGAAGTTAATGGAACAATTGAATGGCTTGTTCACTGGAGCTACAGTTTAAAGCTGAAACAGAGAATTGTTATGGAGTATTAATTTATGAATTAAAGAGATGCGATCCGGATGACGAACTGAACATACTATTTTCATTGCTACAAGCTACTTAACTGTATTTTACAGATTTTCCCTTTGTTGCTGTGGTACCAATCCTGGGACCCGTAACAAATATCTTAAGGATTACATCTTTAAGGTTATGGAAAGATCATGGTATTGGCTAATAAAAATTCAAATTGACATTTGGTAGAGGACAAAAAGACGAAAAACAGTCGTGGTTGTCAAAGTCAGACACCCAAACTTTCTGTTGTTTATAACTTGTAAATCTATGGGGGCAGTTTCTTTTGGACTGGCAAATAAAACTTTTTATGGTATCTGTTTTTTCTCCAAGGTATTTCCAATATAATCAATAAGAAAGATTGCAATAATGAATTTCTGAACATTTTGTGTTCTTGTTCTACTTTGAGAGACAAATGTCATGCATACCATGAAACAGAAAACAATTATAATTATTATTATTATAAATTATGCTGTCATCTAACATAGAAAGTTTTTGTAACATGTACATGAGTTTTGTTATTAAATGATACACAAATCCTTTTTCTCAGGATTAATCTTGTGTCTTGGCTTCCATGCAAGTTTCTTATGCTTAATATTCTGACCGCAACAGCTATGTGGAACCTTGTAAAGCGTATTCATCATTAGAGTTCAGTCAATCCAAGTGCCTCTCTCACTCAGTGCATCACACTTCCGCAGGCCGTACAGTATTTAATTTAGCCCAATCTTTATAAATCAGCAAAACCATTCTTCTTCTTAATGGAGAGGAAATGTGCATGGCATGTCAACTAGTGGTTAACCTTGCAGAAGTTTCCCAGTGTTAATCTTGGAGGAGAATCTGAGCTTTTTAATAGGAAAAGCCAATTAAAAATCAGTTAACATTGCTGAATGCTGCCAGATACCTTTTCCCTTAAAATAAAAGACACCTGAATACTCACACTGTTCCCAGCAATAACCGAGAGACCCATGACTGCACCTAATCCTCAAATTATATAACACACGGCCCATTTCCCTATGTAATTCCACAGGAAACAAAAGGACAGTTACTTAAGGGGAGCAGTTATTCTGTACAGCACTGGCAGGGGCACGGTGGCTGCTGAAGAACAGCCGCCCTCTCTATCAGCACCATGAAATGAAAATTTACATTCGCTTAGTGGTGCCGGGGCGCTCGGTGGTAGACAGCTGTATTTTTAATGAGAGCGGGGAGATTTAATTACCTCTGTTTTAGCGGGCAAGACTTCTGCGGTGCAATGACAAGGGATATACAGTACAGTGCAGGGAAGAGGTGGCAGATGATTTCTCTGCTCGCATCCCAGCAGCCGCTGAGATGAGCCGAGCTGAGCTAGCTGGCACTGGGGCTGCAATTAATCCAAATTTATTCCACTACTGTACAAGACTGATCTGAAGGAGACCGTGGAAATAGTCAAGGCGGCGAGTCTCCAAAAGAGGAAAACAAATAAATACACCTTTAAAAAAACACCTGCAATCTCCAAATACTTTGCTGACATGTACCACTCACATTCTAATGTGATTATTAATGTAGCGAATTTTCCCCCAAGGCCTTGTTTTTATCACATCAGCAGACTTCTTCAAGGCCACATCTGACATCTTCATGCGTATTTTCCGCTGCAAAATCCAAGTCTACAGGGGTGGGATGACAACAAAGTATCTGATGCAGTTATCAGCCCAACAACACTTCAGCACAGGCCAGATAAACCCCTTCTTCTGCACATCCATCACTCTTTGAACTGATATGTAGTACAAACTTAATGTGCACTCTGTATTCCAATCAATGAGCAGAAGTCTTGTGTTTCAGCGCTCAGTCACACGCCATCAAAAAAGCTCAATTGGTGAGACTGAGAGATTATCACCGTCTTCATTTCAGCATGAGATGAATCAATTGGCAGAAGAATCAATTTAAGCGGTATCTCGTATCCCCCCCCCCCACACACACACACACACACTGGCACACAAGTTTTATTTTATCATCATGGGGAATAATGAGAAACAGTGGAGTTTCTGAGAGCTGGTTTGGAGACTTAATTCTATCTGAGGGGAGATAAAGTGGGTTGTTTTGACCATCATGCCAAATTGAATATTCACAAAGAAAAAAAATATAATTGAAATGCTGATAGCCATCAGAGCTGTATGATAATGAGTCAAGGTCAAGGCAGACATGCATTTTATCTTGGCAGCAATAGAGGAACCGAAGGAAGGTCTTTTTGAAAATGCTAAACAAACTCACTATAATTATGCTTATCCTGATTAGCAGTTGGAAAAGTACACCCAAGTACATAATGAGTTAAGGATTGTCCTATAGTTGTTGGCATTTCAATAATGATGTTGTTTTCTGCTACTAATTTGCACATTTTAATATTTTACTCCTTTTAAAGCAGCAGTAGTTACAGCAGAACATGTTGTAAAAACAACATTTACAGACCTATAAGTATAAAGCAAAAGTTGCTTGTTTACATCCAGCAGCTATGGAGCAGTAGCATATCTATGTTCCCAGGATCCTAACCCCCTAACCCTTTGACCCTTTGTCATGTTTCCATTATGTTCCATAAAGCCCCTTGGAACATAGGAATGACGCAGAGCAACATTAGCATTAATGTTTAGTCCAATATTCAGTTTATTTCTAGCTCTTGTTTGGTCCTCACCACCTGAGGGAAATACTGTATTTGACAACATTAGCAATTAGCTGCTGTTTGGTAAGCTATATCATAAACGGCTGCTGCTGCTGGAAACAAGGTTGATGAGAGCAGTGAGACTGAACGGGCTGTTTTCCATGAAACCAAAACAATTGAATGAAAACATTATAAAGTTCTGTAGAGCTGAGCAGCTATTCAAAAAATCACCCAAACATTAAAGAGGTGGTATTATGTTTTTTGGCTTTCCCCTTCTACTTCATTGTGTTATATACCTTTTTTGTGCATGTAATAGGTTTGCAAAGTGAAAAAGCCCAAAGCCCACCCCACAGAATACTCTGCTCTGAACTGCCTGAAAACAGCTCGTTTGTGGTCCAGCCATTTCCCTTTCATCCCTGTGAGATCACAGGGATGAAAGCTAAATGCGCCTCATCAAACGCTTGCCAAGCAGCTACTCCAACACGCCCTCAAAAACAGCAGTGGAAAAACACTGAGCTGCAGCACACACCTCCTCTCCCTTCCAAAAACTAGCTACCCTCCAGACTGGAAAGTTGTTACTGTGATGTAGAGACAGAGCTCAGTTAAAACATTATGGATGAAAGATACATTTGTTACAGATTAATAAAAAAACTCTCGCTCCAGTCTATGTTGCCAAGCTGGTCGGCAACATGTACAGCTGAACAGAAGCTGTGGTTTCTCACTGACCCACCCTTCTCTGCTTCTGATTGGCTAGTAGCCCTTAACTAGGAACCGTGCAACTCCCAACAAAGATCATTTAGAGACAAGATGTATCACTCCATAGCTAAAACGAAGCCTTCAACACACAGGGTGAAAAGAGGAGCTGCAGCAATGTGCAGTATGACAAAAAATGTGGTGTTTTTTGAAAATGAAACCATTTAAACCTGTTCTGGTACAACCACTAACTAGGATTTTGAACCTGAAAATGAGCATAATACTATCTCCTTAACATTATTTGGAGCAGTTCTGTCCACCAAAGAAACAAAAGTCCAATATTCTTATCTTGGAAATATCTGGGTTTTTAGCTACTAAATCTTCGACTATGTTCCCCAGCTAATTGCTAACTTACAAGTTTTAAAGTGTAAGGTGTAGGACAGGTAGCGTACTAAGAGCTTTCCATTAATGATACATTGTTAATATGAAATAATTGCTTAGTACAACTTGGGGAGGGGGAACACACTACTTATTGGTGTTAATGTATTTTTTATGACATCTGTAGAGTATAAGATGTCACATTTGCTAGATTAGTAAAAACAAATACTAATGGTGAGGTTTCCCGTGTTGAGTCAAATTAAGCCACAGGCTCCAGTCCTGGTGGTGGCAGCTATTTTATTTATTTATTAATTTATTGACATAACTTGGGCAAAGCAAATAGGTGTATATAAAGTTTAAAAACAAGAATAATAGTATAGCCTACTATATTTGATCAGTAGCATACTGCATATGGATGCAGCAGTGTTGATAACACCAGTTCTACGTGCATCCCAATGCATGAGTTCCAGTGAATATTATTTCTGGTCATTCCTAATAATGTTCAGTAAGATCCATGATTAACAACAATATCACGGCTGCCCAGGAAGACTGTCTATATAGAATTCTTGAACTCAATTAATTTAATCTAGAAGTTCATTATTTATTAATTTGCTGGTCTGGTAGTTAATAAATTAGGTCCCAGAAAGTAAAAATTCTGCTACAGAGCAATTAAGGGGATGTTCAGCAACGGAGCCGAAATTCACCTCCAGCTAATATTTATAATATTCAAATACCGCCATGGATTCCATGTGTATCATTATGAGTCCTCACTGCACTACAACTCTGAGTCAAACACGAGAATAGTTGGAGGCAATGTGTTCCTTTGGGTTTAGTGGAAATTAATGTTTTAGAAATTGGTTCATGCCAATCAATGTGGTGAGTAAGGGGGGGAGGGAGAGGCAACATAAGGGAGAGATACAGCAATAGAAAATAATGAGGCCAAGAGTGCAGGAAGGATAAACCGCCATGGTGATTGGAGTGACAGTGACTGAGTAGAATAGGAGGAGAGTCAGTCAGGGAAACCCAAACTCATTGAGTTCATCTTAAGCTCAACATACCCAAACTCCTCTGCAGCACTTGTCTCCTTACAAACTGCCAATCCCTCCAAAGTGTCTCATAGCTCCATCATCCTAGACCATTCTATCCTACCCTCCCTCTCACTCTCACTGCCACCATATTTTCCTTTCTTCCCGCCTTCCTCTGTTCCATTCCCCTGCCTCTCCGTCACTGTTTGACTGTTTGGATTTGGGCAGACTTCCCCCTTCTGTCCCCCAGCCAGTTATGAATCACATGGAGGCCAGGGACCCACAGGCTGCCAGGGCCTCCTGATGACTCCCAGCCCGGCCATAACAAGTGGCTGACAGCTCTATTTACATAAGACCAGCAGGCAGCGCGGAGAACCAGCCCAGTCTAAGTGACACACACACACACACACACACACACACACATACATTGTGCAAAAGGCAGATGTGTCATAATAACACTTGGTAGGAGTTTGAATGAGCGCCTCGCTCCGAATAAATGTGGGAGACGCACCATCAGTAGGTTTTATGGCCTCGGGGCGGAGATCCAAGCATTTGTTTTTTGGAGTTTTTCCACATGAGTGCTGAGGGTGGTTGGACCCAGGGGACGGGGGGCCTTTAGACCTCTATATCCGCCCCAGTCATATGTCTCTCATCACTAGATACCAAGGAGAGCAGAGTGAAGTATAGCCCTGTTGATTGATGTTTAGCTGTTATATTAGGGCTAATGTGTCTCTCTGACCTTTCATCTGGACATGAGCCCTGACCTCTTTGGCTGTAATAATGCATATTTGGCTGCATTTATTTTAATTGAAAACTGTGATTTAATAGCTACAAGACTGTACTTGCAAGTTACTTACAAGTTAAGAGCAAGAGAAATCTGGTATCTGTATTTGATATCACATTCTAACCTGAGGTTCAACTTGAAGTAGCTGTTTATTATCAGGCAGACTTTCCCATTTCATGTGAGGACACCAGTTTTGCAGGTGTGTGTTGCTGCTTATTTACCCCGGTGGGTAGCTGAGGGGGGAGGTGGAGAGCGTATACTATCTCTCCCAGACTGACAGCTGGGGAGAATGTTTATGAAATAAACATGGGCCTGATGCAATGCTCAGAACCCTGCAGTGGCCTTGGAAGCCTCCTATATCCCCCGCCCCATACGCCACCCCCTCCTCATTCCTTTATTCTTTCTATCTTTCTGGAACACACATATACACACTAACACACACATTCCCCAGAGCTGTGGATACAAAGGTGCTCATGGGCCTAATGGGGTCAAACAGACTGTAAATCAATTGTAAACCCGTCTCTCTAGAGCTTACTGCAGAGGACAGGCTCTGCCACTGAAGTCCTTCACTCTGCTCTACACAAGCAACTACAGTAACACATGTATCAGGTAACACTGTGACTAAAATTCCTCCGCAGTGATTTCAAAGTACAAATGTTACAAACACAGTGATGATATATTGTATGTCGCGAGGGGTGCTCCACACTGCTTATCTGCACTGAAGACAAGTATGATGGATTGAGTTCATGGCTTGGAACTCTTTTTAAACTCACTCTATATTATGACACATGCTCAGTTCATCCTTAGGTCCAGATTGCATCCTGTTAGAACTGAACTCCTAATGTGAGCTAATTAACTTCTTTAATATAAAATATAATGCATTCATACAGTGGATGTTCATCACAATTATTTTTGTGTGAATAATTGCAGCTATTGTGCATATTTTTCTAAAAAGGTGATAAAAATTTTTTGGGACAAATTTGTGGAAACGAAATGGTGTTTAACGCTCACACTTCTTATTGGGGGGTTCCCATGGTAGCAGCTGACTGGCGTATGAGATGCAGTGTAAACTTCCATGGCCCTCAAGTAACAACTGTTGCAGGTCATAGCCCTGGACAGCCTGCGGATGTTGATACACAATGTTTTTCCGCCTTTTTAAACAAGCCCACATTGCATTGGTTTTAGCAATTTTATCTGTCTGTCCATGTACAACATTCAACATTTGGGACACGTTGTGTGGTTAAGTTTGTATCTCACTCAGAAAGTGAGGTGAATTTGTATACAGCAGGAATTGTCAAAGATTTAATATTATCGTATCAACTGTCATTGGAAATGTAGTGTGATGATATAATTTTAGACATTAACAAATAAATTAATAAATGCTATCTGATCATCAACTGAAACAACTACAACACTACTGGGAGACCCACCTGCTGTTAGTGCTTACTTTTTAGATACAGCATCTGAGATTGAGGTGTGTGGCAGACTGCAGTGGGTCCATTTTTCACTTAGCACCATTATGCTGCTCTCCTACCTGAAAATGAAATGTGCATTAACATTTGTTCAATCATCAGGCTACTCTCTGTCTTTCAGGGCAGTGATGAGGTAACACATGCAAAAAAAGCGGACACAGTAGCATTACAAAAAGCTGCGCATCGTGATTACCTTTTGCTGGCTTCACTCTGAGAACATGACTCCTTGCCTCACAGAAGCATTACAGTATTATTAAATGTGAACTTTATATTTGATTGTTGACAAATTACAAGTAATAATTTTTAATGTCATTTTACTGTATACTATACTGTATACAATTATTTTGGACACACAATTATATGAAATAGGAATCTTCCTCAATAGGAAGTTCAAAGAATCATTATTACGTATTAGTTTTTTATAGTTACACTCATGGGTGGGGTACTTTCTATCTGCACCCTCTAATATTTTACAGTCACAAAACCAGAAAGTGACACATCTAAACTCAGCTTTGCACCAGCAGTCTCAGAGAGATGTGGAAACCAGAGGATGTATAGATTCTGATGTATTACATAGAGATGAATATCTCTGACACATGTTTCATAAAATACCATAAACAACCATACAAGCCCACACAATGCCAAACCTACTTGACCTCCTTTGTTAAATTTTAAAAAGGCTGATTCTTATTGTCAGTGGTGCTTGCTCTGTGAGACAACATGTGGTAATAAATGATAATGTTAGGCACTTGGCATTGTGCTTGTCGGCTGACTTGAAGGGCTGTTGAAAGGATAATGGTGGTCCTGCATGTTTCATTAGCAGTCTGCAAATTGAACTGGAAACTGGAAAGTCAATACCGAGCCAAAATAGAGAAGGTGTGCTGAAAAAAATATATGTTTTTAGGTATAATGAAAATGCTAGGTCTGATAATACTTGATTGCTCTACGTGTACATTATACATAAGAAAAGTATTGACAGCAAAAAAAAAGCTTCACAACAGAGTCCAGAACAGACATTTCAACAGCCAATCAATAGGACAAAGTTTGTTTTAATCATGGCCTTGAGTTGCTCATTACAAATCAAGTGGTATTGAGTGAATAAATCACTTTAATATGCATCTAATTCCTAAAAGCAAAGACTAAAAAATCCCCCCCAGATTAAATCAGGGCTCAGTGCTTCACAAGCATCCAAAACTCTGACTAATGTCCTGAGCAGCTCAGCCAGTTGCTAGGAATAACAGGCCTCGGTCACTGTGGAGTATTGGCCTCTGTGTGCCATTATTTCCACAAACGACCGGAAAGAAAGTCACTTGCTGGAGTAACAGCTCCCTGGACGGGAGGCTGTCGTGCAGACTGTGAAAAAGACACAAGTCGGTTGTTTGCCCATGCTGCGAGGAAGAAAGAGCACCAACATCCTGCTTGAGTGCTCGCTGTATGTGTGTATTTGTGGCGAGGGGTCTTTTTAACGCTGGATCCATGATGGAAGGTGGCCCTCGCTTGGCTCCAGTATTCTGTTTCTCCTCCAGCAAAGGTTCAGCTGGTTAAAAAAAGAAGCTCTAAAATCTATTCACATCCATTCAGATTCAGTCCTGTGGTTTGAATGCTTTACAGAGGCTGTTAACAAGACTAATGGTGCTTTTTACTTTTAGTTCCCTTGGTAGAGATTCAAAATAATTCCTGTTTTGTTATCATGGAGTGAGAATGAGCTGGCAAACTGAACTGGTGCACGGTTACAGATGTGACCAAGGTTTGTATTATATTCACTTATTTGAGTACTTAAAGTAACAGACAGAAGTGATCTCACTGCCTGATTCATACGGTGTCCTCAAAATTAAGCTGTGAATGTTATTTCCTCAGTTGCATTCATGTTGCTCACTTAAGTAATTCATTCATCCAAAAAGAATCCATTCTGGTTTCATTCTCCAAACAGAGCAAGAACAAGCTGCAATGTAGTTAGGTCTGCAGAGAAGATAACTGGAGTCAACCTGGGCAGAACCCAGATCCCAAACATTCAGCAATATCTGCAACTTTATGTCATGTAACATATTTTTATTATATCCTGACCTGTGTACATGAGTCAATATGGGGAAAAAGCAGGTCTCTGTGGCTTCACCTAGATCTGTAATACAGTAAACAATAAAACCACGGACATAATGGAACCAAAAAGGAGATGTGATACAGTACTTCAGTTCTGAAGTAGTAGTTCTTTCCGGTACAACCGACCTTCTTGGCAGTTGTCGTCATTTAAATCTTCTCCCCACATTCACCCATTCCTTAAAGTTACAAAGAGATTTTAGTTCAGAAAAGGAAAACGTGTTTTAATATTGGAAAAGTCAACAGTTACTTGAAGCACGAGACAGGACGTGTTTAAGGACTTTATAAAAACCATGATCTTTCCCTAACCTTAACCTTGATGCTTTTGTAACCTAATCCTATCCTCATTGGAAACATTCTTGGAGATAGGTTTGATACTATATATTATATTATAGCATAATATATTGTGAACAGCATGCATGTAGGCCTTATGTCCATTTACTGTCAAATATGAGCAAGCAGAGTCTATATACAGTATTCAAAATATACACTGTCCACCATAGACACACATATGTATCTAGCCTACTGATTATCCATTTAAGCAATAGCTCACGACAGGCTGTGGTATAGCCTACTAGGTCTATATTACAGTTAAGGGGCCCGACTTTCACGTCGGGCCGAACAACCGTTAAAACGGTTACCAAGTATGGCATAAATAAAGTAGGCTAACAGACGCACTACAATTTGACTTTATTTCATCAACAGACATTTCTTTATGAATAAAAAAATAGTTCCACCAGGCTGCCGGTCGGCTACATAGTGCATGGCGGTTGCTAAGCAACATACATCAAAGGCTAGAATTATTAGAACTATATATTTATATCTATTTGCACGTTGCAGTTTGTTGTGCAGCCACTAAAAAACTGTCCAGCGTCAGTAGATTGACCTTGGTAACTTGAACTTGGCCATATAGGCCTAATAATATACTTGCTACTGTGTGCTGGCGGCCAGCAGTGCCTAAAATAATAACACTTTAATATCATACCTACCATAAAGGGCGGAATTGCGTCTCTCCTTGAGCAGTAGTGAAACTTTGAACAGGTTAGTGAAACTTAAACTTTGTTGCAATATCGCAGACATCTGGAGCAAGTAGTGGACTGCTGTGTGTGTGTGTGTGTTTGTGCATTTCTTGTGTGTGAGAGAGGGAAATGTTGATCACGTAGCCTAAGCAAGGATTGCTCTCTGTCTCGCTCTCTCTCATTATTTATTTATTTATTTATCTCCGCCGGTAAAATGCGATCTGTATCAGATCGTATTTTAATACCAGGTGTAAATGTGGCGTGAGACCCCCATGAAGCTCAGATTATAACTCGAACCCTGTTTGTCGCGGAGTGATATGGATCTTTGCAAAGGAATTCGACCTCATACCCGTTGTATACGCTTATTTTATCACTACTATGAACCAATCAGATTGCTTGATTTGAGCTACCCGTTTTATAAAAAGAATTATTCCATTCTTTGCACTGCAAACTTTGGTACTTTTGCAACCAGACCACAATTTTGTATAAACTTTTCACAGTAAAAATTTGGGCTGTACATACATATGTATTTTTTTTTTGTATTTGTGCACATCAGTTTTTATGGAGTTTAACCCAATTGTGGTTTTTACACCTTCTGGTGAAATTATCAAAGAGGATCAAATTTTTTCTCCATTCTGTATTTCTGTACTTCCAGTCTTCGGTGAAGATGTGTGCCCTCTCCAATCTAATGGGACATGAATAATAGCTCTGTTCTATAAAACACTACCCAGAAATACTCGCATGGTCGCATGGGAAATATTCCCCTTTTTATCCTGTTCACCTATAACTGATTGACATGCTGTGAGCACAATAATGTTCCCTTTCCTTTGGCCAAAATCTTAGAGCACCACTGTCAGTCAGCATTCTGCACAGCCATTCTTGATGTTATCTTAACGAGCATGACTCACCCCTCTGACAACCATCAACATTATTTTCACTTTTACTGTGGCTAATTGGTTTGGTCAGGCCATTTAGTTATCTCTGACTGAAAGCTGCAAAGTATACCTGTAGTGTTCTGTGCTTTCAATGTCAAACTGGAACCCCAGTGACTGGATTTCATAGCAGACAGTGAAAAACAAAGTTATGTTGTTCTGTATATCTATACTCACATGGACACACAATCCTGCAGGCCATGAGTTATGAGACTGCACTTTCCACTGTACACTGCCACAGTAATGATCTGCTGCAGCAGTTCACTTTGCAGGGTATTGCATCATGATCAGTGATAGCATGAATCATGACAGCCAGCCAGAGGGGCACTTACACTTACACTTATATTCTCAGCTTCATGTCATTTTCCTTTATCCCGATAAGGCTCAAGTCTAGATGAATGCAAAAAGTTAAGTCAGAGGTCAAAAGCGTCTGTCATGACCTCCTTCATATCTGATTTTTTCACATCTATTTTCAGTATACCTCCTAAAAATAGCGTTAACCTACATGATGATGTCGGCGCTGAAGAACTCATTGGTGAAGTAGTATGTATGTTTCTGTAAAACAACATACTATTAGTAAATCTCCATCTCTGTCTATGTGAAGAGCACCTCCCTGCCCGTCCATGAGCATCCATAGTAAGCCGGAGGCAGACAGCAGCAATAAAGACCCCCCAAGGTACAAAACAGAACAGGCATTAATAACAGTATGACATGATAAATCAGATAGGGCCTGGAAGGATGAGCTGGGGTGGTGGCAGGTTACAAGCTGCTTGCAGAGGAAGCAGCAAGGGTAGGCTATAGGAGCTTAAATAAGGCGCCTTGTATGGAATTTGCCAACAAGTGCTTAGAGCAGAATCAGCTGAGATGTCAGCTGATGTAGCTGGCTTTAAGATTGCTGCCATCAGCTGATGTGCTGGATTGAGATGAGCTTGACTTCGTTGCCAGCAGTTCTAATTAGTTATAACTCATATGATTGAAAGCTCCAGAACAGCTACTATATGGACTAAATGGATGAGCTCTGATTGTTTGATCAATTTTTATAACTGTTTACGGAGAAAAAAAAAATTTTGAAACTGAAATCTACTGGTAAACATGATGTGATATGACTGAAAACTCCTACATGGACCCTGAGGTGAGAGTGTTTTGTCACCAGTTTCGACTACAGTTTACCACCACTGAAAATACTGTACAATCACATATGCATATTCACTCATACATACAGCTCACATTTTTAAAGATTTGACTAAAGCTTGGTCCAATTAAGAGAGTTTGTGTGTTTTAGCATGCAGATAGCTGCAGGACATGGGGGAGGTGGTCTCACCCTGGCCCACCTCCAATTACACTGCTTCTAAACTTCTTACTGTAAAATTTCCATATTTCTCCCACAGGCCCAATGAAGAGTGCAAAGCAATATTTCTGGCAGGAATAAAAGAACTAACACAAGGGAATCTCCCTTTAAGAAAACCTGTGGGGGCAAAGTAGTAAATTTCAGCCACTTTTACAGCGGCGTTTTCAAGATCTGAGGAAATTGAATACAGCGCTGATATAGCCTGGACGCTTATTAAGCCTAGCCTTTTGTAATAGGAGAGAGGGTTGTTCTACAGCAGGTAGACTTGCCAACAAAGGGTGATTTCACTGAAAGCTGCAACACCAGACCGCAAAGTGGTGAGACAAGAGGATTACTCACTACCTGAAACAGGACGGGGACAGGAGAATGGCCACATTCCAAGTCCTTCCAACCATGCTTTTTTTGCCCTGGCTGTAGATGTTTATGACTCCTCTAATTTGATCATTCATTTTGTAATTCATGGTTGATTTCGGCTCAAAGCTAACAATGACGTTACTGCTGTCATGAACTGGAAATGTTTACATTTGGAAACATGAAGTGGGAACGCTCAAGTTAATACAACAGAACTTTCTTGTCTTTTACAGCCGGTAAACGTTTTACTATTCAATAAAGAGTAATTGAGGTGAGGCAAAACCGGTGTTGTTTACTTGTCAAAGTGACATGACTAATATAAAAAACACCTCTGTGTAATTTTCCAGCCTGCCAAAGTAAACAGTCCCACTTATTATTGATGACTTCAATCTTTTACAGCCTCTCTAGAGATTCTGTTCTGACACTGATGTTATCCCTGGATTTTTCTAATACTGTTAGTGAGAAAAAACATTAGATGTTTGCATTAGTTGTAACTACATATGCTTGCTGGAACTGTTCAATGGCTCAGATATGTTAGTGATGCAATTCATTTTTCCTTATTATTAATGCATATTGTGGATTGGGTAGCACCAGCTATTTCCAAATTTGTGTGTAATGTCCTTCTAAGTTCTTCATAACTACTACCAAGTACTATTGGTTTGTACCAGTAAAACTTATATATTAGTTATTAAAGAGTAAACATTTGTAGGGCTATCCAATAAACGTACAAAATGTAATGAATACCTTTGCAAATGTGGCTATTATGTTGTTTTATTATATAAAAACAGATGGACAAATACTACACACTATAAGTAGTACCTCCTTTTCTCTTGCTATATTAGTAACAGCGAATTGGTAACGTGGAACTGCAAGCTAACTCTTAGGTGTTTAAGGAACACCAACATGTTTTTAATGTACCCAGCCACAGCCTGGCATGTTTGGCTGTGAAGAAGGTGACGTGATGACAATGAGCTCAGGAGAAGGGGTGAAGACGTGGAAGATTATGGTTGGCACCACTCGTCTCTGGTCTGGAGGCGTTCTGGGAGGCAGCTGGGAGCTCGACTCAGGTGGAATGAGGTCATAGTAGTCATGTGAGACGGGGGTAGGTGGGGACGGAAACATAAAGCAGCTCTGTAGGTTATTGTCTCATGGCTGCTTGCTGCTCTTTGTGGATATGCACGTGTGTGCGCGCACATATCTGCTACAGGCATTAAGGACCCGTATTTAACAAACAGCTGAAAGTGAAATTTTGTACTTAAGTGAAAGATTTTTCTTTCATTTAAGCAACAAGGTTGTTATTTGCTGAGAAAATCCTTGACTTTTACTACTACTACTAAGAGTAGATCCTTGATGACTACAATACAGAAACAATGCTTTGGTCTCCACCCACCTCCTCATTAGAGTAAAGTTCTTGCTGAGGAAACATCTCTTTCACTGTCATGATTATTCCTCCTCATATTTCAGAGGCGTAACAAAACATTTAAAATATCTCAAACAAATCTTTATCAAATCTAACCATTGTGGAAAAAGGGTTAACAACTCACACAAAAGCCTTGAAAAAGTGCCTGTTGCCTGGGGAATAAATCAAATGAGATGTAACTGATTTTAGTTTTTATATTAAAAGAATGATTGGTGACAAGGCCAGATTAAATGACTTGTCAAGATGAGTAATTCTTGTAGTGTAGCTTTTCATACAACAAAGGATAAGTTACTGCCTTTTATTATTTATTTTTTTTTTTTTTACAAATTACATATCACGTTAAAATCTGGCTATACTGTATTGTTAGACTCATCTTGGGAGTCTGCAGAGGGAAGTGGACTGTACAAATCTTCCTGAAGGCTCCATAATGCATCCTACAGGTCCAAACATAAACCATCCAGCACACGTTGCAGAACCCCAAAGGAAATGTACAGCTTGAGATAAGAGTCTGAGCAAACATTTCATTTTTTCTTTGCTTGTGTGTAGGTTTATTTTGAGCACTCTGTATGTAGGGTCAAATAGCGGCAGAGGATGTTGTGTCTCTGGCTCCTTCCCAGGCTTGTTTCTGCTTACATGAAGTGTCACAACAGGCAGGATATGATGACAAAGCCATGGCACTTAACCAGCAAGCTTACTTAAACTGCAACATGCTGCCTTTACAGCAGGAGCACTTATTCTCTACCTGCACTTTATTTGGTGCTGTGCATTAGGAAAGCTAATCAGTGACGCAGAGTTAAATGCACACACACACACACACACACACACACTCATCATTAACCAACTTTTAAAGCTGTAATAAATCTTTGAATCGCTGTAAATTTGTACAATACAGCACACAGTATTAACTGTATGTTATATCAAGATAAAGACATGACACAATTCAATTAAATTACCTTAATGCTTCATGTGTATTTAGAGACCTTTTCTATACACACACTATTCCTTTAGGCCTGTAAAACAGACTTGAAATGGTTATTTCCTCACCTGATATCACTTTACAGGAAGAGATCAGGTATTTTCCTTCCAAAGCCCAAGGTGGAAACACAAACAGCTTTTTGCCGATCACTGTTCATATATTGTTACACACTCAACAGAAACAGTTAAGTGAGTGACAAAAGCAACGCTGATCTACCTGAGTGATCGATGCTTGTGTCCAGGTGATGTTTCCATAACTATTTCAGTCACAGAAGCCACAATTATTTCAAAAAGACAGTAATATTCTTTGAAAAAGATAATAAAATAAGGATATCCAGCTGAACTCTTGATTAGCCTTTCTTTATGTCGAGATAAGCACTTGGGTCGGGCAGCAGTATCGTCAGCTGGGAAGTGTACTGAAAAGAGAGAAAAAAAGTCTGAAACTGTATCTGAGACACACCTGCTCTTAGCAGGTCAGCTGGCCTGTGAAAATCAAGACTCTTTTCATTTGCAGTGTTAAGGAAATCCCACCGTGCCTTGCGCAAACCTCACAATAAAGGCAGTGAGAACAGAAGGCCGGATTTGCTCTTTTGACCCTGTTGTGTTCCACTCCTAAGTTTGCAACACTGCAAGCTCCGTGACTGTTTTCATCAAAGGGACACTGGCCTCCTTTGGAGACTCACCCTTCCGTGGGAAGATTCATGTCGAGACACTGCCGTAACATGATCCCATGCACATCCATTAATTACAATGTCTTGACCATCCATTTGTACACAAGCATCATAGAGTCTGTAAAGGAATATTAACCAACAATTATAATACTTTAGGGAGTTCTTATTATTTTAGTGTTTGGTTAAGCCAAGCCTCACAGAGGTTTAAACAATATTGCTCATACGAGAAAGCCACATTTCAATAACATAATGCACCATTACACCAGGGTAAAATCTGCAGAGGGTGATGAAGACTGATAAACCTATCAAGCCCAGATTGCACTGGGGCATGGTAGCACACTGTCAAACATGCTCAGACCAGTATATGTCTCGTCATCCAGCCCAGCCGCAAGCCACAAAGATGATAATGAGTCTCTGTCAGTGGCATCCAGCAGTATTGAACTAGATCCTGTGTGTCGGGGGAACAGCCGAGGCAGAGGCACATCCCCTATACC
>NC_060150.1:27457502-27514155 GCF_021292245.1 Micropterus dolomieu
ACACACACACACACACACACACTCATCATTAACCAACTTTTAAAGCTGTAATAAATCTTTGAATCGCTGTAAATTTGTACAATACAGCACACAGTATTAACTGTATGTTATATCAAGATAAAGACATGACACAATTCAATTAAATTACCTTAATGCTTCATGTGTATTTAGAGACCTTTTCTATACACACACTATTCCTTTAGGCCTGTAAAACAGACTTGAAATGGTTATTTCCTCACCTGATATCACTTTACAGGAAGAGATCAGGTATTTTCCTTCCAAAGCCCAAGGTGGAAACACAAACAGCTTTTTGCCGATCACTGTTCATATATTGTTACACACTCAACAGAAACAGTTAAGTGAGTGACAAAAGCAACGCTGATCTACCTGAGTGATCGATGCTTGTGTCCAGGTGATGTTTCCATAACTATTTCAGTCACAGAAGCCACAATTATTTCAAAAAGACAGTAATATTCTTTGAAAAAGATAATAAAATAAGGATATCCAGCTGAACTCTTGATTAGCCTTTCTTTATGTCGAGATAAGCACTTGGGTCGGGCAGCAGTATCGTCAGCTGGGAAGTGTACTGAAAAGAGAGAAAAAAAGTCTGAAACTGTATCTGAGACACACCTGCTCTTAGCAGGTCAGCTGGCCTGTGAAAATCAAGACTCTTTTCATTTGCAGTGTTAAGGAAATCCCACCGTGCCTTGCGCAAACCTCACAATAAAGGCAGTGAGAACAGAAGGCCGGATTTGCTCTTTTGACCCTGTTGTGTTCCACTCCTAAGTTTGCAACACTGCAAGCTCCGTGACTGTTTTCATCAAAGGGACACTGGCCTCCTTTGGAGACTCACCCTTCCGTGGGAAGATTCATGTCGAGACACTGCCGTAACATGATCCCATGCACATCCATTAATTACAATGTCTTGACCATCCATTTGTACACAAGCATCATAGAGTCTGTAAAGGAATATTAACCAACAATTATAATACTTTAGGGAGTTCTTATTATTTTAGTGTTTGGTTAAGCCAAGCCTCACAGAGGTTTAAACAATATTGCTCATACGAGAAAGCCACATTTCAATAACATAATGCACCATTACACCAGGGTAAAATCTGCAGAGGGTGATGAAGACTGATAAACCTATCAAGCCCAGATTGCACTGGGGCATGGTAGCACACTGTCAAACATGCTCAGACCAGTATATGTCTCGTCATCCAGCCCAGCCGCAAGCCATAAAGATGATAATGAGTCTCTGTCAGTGGCATCCAGCAGTATTGAACTAGATCCTGTGTGTCGGGGGAACAGCCGAGGCAGAGGCACATCCCCTATACCTCTAAGACCTGTCACCAGCTTGTATTCAGCTTTGGCTGATTAAAACTGATAGGGTGACATGATTGTGACCTGTATAGATTTCTGACGCTCCCAGCCACACTGCCCGACTACATGTGTCTTCTCCCTTTGACAAACCCACCTGGGAGCCCTCTGAGCCGAGCTGCAGAGTGCATAATTTAAGAGGCAGCAGGCAATCAATACCAAATACAGTAACTACATGGGAGGGAGAGAGAGCCAGAGAGTGAGAGAGAAAGAGGAAGAAGAAGGCACATAAACCTTGACCTTGACATGAAACTTCTGCAAAACTAAATAATCCCCTTCAGGAGTTAAGTCCATGCAGAGCAGCATCGATCTTTATTGGTTAACGTGATATGATATCACCCTGCCACTGCTATTTGACACCTGATTCCTTCACATTAAAGGGTAAGTTTGTTATTTTTTCAAATTGAACCCCATTTTCACATGTCTTTGTGTCAATGTGACTAATTGGGACAGCATTTTTTGAAATTGGTCCAGAATTGAGCGAGCCCACTTTAGTGGAGGTGCTTTGCCAGAGTACAGCAATTGTGTTGCAGCCCCACCAACTGCAGCTCACTCGCTCAGTACTGGGCTAATTTCAAAAAATGTTGTCCCAGTTAGTCATATAGACACAAAAACATGGGAAAATAGGGCCCAGGTTGAAATATAACTACGTTACCCTTTAATTATATACTAGTGAATAAATTGATTTCAACTCACACCTTGCAACGGTTAACATCCTACGAACCTATGATGTACTTCTTGACTGCACTGAATTAAGTAAAATGTTAAATTAGAACAGAGATTATGCAGCTTAATTACCATCTTAGTGATTAAAATTATGTTTTAAACATGATGTTTTTTACAAACTGGCCTGCAAATAGAGCATATTACAAAATCCCATTGAAATGTATTTTCGGTGCAGCATGAATTAGTTGTGTTTTACTTTTGTGATTGACGTCTGCTTCTCCCTAACAAATTCCTTTCCATTCTGGCACTTCCTCGCTGTCCCTCGCTACAGAGAAACTGTGGTTTTCTAAAGATTAAGGGACATTTCTCACATATCCCCCCAAAAACAAACTTAGTAATTGGGAGCCAAACCACTCAAGGACAATGGGAAGAAAGTTGACAACCGTCTATGGTTAGCGTAATGAGACATAATCACTCGTGTTATTACTACTGGCAGACAGACATCAGTCCACACAGAGTGCACGTACTTCTTAACCCCACATGGAGCAGTCCAAGCGCCTTGAAACAATAAAGGTTTTATGAGTCAGATTTGAACTCATTATAGTTTCTATGCAAAAAGCAAACTGTGCTGATTGTGTGATAGCTTTAACTGCTGTCTAAGGTGGATTTGAGAGATTTTGCACTTTCTTGAATGGTCATTAAATGTTTCCAGACTTTAATCACTTTAAATTATGCCACTGGTTTATTGCAGGCCCTACAAGTATTTTATATTATAAGATTGTTAGAGTTTAGGAGGCTTGTTGTGTTTTGCCTGTCATTTAAACTGCAAGATAATCATCGAAAAATGTACCCTGTTTCTCTCTGCTTGTGTCCTGGTCAGTCTTAGATCCCTTGAACTTGTTTACTGAGAGCCTCAAAGGCCACGAGTGTGTCAGTGTGAGATGAGCCCTGACAGCCTGCAGCTGGGCAGGGACTCCAAAAAAAAGTGGGATACCACAGACATAACAACAGAATTAATCGATATTGAACATTTTAATCTTAAGAACGCACACACCAGACGATTCAGTCAAGAAGCAGGACCACACACTTGGTGTTAACTAAATGATTTTGGAGCATCGATTTCAGGGCCTTCTCACAGATCTCACAGAAACTTTCGTGGTCAACCGTGACTTCTGAATTAACAAACATGGAGGCAGACTGTCGTCGTCATCTAGTTGTGGATGAACCAATGAACTCATTGTTGGAGTGCAGTGTGCAGTCATGGGGCTAAGATGACATTAGCTGTTGATAGTCAGTAAATACCACAAAATTCTAGCCTGGCTGCTTATTAAACCAAGATCGTTTGAAATCTAAATATGAATGTAGTACATACAAAAATGTGGCTTTAATCAATATTTTTCATAATAATGTATGAATTGACAATGTGAAAACAATGTGACAATATGAAAAGGATCGCTCATAGTGATTAACCTACACAAACACAAAGAAGACTCCAAATGAACAAGTTGCTGGGCTGAGTAACAAAAGTAATGATCCAAGTGATGGGACCATTGTTTTTTCAGTTAGTTATATGTAATTAGTCGTTGATTTAAGTATTGTGTGCAACAATGGAGAGCAAACTAAAACTGTCAGCACTGGAAGCACAGGAGTATTTTTGAGTGTACTGAGTATTGTTGAAAGTATATAGCGCTATATGTATGACTTTGCTGCAATTTTGGCAGCTTTTGCATTAAATTATCAGTGCACTTATTATAATTTTTAAGTTGCTAAAACCAGTCAAACAGACTAGATAATCCATCTGTTAATGTTTTCTTTGTTTGGGGTCCAATTAATTTCATGGCTCATTACTGTACTGTGTTCATCCATTTGTATCTCACCTCTAATGACCTGAGTGGGAAGTCAGACACAGCTTCTCCGTTGTTGTACTTTGACCAAAACACACTAAATGGACCTTCATTAAGGAACAGTGTAACCATTGCTAGATTGTAATTGCAGTTGGAACTTTTTGACCAGGGTAAATTAATTATAAATATGTGTATGGATATGCGTGTAAGCCGTCATTCATGTTCTCTAACTTGGGCACAAGGGCAGGGCAGTATATTGGGTAGACAGGCCTTTTCTTTTTTAGTTGAGATAATTGCAACTGTACAGATACTGTTTAGATAAAGGGCTTATAGGAGTGAATAGGTTGAATCAAAAAGGCTGCCGGAATGACTTGCCTCAGACTTGCCTTGATTGACACTCTAAATACAGTCGTGGCAGGGGAGCTGGTGGAGCTCCAGCTTAGGGAAAGCTTCTGCCTGGGGTTTTTCTGCTCCCTTGTTTTTAATTAGTCATACTGAAAACTGTTACTCGAGCTGGGGCTTAAACAAATTTAATTGCTACATAATAGCTAGTTTAATACAATTGAGGAGCAATTAGAATGAATATTTGTTGCCGGCTGGCATAATAATGCTTGCGGTGTCTTACTTTCTTTTCCTCACCCCCTTGCAGTTTTGAAGTGTTTTCTGCCAGGGGATTTCTCCATGGGCACTGGGCACAGATGTGCTCCAGAGTATAGCATATGGGGCTCTGGCTCCATCAAAAACATTGCTCCAGAGTAGCATTTACTAAGTCATTCCCCAGTCCTGCAGAAATATCCCAATTAGAATTAATTACTCTCTCTCTCTCTCTCTCTCTCTGTCTCTCCCTCTCTCTCCAGGCTATGGTTGGATTTTCACTTATGCCCAAGATAAGCTAAGGGCGCCATATGCAGTTTGTTATGGACAGTTGCGCTGATTTTAGGAACCAAACTACTAGACCAAACTATAGGCAGGCCATAGCAGCAGCTATATGACTGTCAAAGCTGTCAAATGTCTCATTACTCCATGTCAAGTCAAAGGTGTATTCATATTAATGTCATGAGGCTGCACTGTATGGGAAATGATAGTACAACCTATTATTTATTGAAGGGACAGTGACAGACAATGTACCTGAGGAAGTCTGAAAAGTGAAAAAATAACATTCCACCCCCTTAATAAGGCTGTCTTGTCAAACATTTATGGGACACAAAGAAAACAAGGGCTTAGGCGGACGTTTATTGACATCATTGGGGAAGGCTGCCACAGGATACAGGTTAGGGGGAGTTCCAGAGTCAAAATCAAGCTTTGTGTGTGGAGGAAGTGCTTATCACCGAATTGCCCCAAGGACCTTTAAAGGTCATAGCAACAGGATATGTTTCACACTGTTTTGTGTGTGAATTTGTGTGTGTATGCCAGCTATAATCCATATCTGTTACAAGAAAACTGCAATGCAAGATTTTCACTCCAATATCAGATTTCCGTTACTTGAAAAATGAAAAATAGACACCTTGATTGCCTGCAGTCAAAGTTCAAACACCAGAGTATTACTGATGCAATGGTCTATGTCCAATGCGTTAAAGTAACTTGGCGGGCAGTGGTGGCGAAAAGGTTAGAGAAGCGAGCATGTCGCTGGTTCAATCCCTGGACAGGCAGGATAAAATCTGGGTGTGGAAAGTAAACCAAGCAGTGCTTGCCACCACTGAGGTGCCCTTGAGCAAGGCCCATAACCCCAGCTGCTCCAGTGGAGCTGCTTAGTGGCCAGCAGACCAGGCTGCAGTTGTATTGGCAGCTTCCAGGTGTGAATGTGTAACAGTGTGAATGTGATCAGGGCCTTCCTGCAAAAAAGAGGCTTCCTCTCTTGTGAAGCACCCCTGAATAAATAAAGTTTAAAAAAACAAAAAACAAAAAAACTCATCTGTATTTACGAGATTAGGATATTATTATGACATACAAACAATTATGCTTTGCACTGTCAACTCTAAATAATCCACCAAAATGGTATTACTGTACATGTAGAACAAAAGCAACACTTTCTATGATGTTAGGTATAGCAAGTATTATTATTATATTATTAAGAATTATATTGCCAAATACAATATTTTCAATGGTGAGGCTTTTGTACTTCTAATACATAATACAGATGTCTGCCTGCCTCAGTCCATCATTAGTAGAAGTGTTGCTGCAGTTTAGCAAATGAGGCAAACAGGAGAATAATACATGTCCCTGTTGGTGCTTCAATTATTGATACAAACTCTAATTACACAATTATCAGGCAAATGGAGCTGGGTATTTGAGGGGCACACGGTGGAGTGCTCTGAAAGCCATAATTGGGGTCCGATGGTCAGGGGCCACTCATTAATTGACCCCTGCTGATCTGCGCTGAACAGAACAGTCAATAGAGAGCTGTTAACTACATTCACATGCACTAAAGCACTGTAAATGAAGATGGCAGCAGCCACTCTGCTGGAGCTGTGGTCAGCTGCAGCTGTGGACAGATGACGGTGATGGGCCGGTAACACTCTTTTGTAAACCCCCTACCCGTCTGCAACATCACCAAACAATGAGAGGAGACGGCTTACACTCAGCAAGGCTCTTTGAAACTAAAGAATCAAACAGAGAATGGCGTGTCTGTGCCAGCAGTGAGATGCAGTACCCACTGAGCCTTGGGGTCTTTGGCCAGACAAGCATAGTGCCCAAATGTGGCGTCCGTTTACTGGTTAAGCAGACATTTAGGAAACACAGCGGAGGTAGGTGTTATTCTTTTTACAGAGGCAAAGTAGTTGTGGGGCAATAACAGACGATTGTGACAAATACCCAAATCTCGGCTTGATTTGTCACACTACATGTGGGCATAGAGGGACAGAGAAAATTGATGGAAGTGTAGTTCATATTAGCTGCCTTTGATGTTCCTCTCAAGAACTGGCCCAGTGACCAGGCAGCCATCCAGTAAGCTGTCCAGTAACCCCATCAACCAGACAAACGAACAAAGTGTTTGTGAAAAGACATCAGCAGGGGACACCCTGCACCTGGGGCTGAGTGGACTTTTTTCATGCTTTTCAGCAACTCACCCTCTTTCTTTTTGGTCCCCTTTTTATCACCAGGGGGTATAACACACTTTGAAAAAGAAAACATTTCCTACCAGCTTGCCTTCAGACAGGCCTTTTGTTTTTTTCTCAGCACCTCCTGTAGGCAGAACAATGTTTAATAGTCCACTGATAAAGTTCCTTTCCTTTTCCGTCTGAGTCTAAAACAATTCCTGCATGAGGGTTAAACTTGAAGACGGGAGGAGTTAGTTGATGGGAAGCATAAATCACAAAAACGCTGCTTGAGTTTCCAGATGGTAGCCATAATGGGTATAGGTTGAAACATATATTTATACATACTGTGATTGACCAGCAGACATGAGAGAGCAGAGGTCAGAATGTTTATGCCCCTCATGATTATAAGTCATTGGAGTTCAAGACAATGGGGAACATTTAGATGATGCTCAGGGGTAGAGCTCCATCATGTAAAAACACCCAGAGCCCACAGGGATATGTGTATTAACTGTTTGACCCCCCTGAACCACAGTGTCTGAACAACTTTCATTATGTGTGAGCCTGTAGCCTACTATTTTCTCTGTTGCATCATGCTTGCATCAGTACTTAGCCAGCAACTGCACATCCCTACTCACCTTGTAGAAAACTAACTTTAAATTGGAAGATATATTTAAATTTTAAGAAAATAACAGATTTCTACTCAATGATGTCCTAGGAGTCATCATGCAAGCCCAGGGCTATATGCACTACATTTCTATTGTAAGCAAATGTGCCAATTTACCAGACATTTTAAAAAGGCCAGGACAAGTTAGGTTAGGCCAAATCTGATTCAACCTCAGGATATACCGTCTAAAAGATCAATTTTATGCTAAGCATTTAACTAGAGCACAACGGTACTGATTAAAGAAAATTTTGGCCAGCTACATCCCCTTATTTGTTTTTTTTGTGAGGGTTAGATAATATTATTCATACCACTCCCATATCTGTATTGCAGCCGTTTAGCTTAACGCAGCATAAAGACTTGAAACGAGAGGAAACTGCTAGCCTGGCTCTGTCCGAAGGTAACAAAAGACCTTTAAAGGTCACTAATTAACACATTGCATTTTGTTTGTTTAATCCACATAAGCGATAAAAAAACAATTTGTTGTCTTACCAGTGGTTAAAAAAGTTAATTAGTGAGCTTCAGCGGGGGTTTTGTTGTTTACCTTCAGACAGAGCCTGGCTAGCTGTTTTTCTTTGTTTCCAGTCTTATCTTATAGGTTAACTTGGTGCTGGCTATAGCCGAAAGTGGCAGTCACACATTCGCTCTTTCATTTGAAATAGGCGAACCCGGAAGCTTGGTGACATGAATGCTCGTTGGGCTAGTTGGTACTGCTGTAACTGGAGAGGTACTGCTGTCACCTCGCTAGCCTGCCAGACTGGCCTAGCAATATTCACACTCGCACAGAAGTCTCCATTTTTTCTGTATACTGTTTTGTTTACTTACCCTTGGTAGTTATTTCACCACTGCGCACAATTTCCATCCATCCATCCATCGTCAACCGCTTATCCTGCATACAGGGTCGCGGGGTGCGCACAATTTCATTCAATTAAAATATATATATAAGACTCTCAGCAAGAAATGTCAATGTATTTTTTTCTTTCTTTATTATTTTAGATGACACTGACAGCAAGCCTCAGTCTGAATCTGATGAGTGAACGTGCAGTGAGAGCTTGGGTGTGAATCTTGTGAAACCAAAGACCAGGCTCTTTAAATACGTATGCTAATTCGGGGCTCTTTTCTAGGGTCAGCGCGTGGATCCTTTTTGCGGTCGTTAATGGAGGTGTAACTGGACTCAAGTGTGTAACGATCTGGTTACCCTGACATTCTAGAGAGCCCAGTGCAGCAGCCACGTGGAGAGTGGATACTGGAATGCTAGCCTAGAATTCAAATATAGATCTCAACCGAGTCATCTCTGTAGCAGCCAAAAAAAACCTTAGCTTGCAGTGAGCCACAGTAGAACACACTGGAATGAATGACTGAATTTTGAAATGATCCCCCTGAAGAAAATTGTTTTTTCGCCACGTACCTTATTTCTCACCTTATTGCTGTGTTTCCATGAATGAGTTAAGAGGCTGTGTAACCCTTCCTAGTCAGTATTCAGCCACTATCATCACAGTGGAAGTGTGAATCAGAGAGTCATTCTTCATTGTCCCAGACTAGTCTTAGTGGGAGTTCACACACTGTGTCTTGAGTCTGGAAAATTGCACTGTGATTCAGCTCTCCAGACAAGGGAATAGCTGTCAACTCCTGGAATGTTCCTGTAAAAATAAACAATGCTCGAGCTGCTCTCTGTGTCTCCCAGTGTTTCCCCTCTTAACTCTCCGTTTTAACCCGCTGGAGCCTTTAGGCAGAATTAAGAGGGGAAGTAAATAAGAGTAATGTCTCCTCAAGGTTGGAGGCAGTCAATTCTGGCCCCGAGAGTGCCATCTTTCAACTCCTCAGCAAAAACATGTGTTCAAGGTACAGTTACAGGAGCCCGTCCAAGTCAGCCGCAGATTGTATTAATCACATGTCTTTCATCATGGCACTAAAAAAGTAAATTTTTCTGTGTTCAGCGCTTTTTGTTTTAGCACTGGGCCAATACACAGCTTTGCTGCCTACGACTTGTTTGTCAACTCACTTCTATATGCATATTGAGAGCCTCGTTGTAAAAGTCACAAATAGCAATTCATCAAGTTGTTTACAATAACTAGGCTGCAGATAACCACGTGTTCCTCTTATGAAAGTGGTCGGGTGACCTGGTTTGTAAGGTCAACTTAATAAGAATGCAAACACAAGAACTTCACTTCAGTGAAACTTGAAATACGATTAATATCAAGAATATGTAGTTTACAGGATGCAATCACACCTTAATTCCTTATCTTAGTTCCTTTGGACCTTTGTCCTTTGTCTTTTCTTCATAGATTTTCCTCCTTTATAGTGAAATAAGGACCTTTTTTAATATTACATCTCTTTTTATTGACATGGGAAATATGTAAAGCCAGAGAAATAAACATTTTACATCAGAAAGCACTTTTTTTCAAGTGAAGTACTGCTGTCTTTTAGTGCAACAGCACAACTACTAGCTGATGGATCCCTGACTTCTGTTAATGCAAAAGAAAAAAGCATTTCGTTTTCACTTAAATCTGGACGTCATGAGAGTAGTCATTTGACTGATAAATCACGATAGAAACCATATATACAAAACAATCACTTTATCATTTTCTTAAAAAATACTACTTACAAAATAGAGTGATATATTTACTCTACTTGCATTAAAGCTCACAGTGGTCCGCAACTCGCTATGTGTGCATTCTCACAGTAGGAAATGGGGATATTCATGAATATCGCTCAAATAATTGATTTGATTACCTTGAAATTTCCACCATAAACATGTCACATGCCGCAAAAGAGTTTCTGGTGCTATCCTCTTGAATAGAGTAAATGTATTGGATGATAACGAAACAATTAGTGAGCTAAATATTATAAATGAGATTGTTGCCACACTTTATAACAGTTAGACCTCAGTAAGTAACTTTATTGTAGTGAATGGGTCTTCCACTGTGTTGTTGTTCTGCGCTGTTATGTTGTAGTATTGTGTATTATGTGGGTTACGTTGTAAGTTACAGCGACTGAGACAGTGGAGAAGCTTTGTCCCAGAGTATCGGTAAAACAACAATAAATCTAAACTGAACGTTATAAAGCAAACAGCGGTAGATCCATGCTTATGTTACATTAGCATGGCTGCCCTGCCTGCATCACTATAGGCTAGTATAAACAAATTCCTCCACATTTGCTTTTTACCATTACATAATTTCTTGCAGGCTAAAATCAACACTTAGCTGATGAAGTAATGTGGAAAGCCATAAAACTAAGTTAAAGTATTTTGCACTGTATTGTAGTATTTTAACACTACCAAATGGTCGGCGTAGGCTGGTGAGCTAACATTATCTAACATGAGTCAACCAAAGCACAAAATCACAGTATATTTAAAATGCTTTGCAGTAATATTAATTTACCTGTCCAATAGGATGAAAGCCGACTCTGTATTGGTTTTGTCAGTTTAACAAAGCGTATATCTTTCTGTAACTCAAACCTTTCCGATGGTAACTGTTTTTTCACTCCAAGTCGATCTGATTTTTGTTTGTCCTGACAGACTTGAGTGCATAAAACTTTGTTGTTGGTTTTTAACCTTACATGCAGGTAACAAAAAAACCCAGCAAATGGATTGTTTTTATGTCAGATTACAACCCCTTCACACTGAAAAAAATTGATACACTTCATTAAAAAACATATAACATATAGTCCCTTTAACTATAACAATTACAAACATGCTAAACACTACAGCTATGTTTCAGCTGATACTACTGTCATGTGCTGTATATGTAACATGAGACACCAGCAGGAAGAAAAACATACACAGTTTATCCTTTAAAGGGCAGAATGACATACAGTATTCTGAATTATGCTGCACAAGTAACACACAACATTTTCTCATTGCTTGAAAGGATTCTTCTGCATGTTGCCAAATCCAGATAACTGTTCTAGTAGTATGGTAGGGTAAGTTGGATCCAGAGGAACAGTAAGAGGGCGATGGCTGGAGCTGGCACCGGTAGCACAGATTGAGTGTTCTCTGGTTTCGTTGCCTTGGCCCACATACAGAAGAAGTGGGGCCATCAACTTATTAGGAGCCGGCTGTCATCGGGGGAATTTGCAGAGTGAGTTTGTTATTGGATGCTGGGTGTGGGTGGAAAAGCAGTCAGGTAGTCTTTCTATACTTGCGGTTTTGCTGGGTCTAATATGACCATGATTCAACCAACCACTCAGTATTACTTTATCTTGGCTTCTGTTGTTGTGCTGCTGAGGACACATGAACTATCAGTCAGGGACATAAACCCCTTAAGATGTATTAAAATAGTTTGAAATATTGTGTAAGGTCATAATAGTTACTATTACACCGGTTTTGCTTGAGGTGGGTTTTGCCTTTGTCGAAAAATAGTTAATGCGCAAAAATGGGAGATGGAAACACTTTTTCCGAATAAGTTCTTGTTTCTGCTGTCGGTGTCTTGCCCGGTTGTGCGGAGTTCTGCATGCCTGCCGAGAATTTCATGCACCTTGTGGCTGGTAACACTCATTTGTGCTGAGAGAAGAGGTGGATGCAAATCTCGGCAGGTAGCCTTCACCATCTGTTCTGCCGAATTATGCATTCACCTCTTAAAGGTCCTTTTCAGATCCTTTGCTCTGCACACTGATCAAACGGGGTTATCACCGCATATTTTTGCTGAATCTCAATGAATGCTAGGCTACTTCTACTGAGTGTAATAAAATATTAACAACTCTAAACGTTCATAGAATAGGCTATATACTTAGAATCATTTATCCTCATTGATGAACCCCACAAAGGATATTATTGCGTTTAAAAGCATTATTTGGAGGTGCATGCAATTCTCGGGAGGCATGCAAAACTCGCATAAAACCGGATATTCCCATTACGTGCGGAGACATGGCTGGTAGCAGTTTACCCGCTTGAAACACATTTCTGAGGACCTCTCTCCATTTTTCTAAGATCAATGGCCATCAGGTTCATGCAACTGGTTTTGTTTCTGGTTTGGAACCCATACGACTTGTTTATTACAGCCATGTGTAACATCAACTACAGATGTAACGACGCTTGCCGTTTTTAGTAACACCTGTGTATTTAAGACTATGACAAGTCAAAATGTCCTCTGTGAAAAAAGCCTATTGCGCTAGGATACAAGCAGTTTACAACTAGTACGGAAAATAAGACTAGGAGTCTACAACCAAGGATACTAATGTCAGCATGCTAACATTCTCATAATGACAATGAAAACATGCTATTGTTTAGCTGATATAATGTTAAACGTGTTTCCCATTTTACCTACGTAACTAGCGATTTATAATACTTATGTACCAAAATATTCAAATATATTATGAGAAAGCCATCATTTAACTCATGTTCACTGTTATAAGAAGTGGATGACAGCAGCATTTGCTGAGAGAGTGAAGGGGCAGTGCAATGCGGCACGTACACTGTTCTGCAGTTCATACTCAGCTTTGCAGTTCAAATACACAAGGCCCAAACCAAATATTGCTCTTTGAGATCCGCCAGGCTCTGATTATTTTTCTTTCAAATGAAGTGTCATTATTGAGATGGAGTCCGTCCACTTGGTCCCACATTTATGTTCCCCCATACAGTGTATGAAGGTCACCAGACCTCACATAGAGAGCATGGCAGTGAAGCCAGTAAGGGTCAAAAAAAGGCTTTGACTTTTAATTTTCTGATCAGGTCGACCCCTAAAACCCTTACAGTTATTTTAAAGTTTGACTACAGCACATATTTTATGTTGTAAAAAAAATCTAATAATTAATGGATTCATCATGCTTAAGCTAAGCGTGCACCTTGTGCCTGGCAAGTAATATTCAGAGCCCCTACAGGGAAAGATGAGAGAGATGGAATGTGGCATTTGTCTTCAGTCTATTTTGGCCAAGATGCAGCTTCCTTGTGCTGATGAATAATAAGAAGGTTTCATCCTGTTTTATTCGGCTACACTAACCAAAATACTGAATGTGAAACATGCAGATAGCAGCAATTTGTAGCAGGTGTGTTAGATATAATTGCATGCAATTAAGCATCTCTGAATTTACTCTGAAATAAATTGAAATTTGCTGAAATTTAGATCAACATGTATTGATGATCTATGTATGATGTTTTTCACCATCATTAAAACTGACTCTTGACTTCGGTGAGCGAACCCTCATTAACTTTGTGTCATTTTCTTTCTGACATCCGATTACTTTTTTTGATTAACACATCTGAGAAGGAATTCAAGGTCAAGTTGACTTTCCCTGTCACCTCCTTAACGTGGCGTGAAACTAGTAATACATTCAGTTTAATGGAGTGACACAAGGCATCGCTGTGGGCTGGGCCAGATGGGTTTGATCGTGACCATTGAGCCAGAAAGTTGGTGCTGAGCGGCAGAAGGCTCACCAGGAGCCCTCCTCTATTTCAATGCGAGCCTGACAACCAACATTTTACTGATGGGGACCTAATAAGGTCTGGCATGGAGTGACCCTGGTCTATGCCTGCTGACAGCCTCCAATGCCACCTCCCCCCACCCACACCCCCACCTCCACCACATTGCTTGAGCCATCAGGCGGCCCCTTCATCAAGGAGGCCCATACGTCTCTCCACATTCAGCCAAACTTTCTTATCGTGGAAGGCCATTTCTCGTGTCAGATGGGTTTAATGACTCAATCTATTCGATCAAACACAGGGGACGGCAGAGGTATGCTAGGAATGGAATTGGGCTTTGGCAGAGAGGTGTCTCTGTGGATGGTGGGGTGGGGCGGGGTGTGGGCAATCTTTTCTCCAAAGAAACAGTCTAATTATAAAACTATATTTCGTGTGCTCTTTTGAAGCTGGAATCCACATAGACATAACATACACAACAAATTGACTGGAATGAAAAACAGACCTATTTTATATTTTTAAAGCAATGCAGGTTTCTAACTGTCTAAATGAGAAAAGTTGGCAGGTGTTTTATGAGGCAGGAAATTGTGCATCTTGGTGAGTAACACTTACACATTTAATAGTTACTGTACAGACATCAGAGTGGTATCCATCTGATATTTCCATGTGCATTTTCAAAAATGTGAAATTATTCCTTTAAACAAGCTTATACACAATCTTTGCATAAGCATAAATCTCTCACTTTTAAGTTACACTCACTCCTAATAGATGAATTTTGGATATGAGGAATTGATTTTTGTATTCATAACATCCTTATTTAAAGATCAATTCACCTAAATAACAAACATATTGCTTAACAACAGTTGTGTTTAGTCATGCAGATGGTTTCAGTTTTATGTGCCCATGCTGTCTAAAATACAGTATGTGGAGGTGAAGAGACACTGTTTCTGGAAAAAAGTTCCCTTAAAAAGTTTGATTGATGAAATGATTCTCTATTCACTTCCATTGTATTGGGATAAAGATAGAAATCTCATAACAAATAAAAAAAATGGTTAGATACCACTAAATATGTGCATTTTAGTATTTAATTTGGGCGAACCTACCCTTTTACAAACCACAAATACCATAAATCTCTATTGTATCTGGGTGGCAGATTAAAACTTTTCTGCATGAATAGATACCATCAGAGATAAGTAGAAATTGAAGAGTCACAAGAACCACAACAGCATGTCATTTTGTTATTTGGTTGAACAGCCCCTTTCAGGCAAGTGCCAATGCTTGGTTATTTTGAAGCTACAATACCTCTTGTGCACTCTAACAAGTAAAGTCTTGACTGAGCCCTGGGCTTTACTAATGGAAGGCAGACATAACATTTTTTTGCTCGATAGCATCTGTTTGCGCTACAGAGTCAGACGGATATCAAGAGTGGTCGGCGCGTGACAGCGAGGGGGAAGAGATTGTGACACATTTCAGACAAGTGCTAATGAATGTAAACATCACTGTGATAAAGACAACACAGCATGGGGAAACATAGGGTAATTTAATCCATTTTTCAAATGCCTCTCGCCTGCCACAATGCTCTTATCACCCTCATCATGGGAGACGTGAAAACAAGCTTGGGATGAGCTGTGTCAAAGAGACAGCAAGGAGGGGGGAGGGAGACCTCCTGTTGAGAACATGAAGGAGGACATTTTCACTGCAAGGAAGGTGAAGGACACCTTGGGGTGCTATCCACTTAATGAAAAAAGTGACGAAACTTTAGATTTTTTTCTTTTCCTGATTAGGAAGGAGTGTTTTGGGCTGTGTGAGTCATTGGGGAGCTGATTGAATTTGTCTTGGTTCAAAAACACAATTACTTGAGGGAGAAGATAAAGATGCCTTCAATTAGTCCACATATAAATATTTCATGGTAAATTTTGTTTCTCATTAATAAATTCATTTTCAGATTTATTTGTTTATTTCCTGTTGCTTTCCCCTCTCTTTGTAGCAAGTATCAGGAGGCTATAGCAACCCTCTTTGTAGTGCCTATTTTCTGAATGCAGTAGGGTCATATATTTCCATAATCAGAGTATGACATCAGCCTGTATAACAGTTAGACAGAGAAAATCCAGCCACTGACCAGTGGCCTGTGTTGACCCTCATTAGTCAGGCCCACACACAGCACTGGTGCACCAGGAAGTCAGTTAACTTAAGGCCATGGATGGATGGGGTTAACCATCCATCTCTGACAGCAGCCGAGCTCCAGCTGACAAGCAACTTACACATCTGACACTGATCCTGTGGTTTATCTAGTTTTATTTGGATAACTGAATTCCTGCAGTGTTAGCACTGACTTTATTAGAGACACAGTGTTTCTGCCATGGACCTCTGTCAAGCATCAAATTCACAATGTAAAACACCTTTTATACCAAAACCACACACTGTAACAACCAATCAAAAAGGGGAATCATATTTCAAACACTTGAGACAATAACCACAAAAATAATTCACAAAAACATTCTTAAGATGAAACAAATAATATACTGTATGTGAAAACTGATCCAAATTTCTATATTGTTGTAAGGTCAGTAGATTTCAAGTGATTAAAGCTTAAAATCTACTTGTATTAACTTGTATGTGCACCATTTAGATGACTGACTTCACTGTCTGATGACATCAAGCTCTTGTTCCTACAGCAGTTAACTGCACTTATTGTAAGTCACTTTGGACAAAAGCGTCTGCCAATGTATTGAAATGTAGTGTTTATTTTACACAGGAACATGTTGAAGTCAACAAAGACAAGGACAGATGGTAAGAATGCATGCAACGCTATTTATTTCAAGAACAATATTTTTTTAATCGTTTTTCTTTTTTTCTTTTAGTTCTCCCCCTGATGTGTTAACAGAGTCACTCATCACAGGCCAGACATATGCTCTCTCAGGGGCATCCACAGGGATGTCATTTCTCATGGCCTCTTGCAAAACACAATATACAAACTTTGTCACAAGGCGGGACCACCTAGTGAGAGAGAAAGACAGCAGTCACTGTTCACAGTGCTCCATTCAGAGAGAAGGCTTATGCAAAATAAAAATCTACAACATGATAAGGATTGTCATATATGCATCAACTTCACTAGTGTATGCCTATATGAACCAGGTATGCTTGCACATGAATGGTAGTTTTTGTCTTCACTATGTGCCTTTTACTTTTTGACTCATGTCATAACAATGACAAATTCAATAACAAAAAACACATTTCACCCACTTTAATATTTTTTAGTTTTACTTTTTTTTAAAGATTTTTCTGATTAACTTCTTTATTGAGTTTATGAATTGTCAGTAGTGATAGGTTAGGGTTAGCCAGGTTATTAACAATCACAATTCACAATTTACACTGAGTTAGCAGTTAATGTGTTAAACCAATAAAGCATGTTTGCAATCAGTGGCTCCCCCAGTAGATTTTCATAGGGGTGGCCAGAAGGGCCCCTGGAAATCCTGGGGTGGTACACTAAAACCAAAAGTGGATGTGATTACAAAATAACACTGGCTGTGAATGTGATCCAGAGGAGGAAAAAGATGAAGATAATCTTTTCAAAAATAACATGCAAATCTTAATGGATTGCTTCTATCTTCCCCGTTTAAGTCATGTGTCATAGCTTGTGTGTTTTCAACGTGACCAATTATAATCACAACCGCACAGCAACACCAAAAGCGCATGTTTGACATTGCCAAACATTAACAAGGAAATAATCATAACTGCAAGTGCTAATATTTGCTCACAGGATCAATGTTTTATTCATGGGACATCTGTGCCACTTGGAATCAGCCCGAAGCTTCACAACCCAAATAGGAATTATTCAATTAATCTATGCAAAACTGATGGACAAATGTTTGCTGCTTTTATTTCATTTTTCTATTTTGCAGTAGCCCAAACCTAACCCCATAACAATACATCAATAATCCCTCAATGCTATATCACCTCAACTGCCAATCAAAGAATGGGCTGGGGCCTGTTTTCTTTCTTGATTTGAAATATTAATACAGGTTAGCCTTGCGAGATGCAAAAATGTAGACTGGGGCACATGCTGGCACCAGAAGCAAGGCCGCAGCTTGACAAGGCAAACAAGAAGTCCTTAAATAAATGATGAGTTTAAAGGTTTGGAGAGGCTCTAAGACATGAAATAACCAGTGTACAATGAGTGCAACCCTGACCCAAGGTTTTCAACACAACCTCATCAGCATCCATGAGAAAAATCTTTACAGTATCTCACAAAAGTGAGTACACCCCTCACATTTTTGTAAATATTTGATTATATCTTTTCATGTGACAACACTGAAGAAATGACACTATGCTACAATGTAAAGTAGTGAGCTTGTATAACAGTGTAAATTTGCTGTGCCCTCAAAATAACACATCACACAGCCATTAATGTCTAAACCGCTGGCAAAAAAAGTGAGTACACCCCCTTGTGAAAATGTCCAAATTGGGCCCAAAGTTTCAATATTTTGTGTCGTCACCAATATTTTCACACTGCCTTAACCCTCTTGGCCATGGAGTTCACCAGAGCTTTACAGGTTGCCACTAGAGTCCTCTTCCACTCCTCCATGATGACATCATGGAGCTAATTTACATTATTGCAAAGTGTCAATTCTTCAGTGTTGTGTGGGGTGCACTTACTTTTATGAGATACTGCATGCACAGCTTGTGTCCTGCAGATTGTACTGTACATAAACGTAGCATGTCAGAGTCAGAGTCAGCCATACTGGTGTGAAGCTCAAGCTTCACTTCAATCTTTCTCTTTTCCCAGAGGAAAGGTTGCAGTGTGTTCTGCTGCCTGTAAAACTGAAAACCCATTTAAGGCTGACAGGCTGGATGCTTTCCCTCCGTACTGCTGCTCCATCACGCACCTCATAATCCAAGTATGCAGAAGAAGGAGCGTTACTTTAGAGGACAGATAGTGTGTTTGGCATAGCACAGAGACACATTCTGCCCTGTTGTATGTGTTTTGTGGAGGAAAAACAAGCTTATGCACGCAGCAATCGTTGGCATGTGGATACCGCAAATGGATTTCCTGGTCCCTTGAATGCTGATGATGAAATGAGAGAATACAGCTTGAATGTATCCCGGGCCATAGCTTCCAGGGATTTGTCCAGATGAGAGCTAAACAGGCCTGAGGATCTGCTGGAGCCTTCCACATCCCAGCTTCCCTGTGTGAGTGTATGCATGCAGGCGGACCTGTCTCGGAGGAACTGTAGCTTTTTGCAGTTCTGAACAAAAAGTTGAGTGCTGTACAGTCAGGAGAAAGTTAAAGAAGTGTTTTTCTGCTTCAGTTTGACAGACATGGGTGGTTGAAAGCTGATCCAGTATTAAATTCAAAAGGCCTCTGAAGACTGAGGCTCACTGTCTGCCCAGGTGTACAGATCCAAACACATTGGCAAAATAATATCATATACAACTCTGGTAGTTAATCTTACTCCTTTCCACACAGCATTGGACTCAGCAAGTAATATTTTGCTTTTTTTCTGTGCATAGTGCATTGGGCGATAGGCGGGGTACACCATCGGCTGACATATACAACCATTACACTCACATTCACACCTATGGGCAATTTAGAAGTTAACCTAATCATGTCTTTGGACTGTGGGAGTAAACCGGGGCACCCAAACAAACCATAAGAAGTAGGGGAAGAACATCACACAGAAAGTCCCAAGCTGGCTTTGAAGGTTCCAACCCTGAACCTTCTTTGAACAGTGCTAACGACTGCACTTAAGTACCCCAGCTTCAGGGGAAATGTACCTGCGAATGTCATTTGGGTCTGATTAGAAGCTGTTGTGGTCCCTACTCTTCAATATGCGAGTTTGTTAACACAACTTGCAGGAAAAAACAAAGCTTTACAGGCCTGCTATGCCTATGGTTATGGTTGCTAAACTATGATATGAATAATGAACAGCAGCAACCAGGGCTGAGCAAACTAACATTTGTAAAACCTGATATTTTCTGGCATTTGAAATGCCAAAATATACCACACGTATCTATGGTGACAATACTGTTTTCCATTTATACAGCTGCACTTGTTCAATTACATTTCTGTTTTAGTTATTTTGGCACAATAAAGACGAAATGTTACAGTCCTCTGAAAGTGAAAGCACTTTTTTCTCTTTTAGTTTTTTAACAATGCTGTGCCAAATTGAAAAAAAAAAACAGTACAAAGGAGTGCCTTGTAAATATACTCAACCTATTTGTTAAGGATTAATCTCCCTTCATTAGACCTCGGCTGTATCATAAGCAAACCTTCCCCTAAGCCACAGAAATGGGCTCTTTGTTGACTGTTTTTGGTCATTAAATTCCCTTCACCCTGTACATCGTTTCCACCTAAAAGCAGAGAATATCAGGCAGAGCAAAAAAATCAATTACACCTTGCACTTCTGTGTGCATGTCAGGGGCTTTTCAGCATTGGAACCTAATTAAATTAACCTCAAAGAGAGAGGGACTGGAAGCGAGGCCAGGGCACTCGGTGCACGTCCGATGATTAGCGCATCGATTTATTAAAATGGGCCAGCCAGCCAAGACAAGACCCTTTTCCCGCCGGGGTCTTGTTTACTCCAAACAGACAGCTAGAACCGTTCTGCTCTGCACTCCTCTGCACTGCATGGAGGAGTTAATTAGTGGCAAGCATTTCTGTTAGAGCTACATATAACAGGCACTGCTTTGTCCACAATGGTGTTGCAGTAATGAACGTCCAAAAATCTGGCTACTGGATGTGGTCTTGCAAGACTGGACCTGCACTTACAAACTACATGGAAAAATGTTTTGGTTTCCTTTCCTTGTTATTGTGTTAGCTATAGGAGTGCAATGAAAATAACTTAATTAATGGACTCAATCTAGGTCCCACTAAACTTTTTTTCACAAAATCAAGTTGGAATCATGGAACCAAAATGTATATGAATAATATTTTGATGTACACATGCAGAACCGCCTGCTGTAGAATACAGACAAACTCAGTATGCCGTGTGTAGTATGTACTGAATACTGCTTTTTATAGTAGTACCGGGCATTATGGCCGGTTTCTGGTTTCGGTAACTAAACAAGAGGAGGAATATGTATGTAAGTACCACAATATTATGCAGTATAATCTTAAAACAGCTTTAAACTTGCCGACTTGTCACATATTGATGCTTGGTCAAGGCCCTTTGTCGTCGCTTTTTAACGACTTGGGTAGCCCTTTTGCGTCAGTTATTGCAAGTTTATCCAGCTGCAGCCCGCAGACTTGATGGAAGTTGACAGAAGTTGAACTTCCAAATATGGTTTGACCCAGAAGACAACGTGATGATGTATAAGGGTTAATCTCGGCTCACGTACAGTATAGATCCTAATGTTAACCGTTTTATTCTTTAGAGGCAAACAATAGAACTGATGTTGACGCAACAATACAGCGGTAAGTCACAGTGACCTAAACCAGTAAAGGTAAACAAACAGCAGAGGTCAGTGGTTCAGAGCCCAGTGCCTCCTAATCCAAAAATGGGCCTCCCAAAGAATCTGCTGCCACAGTAGGTCATCTTGATATTCTGACACTGACTCACTTTGTCAGCAAGCCTGTCCCGATAAGACTAAATATGGTTTTTAAGTCAGGCCAGTTTTATGTACATAGCCCAATATCACAAATCACAATTTGCCTCAAGGGGCTTTACAATCTGTACAGCATACAACACCTTCTGTCCTTAGACCCTTGATTCAAATAAGGAAAAACTCCCCCGCCAAAAAAACCTTTAACAGAAAAAACCTGTGCTCACAGAGCAACAGAGGGGACGGACAGACAAGAAATAGATGTAATGTGAACCTAAAAGATTCATTACAGAAAATAGTATAGTTATACAGTTTTGATGACAAAATGTAGATTGTTAGACATAAGTGAAGAGGATGGATCCAGGAGGACAGTTGAGCAACTTCAGGCGTAGCTCAATAAGTAGGATCTGAGCCACACCATTCCTTTCCTCCACAGAGACCTGAAATGAGGGCAAGTCCCATAAACACAGAAGAGGACAACAGCATTTACACAGAGAGGAGAAACAAATGCACAGCTTGGTGGCTTTTAGGGCACAGAAACAAACAGCAGAGGGTTGGAGAAAGGCTTATGACCACACAGAGGCACTTCAGCCTGAGCTGGAAGCTATACATCTTAAGATAATTGGGGAAGTGCTACAGGTCCTATGGATATTCCTCATTTTGCTGTGTTGATCTTTTCACTTTGGCCTGGATTGCAAAATTCTTTGGAAAGTCGGTTTTGATATGAGTGGTGTAAACAAAATCATTCTGACTGAAATATTACAACAGATACATATGGCAAATTATTTATATTGGCGGCGCAGAGCCCTGCATAGACTGCTACTCTGGTGCTGTTCTGGGGCCTCGCTGATGTGACACAATCAGTGAAATTCTACTTTTTCTTTGCCGTTCTTTTCATTGACAGGTCTAAAGACTGCTTAAGTATAGATATACAAAAGAGCGTGCCTACGTCCATTTACAATTATCTATGGAAGTGGACATCAGGCTTGTGCACGTGTGTCTCCGTCCACAATGACTGAGCATATGCATGGCTTTATAAATATGATGAAAATACGATGTTCCTTTCACTGCATGTCATCATCCACCATCCATCTATACATTACCTAGGATTTTACATTTTACACTCAGGCCTATCATTTCTCCACAATTTCAGAATATTATTTTAGACCTAAAAAGATGCACAGTATACAGTATACTGTTTAAGCAATATTTTCAGACGCTCAGAGCTTGTCATTAAACTTGTGACAAAAATCCATGATATAATCTTTTATTTCATGCTCTACAGTGTCTCTATTGTTCATTGAAATTATTTGCTGAGCCCCTTGGGCAATATATTGTCATAATTTTCAACTTTAAATAACCTTTGACTGACTGACTGCAATGAGCTGCAAGTTCTAGACAGAAATGTTATTCTGCACGCTTATTGGAGCTGGTAGTGATAGCTGTGAACTTTGTCTATTACTCATATTGTTGGGTTAAGTGACTCTACTGACACTTGGTTTTCGTGTGACCTGCTGATGAACGTGACCCATGACCTCTGGTTCCTGCCCCAAAACAATACTCTTAATGAATCGCCCAAAAAAGAAATCACTCAGAAAACTGGAAAGTCATTCTTATTTACAAGCTCTGCTAAGTTTGTTTTGCTTGTCTCACATTGAGCTGCTTATCTGCAGTGTGAGGAATGTCGAGCCTATGGGTTATTCCAATTTTGTTATTAGAAGAAATCCTCCACAGGGCAATCCAAACATTGTGCAAGTGCAACCAAAGTGCCACGAGAATGAGGAGATCCCAGGCATGAGTGTACATTTAATCTTGAAACAGCACTACTACTGATACCCGTGTTTAGATATATTCTTTAGCTCGCTGTTATCACTCACAATTATGATATTGTTTGGATTCCCACATTACTGCTCATATTTCCAGTGGACTGTCAGCTAACTGATGGAGGGCCTTCCCTGGGGAGTCTAGAAACGCAGCCGTTTTCAATGTGTCTGATCCTGCTCTTCTATCCGGAGCTGACTGTAATTGGCAGCCTATCCTCGTCATTGAGTTATTACATTTCCCCTCTCGGCTATCCCTCATACCCCTGGGAACACTTCACACTGTGAGTCCCGCGAGTCCCTGCTCTGTAGGACACAGAAGAACCTGCAATATAGTTGTCCTCATGGTAACGGAAATCTTTCTCTGCCTAGCTCTCTCTCTCTCTGACTCTCCATAATAGGCTATCATAGTTTTCCAGTGTATAATGAGGCACTGAGTAGAATGGCTCCAAGCATTATCATTTTGAGATTCCTGAATATCTACAATTAATGCACCAGGTTGGATATTTTACATTTTGAAAAGAGAAGAAAACAATTGTGTGCTAATATATTAGCAAAAGGGCTTAATGCCTTTGCTCTTCAAAGATGCCGCCACAAAAAGGTTTACTTTTTTCACATAATGCAGGTCCCTTTCAACTTGACATCTCTTTTGAGTGGTTTTTATGATGTGGCGGCACAAGGATGATTTATTTTCCTCTAAAGTCATTCGAAGTCGAAAATAAACACAGGTTCAGTGGCTGCCGGTGTCACTGCAAAGTAAACACTGCAATTAAAGTCCCAGTTTCCTCCAGCGGCGCTGACGTCTTGGTTGTGCAGGAGCGGCAGGAGGCCATAGTCCATTTCTTGCACATTTTCCTCAGGAATAATTGCCAACACTGTTTTGCATGATTAAGGGTTCCATAATCGCACAATTTCCATATTGTTGACTCATACTTGGAGACGGTGTCGTCTGCTGTGCCACAAACTGGTAACTGAATGGGAATTGCAGATGCAATTATCTAGTGTGCAATAACTTGTGAGAAACATGTTTGTGATCAGTATTTCCACTAGTTTTAGACTGACTGACACTCACCATATGTCCTCCTCACTGTTTGAATTTAAATCCGTGCTCCTGCTCTGACTCTTGCAATCGGTAAAGTAAACAAAATCTGGGGCAGGTTTGTACAGTGCCTCTTTATGGAGGCACTGTACAAACCTGTACTGGTCTCAGAGCCATGCTGCGTGCTGAATGAGAAAGCACAAATACAAATAGAAAAGTGGGCATTATTAGTGCAAGCACACAGCAGTTGCTTTATTACAGCACTACACGGTTGACCTCCTTTTCAATGTGCAAAGGGAGAGAATTCAATTAAATATTTTCATTCTTTCGTAGGTAAACCAACTCTACAAATTTATGTATCTAGTAACACTAACACTCCATAAACGCTACAGTATGATCCTGCGTCAGCCTCTCCAATTCAAATAGACTCAGGTTGTTTTAATGCAACTTCAGAAAAGAACTACTCTTAAGAAATACTCTTAAGACTAACACTGCAACGAGGCCACAAGTTCAAGGTGAGACCCTGTCATTATCCATCACTAAACAGTCAGTCTAGATGACATTGTATATGAGAGGGAAAAGACAATTAAGGATGTTTGTCAGACAGACAGCTGGGGCATGGAATATGGGAAAAGAGGATGCAACTTCATATCTTAAAAGAAATATCCATGCTAAGAACCTCCTGTGCAAAAGATTTAGGCAGCTGTGGAAATTCAGATTATGTTTATCAATTAACAAAATACAAAGTCAGTGAACAGAAGAAAGACTAAATCAAATCAATATTTGGTGTGACCACCCTTTGTCTTCAAAACAGCATTAATTCATCTGGGTACACTTGCAGAAAGTTAAGGATTTTGTAGGCACATCTTCAGGTGCATGATTAAGATATTATACCAGGTGCTGTTGATCACCATGGCCAAAACCAGCTATTTTTTTCGTACAGTTTAAGGTTACAGAGACAATGCACATTAATAAATATTTCTGTAGATGTGCTAGTTTAGCCAGCTAGGCTAATGTTCGACTGTAGTCCCTGGGCTATGAGGTCACCGAGGTCCGGACCTATGTAATTCTGTAGGCTATAGCCTATCAATAAACAAATTTGAATAAAAACCATTGACACCACGATCACCTTGAAGGCTTTAGGACCATGCAGACGCAGCTGATTGCACCATCGTAACCCTCATTTCAACCTGAAAAAGTGTTCCCCAATCAGTGTCCAGGCATAGGGAAACGTGTATAATGTCATAATGCGATAATTCAATATGTAGGTTGAAATATAATCATTAACTGAAACAGAAACAGCTCTGTAGGAGGAATACAACTGGATGAGGAACAGCCAACAAGGTCAGGTTGCTGAAGACAGTTTACTGTCAAAAGTCATAGACCATGGAAAGACAGCAACAAGATACAAAGTAGTTATATTACATCAGCAAGGTCTCTCCCAGGCAGAATTTTCAGGGGTTTCCAGATGTGCTGTCTAAGCTATTTTGAAGAAGCACAAAGAAACTGGCAATGCTGAAGACTGTAGACACAGTGGCCAAAGAAACTGCAGCAGGAAAAAGACACATCTTGCTCACTTCCCTCCACAACTGGAAGATGTCCAGCAGTGCCATTAGTCTGAACTGGCAAAACAGTGGGACCTTGGTACACCCATCTACTGTCCAGAGAAGTCTGGTCAGAAGTGACCTTCATGGAAAACTTGTGACAAAAAATCCTTAACTCTGACATGGAAACAAGGACAACCAACTCAACTACGCCTTGAAACACAGAAAACTGGGGTTCAGAAAACTCAGTTTGTTTGCCAAAGGGCAGGAGAGTGGCAGAGGAATGAGTGTCTGCAGGCAACAGTGAAGCATTCTGGAGGTTCCTTGCAAGTTTGGGGCTGCATTTCTGCAAACAGAGTTGGGGATTTGGTAAGAATTAATGATCTCCTCAATGCAGAGAAGTACAGGTAGATACTTATTCTTCATGCAATACCATCACGGAGGCATCTTATTGGCCCCACATGTATTCAGTCATTAAGGACCATCTTCAGCATAAAGAAGAACAAGGAGTCCTGGAAGTGATGCTAGTCTGTCTGGGATTTCATAAAGAGAGAGGAGCAACTGAGGCTGCCTAAAGCCACTCATCCATCTAATTTGAATGCATTCTTACTTTACAGCATTTTTTCCACACCTAACTAAAACGTCTATGTATACTGTATGTGTATATACTGTATGTCTATGTCTATTTGTATGTGTATATACATATAAATATATATATATTTTTTTTTGCAAAGTATTTTTCCATTGCACTTATCAATTACCCAACTTTTTCACCTCAGCCAAGAGCAAAAAACGTTTTTGCGACATGTCAAGATTTTTTCAAATGTCAAATGTTTTTTATGAGCAAATTGAAAATGGGCATAAAATCAGAAGGATGGAAAAACACCTACTGTCTAGGAGCCATGCATATCCGTACTAAATGTTGTGCTAATACATAGAGCAGATGTGGAGATATTTCTTTTGATGAGTTAAATTTTTGATCTGTTGGTGCCAGAGGAAAAGCGACATTATGGATATTTGTGCCAAAACACAATCTATCCAATAGACACTGGCCATCCTGAGAGTCTTGCTGCAAGCATGGCCTAAAAATGATTGTAACAATATCTTTTTCATATACTTAATGGCATAAAATAACATCCACTTTAGAATAAGTTTAATTCAACACATTTTGAACATGACGGTAAAGTGCTACTTGAGCTCACCTGATAGGGCTGTGGGAGGAAGGTTGGGGAGCATCACATTACTTTATACATTGCCATCAAATTTTACTATGCAAATATGATCACTAGTGCATAATCATAATAATCATCATAATTCAAGGGGCTGTTATGGTGCTGCATCTGGCAGCCAGTAGACCTACAATTTAAAAAATACATACAATATTATTAAAAAATACTGCCAAAGACTGTGAGGCTGACAAAGATGGCTCCGTAAGAGCAGATGTGGTCACTGTATAAATAATTATGTAATTATTTAATGCCTTTAATTCTATAGTGCTTAAAGTAACGAGTGACATCATGATATACACCCTGAAAAGCATGCGGTCACCATCCTGATATCCAGCTGCATGCCCAGTTTTTGCCAACTCGGGGAAACATTTACATAACAGTTTACATCACCTGGGATGATTCAGAGTAAGAGAACAGAGCAAAATGGAGTAAATGGAGCATAGCAGAGAAATTCATATGCCAGTTTTCTGCCATCTCGACTCCGGTCTTGAGTCTAGATTGAAACACGCATACAAGTGAGGTGGAGAATGAAACAAGGACAGGGCTTGTCTCATTCTCGCTGCCTCACTGACTTCCTTGTCAGCACTAAATGACTGAATAACAAATTACCAAAAAGAATCCTACATAGGTCCATCTCCAGACAAATTGAAACACAACCTCAGAAAAGGAAATCAGTGGAGAATTCATGCACTTTGGTATCACAACTGGTCCCTGTTGATTTTTCAAAAGAATGGTTAATCTATGTGCTATAGTTGATGAGTTTGCATGAACAAAAGGTTCCTGTAGCTGAGGGGAGGCAGGATTTGCCCACGACTCCTGACCTATCAACTGGCGTCACATTTGAGGGTTCAACCATATTTTTGAAAGCTTCATACCTGCTGATGACATCTTCTCCTCAGCGCTGGGCGATATGGACCAAAAAACAAATCCCGGTGTTTTTAGGCTGAATTCCTATACATGATATACATTGGTATTTTCTTTGAAGTGGATTAAATGTTCAGTTGTATGTCAAACCCAAATTTAAGATCTAGGAACAATCTGATCTTTTAAATCCACAATATGTCGAGTGGGGTATGTATTTAATTTCTAGTAGCTTATTTCTTATTTCACCATTTTTTTCACCATTGAATCTGCCCCCCACTCTCACACACACACACATGCACACACACCTCTGCTGCAAACACAACACCCTTCTCTCTCTGTCTCTCCCTCTATATGTCTGCTCCGTTGACTTTTCCCATCAGTAGTAGTTATTTAAAGTTGCCAAAAAAACACAGAACTTGTCTTCTGGTCTTTTCTTCCCCCGCAATTCCGTTTACAACAGCAGCTGCGGCGCATGTGGAGAAGGCGTGTTAACAACGTTGCCTATCACATAACAACAATACCAACGTGGTAGCTTTGATATACCATTAATATACTGTACCTAGGCGGGGTTGTGTGGTGAGTGAGAGAGAGGAGCAAACACTAGCAGGACATTACGGAAAAATTCATCACTTAACTCAACATCAAACTATATTGGCTATATTACTATAATATATTTGTGAAAATATCTGTAAATCTTATACTGATATACCACCCAGTCCTACTTTTCCTGACTTTATTTTATTTTATCAGGGACGATGCACTTAAAATGGGGGTATTCGTTGGGTAATGTTCTTAAGATTCAAGCTGCATTTGTGTTATAGTATATCGTCTGATTTTTTTTTTGTGTGGTGATTTTGGTGACATTTTTGGTATTAAGCTGTTTAGAGGTTGTTTAAAAAACAAATGTGAAATATGTTGTGTTATAATGTATTTCAACAAATAATAAAGGCATTTATGTTCATGAGCCAATGACCACTTTGGTACTTAAAGAATTAATTTTATCGTGCTTAGGTTCGTAATTTTATTGAGGGGTTGTGCCTGAAAAGGTTTACATGATTTCATTTTCAAAACCACCATATTTTTGTCATACTGCACATTGCTGCAGCACGTCTTTTCAAACCGTGTGTTCAACGCTCCATTTTAAGCATCTCACTTCTGTTCGATCTTTGTTGGGAGTTGCACATGGGCAGTACCTAACTACTAGCCAATCAAAAGCAAAGTAGGACTCTGATAAGCAAGGTATTGTGATCCAAAACAAAGCCGCTTCAGCTGGTGACCATGGCTTCGGTTCAGCAACCCAAACCAGCTGCGCAACCTAGACTGATGCAAGTTTTTTAAATATACTGTACATATATATGCTTATTTTTCTTGCATAACATTGTAACAGTGCACTGTCTCTACATCACAGTAACAACTTTATGTCCATTGACTGCCTGGAATGTATCTTCTTGTCTATCTGGGGTGGTGATGGTGCAGTGGATAAGACGCATGCCTTTGGTATGAGAGATCTGGGTTCAACACCTCACTGTGACACACCAATGTGTCCCTGAGCAAGACACATAAGCCCTAGTTGCTCCAGAGGTGTGCGATCTCTGACATATATAGCAATTGTACGTTGCTTTGGATAAAAGTGTCAGCTAAATGTACATCTAATGTTAGTTTAAATTCACTTTTAGGTGTACTTGTGGAAACTGCTCGACAATGCCCTAACAATGCTCTAACTAGCTATGTTTGAGGGTGTACCACACTGAAGTAAAGGCTTGACTACAATCGAGCTGTTTTCAGATAGTTCAGGAGCAGTATTTTCTGTTGGACATAGCAACTCCATTTGGCTTGGACTTTGGACTTTGTAAACCTATTACATGCACAAAAATAGATATATAATACAATAAAAAGGGAAAAAGTCATAAAATGACCTCTTTAATATACTATTAAAAATACATGTCCCAAGCACAGCAATCTGATTTAATGATGTAAGCGAATTGTGTCTTTCCATACATCAGATGCTCTTCAGCATGTTTGCCTCCCCTGCAACTCTGTGTATCACACAAGTGGAAGTTATGCAATGTGGGAAAAAAGAAGAAGAAAAAAAAAATCCTCTCCCATCTGTTGCAGCTTCCCACTACATGTCTGAGGACTCTCTCTCTCTCTTAACATCTTCAACAGCAGACAATCCACAGATCATGGGGTCATATTTCATCATCAGCTGCCGGTCTGTTCCACGCCTGTCTTCTCCACTGTGGCTCAGTGACATGTGGAGAGAGAGCGGAGACAGTGAGAGATATTGGAGAAGCGGGCCTCATACTGTGGATGGGTGTAAAGAGTGTACTGTATGCGTGACGGAAGTGGTGTGAGCTACTGCTGAGAAAGAAAACATTGCACTTTTTTTACTGTCATGGAGTATGATTGCGGTCAGAAAATGTCAAGTCATGAACACCTAGGTGACCCTGAATGAAACGAGGTTGCAGCATGTGTCAGGGTGACCAGTAGTGCAGAATCCCACTTTTGCCTTAGCTTGGGTGTCGTCCACAGATATTCAGTGATATTAATCTGATTTGATTTGTTAAAGCAGCTACAGATGTTATTTTAATAATAATAACAACAATAATAATGTGTCAAATGACAATGTAAAAGGGAGTCACTGCTAGTAGTGATGAACCTACCTATGAGAATTATCACCTGAATCTGCAGATCAGCTTATTGTTTAGTTGCCCAGCACACAACTTTACAGTTATGGTTCACTCTTACTGCTCTCATAATGTAGTTTTGATCACACCAAGCAGCTGTTTTTAGTGAAAAAGCTAAAAAAAAAAGACTAAACTACTTCTTAGCACCAAGGAACAGACAGACAGACTAGCTGCAGTACATGGTGGAGCCAGATATTCCCCTCAGGGGTTGGGAGAGACCAAAAACAGAGCTAAAAGAGAGTGAATATTGGAACTACTTTAATCAGGTGGCCCGAAAATGAATGATGATGTTCCTGTTTGCTAACAAGTTCGCCATATGACGGTTGATGGTTTTCCAATGCCCCCAAGTGGTCAAAAAATCAGTTAATGCAGTGCAAATGTATAATTAATTTAAAATGGTTTGACAGTTAGCGGTGGGAAAACCCTCAGAATGCCTTGGAATAACATGCCAACATTATGTGACTGCAGCATAGCCTATACACAATTGACAGTGACATGTTCCCTTTTTTATATGAACCATAGCATTCATTACACAACAATTAAATACATATGCCCCTTTAGGACATTCAACATTTGGGAGGACACATTCTTGCTGTTAAGTTTGTATTCCACCTGGAAAGTGGAAGCTAGTCAGCCTAGCTTTACTAATGTTAGCGCGGATTCCCACTCACCCCACCTTAAACACAGGACCAGGTTCTAGCTAGCATTAACTGTCAAATGACTACACTGTCAAAACTCCCAACCGTTAATCCTAAGTACTTACCCTACCATACCACATTGAGCACAAAATACATACATGGCATTAAAGTGATATTACAAAGGGATTCTTGGTATAATAACAACAACAATAATGATATAATTATTATTATTATTAATAATAATAATAATAATAATAATAACTATTATTATTATTATTGTTGTTGGATGAAATGGATGAAATGTAAAAACAATAAAATTTAAGTACCTATTTTAGTACTTTGTGCTTCACTTTTTAATTTTTAATATTTTTATATGTTTATTGAGTCATTCATGGAGAAAATTCTGTAGATTCCAGTATCACATTAACAGAAAATCATTATAATGCAGCAACTGCTACATACAGTATCCGATTTCTATGTCGGCAGATGTTTCTCATATAGAGACTCCATGGGAGGTTTTGGTTGCAGTTGGCAGCTGTGATTTAAGTCAAAACCCAAATTAAATAATCATGACAGTCTCATGTATAAAAACATGTATTTTCAGTGTTTTAGAGCAGATTGGGTTGAGATTGAGTCACAATGTGAAGTTGTCTATCTTTTTGCAGTAACATAATGCGGCACATAACAACCATCCTCAGCAGCAGCCGCAGCACCAGGTGCACCCTGTTTCTTAAATCTTTTACATGGTCTGGTGGAAAAATATGGATTTTAATAAGTCCCTTCAGGAGCAGTACAGGGCGGGAGCCTGGGAAAGTGGATTTAGTGAGTTGTCCTGCGCATTGCATTAAATTCTTTTTAAATGTTTCATAATGACAAGCATGCACAGTTTGCGTTTACTGAGCTGTAAACTGACAAATCATTAAAGTATTTCTGATTCTGATTTCTGATTACTGAAATGTCCTTGCATTGTTAGTGTCAGGTACAGTGTGTTGGGCAACTCTCACATTATGTAACACTACATCTGGCCTAAAAGACAGCCAATTGTTGCCAAATGACTTCATAACAAGTTCAAAACTTCCTAAAAACAAAGCTGTGCATTTACAAAACCAAAGGGCCCAATTTATTGTTACCCTACACTATAGCTCTTTGCACTTCAAATTTGATGCCCAATTTTGGGATGTACTATTCAGTACCATTTCCCTCACATGCTTGCTTAGCTTAAGCTCCTCAATTATTCAGGCTTGGATCAATACTGAGCACACTCCTGTGAGGAAAAGCAGGAGGGAGAGACGAATTTAAGCCTGAATCTGGATTATGGATTTGTATCAATTTATGTGTGGCCACTCAACCAAAAAATCTTTGGAAAACACAGCGAAATACGGCTAAGTGGGGAAAGCTGGAAGGCTGTCCATTTTAACTCCTTGTTCTTCAGTGACCCTTTTTAGCTTTGGCCAATTATTACACCACAAGCCTTGGTCTGTCAAAGGCGCCTTTCTCATTAGCCTGTCCCCAGTTTACACCACAGGCTTAATGAACAGGGGCCTCCATTACCCAAGTTTACCTCCAACTTTAACAACAAGGCCGTGTAAAGAGTGCGTACTGACAGACAAGGACAAGTTACACATCAATGGCATCCCTAACAAGAGAGAGAAAGGCGAGAACTGTCCTTTTATGAGTAGGTTAAGTTTGCTTGAGAGTTTAACTTTCATTTAGGGATTTTAAAAGTGATTTGTTGGGATTTCCTGTTATGGCTTGGCTCCCCCTAGTGTTGTTTGTGACAACTTTCATGTCACAGCCTATTCACACCTGGGGGTGATACATTGTTTATTAACTATCAGCTTTCTTATCAAAAATGACACTTCAGAAATGACCAGATCATTGGCACACAGATAAGGATGGTAAATTGTTGACAGAGCAGGGCCTCAACATTTAACTGACACTAACAACTGTGCAGACAATTACATCAGCAGTCGTCTGATGCCATGTGAAAGTCATTTCACTTGCATGCCAAGAATATATAATAGAAACCAAAGACTACCACACACTTTTATCATATACGGTCAGTGGGACAAACACAGGCTTGATAAGCCTCCAAAGAAAGAAAGAAATTTAAAAGGACACATTTTTCTACAAAAAAACTTGACAGGATTACAGCTGTATAAATGTCCTCAAAATCTTGCAGAATCCTAATTTCTCATCGAGATATGCACATTTTTCACTCCTTGTTTCTGATGATTTTGACGTGGCCTGGATTCCTTTTGGACCTGGTCTGGAGTTCATCTTGCATTCAATCCTTTTATTGCATCATGGTTTTGCTTTTTAAGTGTGGTCATCTGTGAGTCGATGTGTGTGGTGTCAAGTGTGTATCCACACGTGTGGTTCATATCTTTCATTAGATACAGAAATGTTCCTACCTCGCTGGCTGCATGCAGCAGTGTGGCCTCGAACCATGGTCCCGCTCTCCGCCAAAGTCAAAGTCAAAGCCAAAGCCAAAGCCAAAGCCAAAGCCAGAATTAGAGATGGCGGTGAAACTTACCATGGGCCCTTGTTGTATTTAGATTGGCAGATGAACAGCAGCTTCACTCAAGTCCTGTTTACAAAGGACTCAGATCCACATTTGTGGGAATCTTGCCTGTAACGCTCATGTAAACAAAGGCCCTGAAAGGCCTGTCACTCTCTCTTTCTCTGCTTCTCTTTTAGACAGGCATCAGTCCAATAGAGTGATGTTTTGGTTTAAAATTAGAGGAGGAACTCTCTTGGAAATGACATCTCTGCTGGTCCCACAATTTGACAGTTTGTAGTCACAGCGTAGGGAGTCTGTTTTTAGTTTTCACTGGTTTGGTTTTAAAACCATTTCTATAACTGAGATGAATCACAGTGCAATAATTGCTTCAGACTGCATATGTACAGTATGATATGAAAGTGTTAAATATGGGGTGATGACTGACAGCTTTTTCAAACACATTATGTTGTACTTGGGATGATTCTTACGATCCAAATGCAGACACAAACACAAACCCCGTCACTGTTTAGATCAGATTCAGGATGACCCACCTGCAGTTCCTGCACTCATGTTGACTCACATTTTCAACATTTTAGCGCTCAGTTCCAGACAAAATACCAAAAGCAAGATCATAGCACAATGATTAAAGGAAAAACCCAAACTGAAAAATAATAACAGAGAGAGGGTTTAAAATAGAGTGTGTTAAAATACATGGCAGGGAAATCCTATCCCCGAGAGAGGGTCAGACATGTAATTTGAAAAAAGGCAGAGTTAAATGACATGTAGGGAGTAATTATAGAGTCTGAAGAATGAACTGAAATAATAAAATACCACCTAGGCCTGTCAAGAGTGTTCTGCGGACCGAGGGAAAGTAGCCTTGTGTTTAAAGGACAGGCCAGCAGGCCACCACCCATCCCTTCTCTCTGGCCTTACGGGAAACTATAAAGATCAATAAACTCTGTTTGCTTTGATCACATAGAACACACATTAAACTGTAGGGCATTGCAAACAAGTTGAATTAAGGTTATTGTTCCCGTAAAAGCATGTGAGTGCTTTCTAGACATTTTACCTAAAAAGGAAATCTTCTAACACAGTTGTTTCTTAGGTTTTCTCCCCAAAAAAGACAAAAAGCAACTAAATAAATGAGATTAAAAGCACTAAAAGGACAATGATTGAAGAAAGTAATTAAACCAAAGTGATCTGCGTCACATTCAAGTAAAATAACCTCATCTTCTGCACAAGCTTTAATGCAAGGCAAAGACTAATCTTGTTTAAAGTTTAGGACACTGCACAGGAAGATCTAATAAAGCGTCATCTTCATTATCATTAGCCCGTTGAAGGTGTTACTTCAAAGGACAGAACACTTCATTTGACTCAATTCCCTCAGCCTATCTGCAAATTCTGTGTGTCACATTACCTTAAAACTGATGGATAGCATCCTCCTCCATCCAGAGCTGCTGCGCCATTATGGTGCTGCGGCTGGGCTGTGATTGATTGCATGTGGTCTCTAAGTGGAAATGATGGATGAGAGCATGTAGTTTACCAATGGTGTGGTTGTTTATGGGATCATATTTCTAACCTTTTATATTAGCTCTGCGACGTGTGTGTCACTGAGGAGATTTGACAGAATCTAAGTGACACTGCTGAGGAGCTGCTCTTGTAATGTTAAAGGAACACTTCACCAGTAATTTATGTGGACGTCCAGTCTGTGCTGGAGGTCCCACACTTTGAAATCAGAATCCTCCTGTCAGTGGTGGACAGTAATTAAGTACATTTACTCACGTACTGTACTTAAGTACAAATCTGAGTTACTTGTTCTTTACTTGAGTATTTTCTTTTCATGCATCTTTCTACTTCTACTCCACTACACCACAGAGGGAGATATTGTACTTTTTACTTCTGACAGCTTTTGCTATTAGTTTTACAAGTGGGGCTGACACAATTATTAGATTTTCATGGTTCTTAACGAATGGGAAAAATTTGCTGCTTTTCCTTTTAATTATTGTAATTCAACTAGACAAAGCAAGCATTGTGAAGATGTCACTTTGAGCTCTGGGTAATTGTAATGTAGAAAATAATCAGCAGATTCATCCATAATAAAAATAATCATTAGCTGCACTATACAATATAAAATATGTAAAAATTAGCTCCCCCTCAACAACACATTACACAGGAAAATCCTGTTTTTACAATAATGCATAATATAATATAATCTAATAATAATCTAATATATAATGGTTTCTTTTTCCAAAAGAGTCAGAGGACATTTTACTAGTACTTTTATTTTTTAATCACATTTTTACTTTTACTTTGGTAACGTTTTCAATGCAGGACTTTTACTTGTAACAGAGAATTTGTAAAGTGTGGTATTAGTACTTTTACTTAAGTAAATGATCTGAATACAATACTTTGACACACACGCACGCACACACGCACACACGCACACACACACATTTTACCATTTATTTGAGTCCACTTAAAATAAATCATCACATATCATCATGTTTAATAATTAGAAAAGTTTGCTAACTGTATTTTTAAATACTGTTTGTCATGCCAGCAATCCCTGACAAACATAACCATACTAATATTACCTTTACCTTTGATACTTGTGTTTTTAAAAGCAGATACTTTTGTACATCAACCTCAAGTAGAAATTTAAATTGACTACTACTTTTAGTGGAGTTATATTTAACAAGGGTGTCTGTACACTCAAGTACAGGATTTGTGTACATCCACCACTCCCTCCTCTTCATAATCTCCATCCCACGGTGCTTACATTTAGTCACCAGTACGCAGTGCAGTGAGGCCTACAATACTGAACCAGGTGTGTTTACCTGGCTTTATGCTTCTTATCACATCCGGCTACATTTCGGCCTGCCTAAATAATGTGCAAACACAGTGGCCGTTGTGAGTACCATAACAATACACAACAAATGAGCATAACCTCACCTCCTGCACAAAGCCCTGACCTCAACCCCATCCAACAACCCTGGGAAAAACCGGAACACCTACGTGAGCCAGGCCTTATCTCCCCACATCAGTGTTGTTTTTGTAGCTGAATGGAGCAAATCCCTTCAGTCAAGTTTCAGGAGGGTTGGATGCTTCTATATCAGAGTTCAGCTTAACGTTTAGAACCTCTGTCCTGATTAGGGTTGGTTGACACTCCAGCACAGATAGAGTTAAATGTGCCTAACATGTTGGTCTTCATCCTTGAAGCCTTCTGTTTTGTAATGTTGAATGTGATATGTACAGTTTGAAAATACCAACAATAAATGACAAATCTCAAACATTTTATATTTTCCTATACTTCACTGTCATCTGATATGGATCATCATCTGGTGAGGATGCTGACTTTTTCCAGGGACCTGATTGCTTTACCCTCAGTCCTTTTAGCATGATATGTGAAGCCATCAAGTACATATTTAAGACCCTTTTGAAAGGTTCTCTTTAAACGAGTAAGCCAGACACAGGGTCCTCAGTGACCTCAAAGTGATAATTAGCTAACTAATTAACTACATTAAAATCTGCTAGCAACAGTAGTCATTTCAGAATCAACGATCACCTGCTAACAAGAAGACTGGTTTTGTCCAGCTCTGTGTATGGGAGTGTATCTACTGTATGTTCCCAGGCTTCAATGTTCCTGAGTTCAATAACCTCTTGATATGACACAATGTGGGGAACTTTCAGAGGGTTTTATGTTCTTAGCAATGTTTTTCCCTGAAGATGATGAGATATGTATTGATTACACCATTCCTGCAGTAGCAAATGCGTAATGTTATTACATTAGAAAGAGTTTGCATTATATGTTATTTCACTCTTAGTTAACACATTTCCCCTCTTATGTGTTATGTAGTTTTTGCACAGAAAAAATATTCAGTCTGAGCCATTATGTACAGTAGATTAGTGGTAAATGGAGTGCTTCAAAAATAAATTTAGGTTGAGTACCAGAATCAATTCTATAGTGATGTTTAGATATCATGACTAGATTTTAGACATGCATGAGAATCAGAACAGCACAACACAAGAAGAGCTGGGAAGGAATACTGTATTTACCGTCCTCCAGATCTGTTTTTGTATAAATGGCTTCACATTCAATGATAGCTTCTTTCCCAGTGTAGAAACTAGAGTTTACAACGTACAAGTGTAGCCCAGACCTTAATGGTGCACACCCAGTGCTTATCTAGGATCGGCCAAGATTATGTTCAAACACAACACTGACAGCCGCCCTGGTGCCCACATCGCTCCTCTCATCTGTCAGTTAAAGCCACTGTGCATGCAGCATGTGATACACTGGCCTAGCATGTCACTCCTCCAAATGGCAAGTAACTCAATTTTCTACTGATGGTTCAGAAGGAGGGAGAGAAAACAGGCTGAGGAGATGTGCAGTTTTGGGCGAGAAAGGCAGTAACTCACATTTTGAGAAAATGATGAAGGGTAATTTCTCCCAATAGCTGTGACTGACTATATTTTTGTCCTCATCAGCTTCTCTTAGTCAGCAATGTAGTTCTGGGTGCACCTACACTGAGTTTATCTACATTTTCCCTTGTAGTTTACCCACTTTCTCCGTTCTTTAGAAGTATATTATAGCAAGCACTGTAATGACTGATGTTGGTCATGGTATTTTAGAAGTATTTTTGAGTATTTTTTTTTCTAAACATATTATAGATGTTTCTCTATACTTCTGGTGCTGAACCTTAACATACAACGCTGTTGATGATAACCTAATTGTGAGACTTTGCTATCACCTAGTGGCCACATAGAGGCATAGTTTTAGTCTGGATAACCATATTTTTAAAATAATATGGCCATGGTTCAATTGTTCCACTGTATTCTCAGGAGCAAATATTTACTTGCTATAAGGGCAATGTACTGCTTTTTTTTGCAAATAATAGAATATTAGATACATACTTATATACACGTGCTATTTTAGTTAATACTTTAGTCTCTGAGTTACATCTTGCAAATAGCTTTCTAGTGCATGTCTGGGACTGCTTTTCAACCAAGCCAAGTCTTAATTGACCTTGTGAGTGCACACACAGAATGTGAGTAAATGTGTACATTGCGTGCAGAAGTCCAGTCAGCATGTTAACACTGTCTACACTTTCATTCGCCTACACGTCTGCAGGAAAGGTGGAGGGGAATATGAGAAGACTTGTTGCACTCCCGCCTAAGCTCCAGCACCAGTTCTGTTCAGATTAATGGTCTTCAGGGTTCAGCTGTGCTTCACGTCTGGCAGCAGGAAAAGTCTCTTCAGGGATAGCAGCTTAATAGAGATAGCAGACTGTCTGGCTCTGTCTGAACGCTCAGCAGTAAGGGGCTGAGATTGATTGGTATGTGTGGGTGTGTATGTGTGTGTGCACTGATGCACAAAGAAACAGACCTTTTCCTGGCTCTTCACTGACTGTGATGCGTGTCAGTCATAGATGGTAGATGTTTTGAAGCATGCTGAGGACAGAGTGAGTAGTACTGGAAGAAATGGGGGTCCTCTGGGTTTTCTTTCTATTGATGTTGAAAAACATCCAGTATGATTTGAGGTTTTGCTCAAACCTAATTTTTTTCATTTCCTTAACGATAACTGACATGCAAGCACCACAATTTAACACAATTTGTAAATTAAAGACAACATAAATCTACCCTAGATATTTCTATACAGATACTAAAAGCTAATTCCACCCTTTCAATGAGAAGCTTAAAACATTTTCTTCAATTAAAAGTTTTTTTATTTGAAAGCTAGGGGAGGGGATTTATTTCAGAAGCATTTTTGTTATCTTTGTTCACATTCCGACAGCAGTCAATAAATAAAATGCTTAAATATGAAAAAAAAAATCCAGTTTATGTGACCGTTGCATGACTGCAATGAGTACAGTCAATCATTTCGGCCTACCTGCACACATTCTGCCATTGCACTCATTGTGCATGAAAATGTGTTTTGCGGCAGTGGCTTTGGAGAGAGGCCTGAAGGGATGGGGTGGGTAAGTTGAATACTTTCAAAAGCTAACTTCTCTTGCTAGTTTCTTCAATGTTGCCAACCTTAGCTATAACAAGAGTAAAATATAATACTTGCATAGTCATACATACTTTGTAAAACAAGTGGCAGACCAGGCGTCTAATTGAGACCTGTGGTTATTTGTCAAAACGTGTGGCCACACCAGGCCAGTAACAGAGATAGGAGTCTAATTGGAAGATACTCACAGATGTGAATTTGACCACAGATTTCATTTGGACTTGCTTCACAATGCTAAAGCACACAGAGAGACACACAGTTGCGGCAGTGCCAGCCAGTTTTTTATTTACAGTCCTCTAGAGGCTGGTCCAGAGTAAGCCATTTTACATGGCTCATCCATCACAACTTGTTGCCAGAAGCCTGTTGCTAGCAAAGCCAGACCTCTAGTACTGTGTAGCCCGGAGTCTTGTCCTGAGGGAGAGTCACCATCATGATAAAGCTGTACTCCTGCCTGAGTGCTGTCCGGCAGATACAAAAGATTATAACAGGGTAATGAGTGCAACTAAGAGATAAATCAGAGGTCACTTACCTAAAACTACGACAAGTCTTTCCTTAAATAGGTGTCAATATTATTAAATTTAACTTAAACCTTAAACCTTCATATAGCCAAAGATACAGAAACCCCATTGATAGGATATTTCTGGTGTGATGGCAGACCTTAAGGCAGCAAAAACTCCAGATGGCAAAATATAGAATAAAAATAATAATTGCTTTTAAAGCACTTTTCAATACATGTAACAAAGTTCTTTACAGCAATCAATGTAAAAAATAGACAGCGCAAACAAAACATTGTATCACACAAAGTGGTGTACAAAGAATATATGAAACATAAAACAAGTCAATGTAAAATTAAAGGAAAAATAAATTACTCATCACACAGTGGTTTATGATTTATAAGTAAAACATAAACAAGTCAATATACAAATAATGGAAAAATCAAAATAACACATTGAAAATTTTGTAGAAATATGTCCACAAATGTGTCTACTAATGATCTACAATGTGCAGTATAAAGTAACATACTAGCATATGAAAAAATGTAATTATTAAAGTATAAATAAATAAAGGCTGAAATAAATTAGTAAATACATAAATAAATTAAAACTAAATAAATTTTGGTCATGAAAATAGCTATTTATGTATATTTATTAATTCATTTATTTATACTTAGCTATACTTGTTTTTCGTCCTTCATACTGTCCACTAGTCTGCCTCTGATTGGCTAACCCTAACCTTAGCAACCCCAACCTAAGCCAAACTAGCCAATGGAGGCAAGGAGTACCAGCCAATCAGAGGCAGAGTTCTTGAAAATCTGGTGGGGAAAAAAAAAAAAATGTACCAATTACCTATAGTGGCTTTAAGGTTCGTAAATCATTACTACATGAATTTTAAAACAATAGTATGGCTGCCATGAACAAACAAGACCAGCACCAGTGACCTTCAACAAGGTTTTACTGGTCTCTGTACTGCATATAACATAATGTAAAACCTAGTTGAATCTTGTAGGGCACGAGAAGGATTTGCTTTAGGGCACAATTCAGAATCGACACTGAAGCGACACTGCTTCACTGGTAAAAAACCCCAAAAAACTTTATGCAAGCAAATGCCAGAGTTTAGTTTCAGCAAATTGAGCAAACTGTGACATCTCAGACACAACTTCTCTTTTACGTTTATTTAAAAAGGTTTTGTAAAATGTTATATGAAGCACCGGTAAAACTATGTTCCTCGTAGTCTTGACTTCCCTACTGGCTTCGACTACTTCCATCTCTTCCTCTCCCGCTCTGCCTCCCCGCCACCATCCACTCCACATCCCGCTAATTACCCCTCAGCAGTGAAACAATGTTGTGTTTAGTGACAAGGCCCAGTCTGCCTGACTGGTGGTTCTGACAGCCTGTCACGCACATAATCCACATACTCATATGCACACTCTGCTGTGATGGCAGATAGTGGTGGGAGTCCTGGCCTCCGACCTGATACCTCACTCCCCTACTGCAACCACTCCTCCACAGCTACTAACCTATGCCCCCTTACTCCCACCATCACACCTAACATGCATTCAAATGAGCTTCCTGGCAATTTGCTGCTGTGCTGCTGTCACCATGTCTACTTCTGTTTGCCTCCGTCTCTCTGCCCTGCTCTCTCTCTCTCTGTTTTTTTCTCTCTCTGCTACTAATGAGGTTCTTAGTGGCTGTCAGTGCAGCCTCGAGATGCTGGAGGGTCTAATGGAAAGTCAAAAACATGAAACCTGAGGAGCTGGGGAAGCTCTCCAGGTCTACGAGTCAGCATGGTTTAGGTTAATTGTACGAATAAATATAGCACACAACAGAGGGTGATTTGTCATCATCTGATAAAGAAGCATCTTGTCTTAACGTTTATGTGGGCTCATCTGCTCTGCTCAGCTCAGTGTGTGAGCCGTGGAATTGATGCCAGACAGAAGTGCATGTAGCTGCTGGGTACTCCCTGATTGCTGCCTCACTAGCTGACATGTTTCCTTCTACCTGCTGAGACAGGCCCCGCTGACAGAGATACTGAGAGATCATTAGTGTTAGCCCCCCTGACATAGCTGACTGAACAAGCCTTCCCCTTCCTCTCTCTCCACCTCCTCACCTCTCCAGTTGCTCCCCTGTCTCCAGTTTTGTTCCATCAGTTTGTCCCCTTCTCCCCATCTCATCAAATTCTTCCTGTTACTGTTGTTAGCCCCCGACAACTGTCTGGTCATATCTTGCCTCTGCCTGTCCATAGCCACAGCAATTTGTGCACAACTCATAGGTTGCTGGATTCCACCATTAATTGCAGGAGTTGCTGGAATGGACTTCTACACTCTTTCACATTAAATCACTGGAAGTTGTAGTGAATGTGCGCTACAGCTGCCGGGTAGCTATTAAGGATAAGCAGAAAGCTTACTCATACAAATGAAAAAAAAAATCTAAATCACAATGTAAGAGGAAAAATATGTGTATCACCAGTTTGGGCCAGTTGCATATATATGTAGTTTAACAGACCACTGACAGTCAACTCCTTTAATATTAAAGATTGAGATACCCTGAGATTTCAGGCTAAACCCCAGTACCATGGGGATGGATTATCCCCATTTGTGAGATCACTAAAAAACCCTTGATAATACAACCTACTGCTGAATTATAGGTTAAAAAACAAGGTTTTGACATTTAACCATAGGGAACACGCTGAATCACAGACTCATGTAATGTAGACTGCTTATGACTTAAAAAGGTGAAATGGGGTTTTAAAAAGTGTGACTTTTTTGTGAGGATGTTTTTCATTTTTCAAGTCTTCATTAAAGAGTTAAGAACAGTGAAAGTTGTCAACAGACAGGTATGAAGGTTGTCCAACCTGAAGGTTGTAACCTGTAAAGCAATTAATTAATTAATACTGTGTTATAGGTTGGATTACCTGTTAAATTTTAATTATTTTGAGAACTGAAAGCTTAATTCACTTACAAGTTACAATACAGGTGATCAACAAAAATATCCAACAACCATGGACATAGGTATGGATGTTTTCCATCACTAGCTACATACAGTGTGGGCTGTACTTAAACACAGGCAAGCATAGACTGCTCAAATAATTGTTTGACAGCGTGCAGCAACAAGTGTGTAGCATAATCACTGCAACATTGCAAGACACTACAAAAAGGAAACCATACTTAAAGAGTGAGAGAGAGAGAGAGAGAGAGAGAGAGAGAGAGAGAGAGAGAGAGAAAGAGGCTGTGTCCTATTAAATTGAGGCTTTTTAAAAACTATAAACCTTGGCATCACAAGAGGCTGAGCTGTAGAAAGATCCATTTACATAATTAGAATTAAAATCACAAAACTTTCCCATCTCATGTGGTACCTGTCTTATCTTCGTGACTGTCTCCATAGCTGAGAAAAAAAAGACAGGCTATCTTTACCTTTTGAAATCGCACCAGCACATATCTAAAAGCCTCTGCAAATAATGCTGCATGGCTAGATACGACCAGGGGCAGTTGGAAAATATCTCTAACTTTAAAAGCTGCTAAGGCTTGCCTCTTCATCTGTCACAATGTGAAATTCTTTATCCTCCATCCCCTCCAAGTGTGTTTGAGAAGCTAAACACAGGTGAAAAAATGCAGTTAGTTATAAAAGTGTTCTCTAATATGTAGTAGACCAACTTAATATAGTTTATAATTTATCTTTTTATTCAGTAGATTGTGTGACGGCCCCAGTTTTGGCCCTCTCTTGTTGTTTGTATCTTGCTTGTATCTTTTGTCCCTTTAATCCAGGTAATTGGTGGAGTTCATACCTGGTGTGAGACGCAACACACCTGAGCAGGCTCAGGTGGCTATAAAGGAGCATGCTTGATGATTTGACTCTCTCTTCTCCTAGCCTGCTGACTGATTCTGTTTTGTTTGGTTCTTTGTGTTCTATACCCATACACTCCACTCACACATACATACATACTGATCTGACAGAAACCTACAATTTTATATTTTGCTTAATTTACTTATTAAATCTATCTAAATCTAAATCTATTATTATTCCCAGACTGTGTGGTTTCCCGCTTTTGTCACTTGCTGTTGAGCCAGGTTGTGACAAAAGTCATTTGAGTTTACTGTAGCTCCCATAGAGGTGGTGATCCCAATTTCTATTTTATGTCTGTGGATTTGATTGTTTATATATTTATTTCAAAGACTCATTAAAACTGAGTTGTTGCAGCAACATGACATCAGTGCACACTACTATAAGAATTTCCATATCATAATATTATTATAATATTATTATTGAAATACTACTGTTCCAATAAATTATGAAGGTCACCACTTGGTTGTGTGGTCATTCATAGATAAAACAGATATGTAAGATTAATAAAATGATACGTTTCCTACAACTAATCTCCCTCCATGGTGGGTATTGATGTTCATAATGCTGTGTCTGTCTGACATCATAAATTTTGGGTTCATAAAAGTAAAAATAAAGCCATTTGAGGGTGTGAATAAAAATTAATTAGCTAGAGAAAGATCAGTGGACTCACTATCAAGAGACAGATAAAGATTTTAAGTGAGAGTGCTCATGTTTGTATCGTTAATAAAGTGAGGTTCAGGCATGTGGATCAAGGCACACTCTGCTCCCCATGAAACCCAGTCCAAACTCTTTTAAACAGCATGACCTCATAAACCACAAAGACCAATTTCACTGTCCAACAAAAGCAATGAAACTTCCATAAACATTATCAGCGCCTGCTACAGCAAGCTAATAAGAGGCACTTGGAAGGAAGAGAATCATGTAAACACGCCAGCAGAGTACCAGTTAGCAAACTCTCAGCTTGCCACTTTCAGTTATAAATCTTCATGCAGTTCCACAAGATCATGACTTGATGACTGACTGAGCCCAACAAATCATGGCATATGGATTCACCAAAATTAGGAGGATATGCTTCTTTGAATACTGCCCAACATGAAACCTAAAATACTGGGTGACAGTCTCCCGAGCTTGTAAGAATATTAGAAAAGTTTTACTTCCCTGATTACAACATTGCACATCAACGGTTATGAAATTGCTATTTCACACATGACATGACTTTATCAATTCTGGCTCCGCGTCAAGTTGAGCTCGGAGGAAATACGTGGTTTCTCGTAAACATGAATCATGATTACATTAAACTTTACATTTAAGGTCAGTGACTTTGCATATTATGAAAGCTGTTTCTACATTAAACGGCATATACACTTTTCAACAGATATAACACGCTTATGATTATGATGAACATTATGGGGATTTTATGGTGACTTCATCGTTGTTGGTTTTAAAGGAGTATTCCATCAACTCAGTATTGCACTTCCATGAAGTTGGTGGACTTGGGAGAGACAGATGAAAATAAAGTGTGGTCAAAACTGATGCAGCAGAGAGAGAAATATCCTGACCAAATACACTGGATCCTACATTTCCTATTATGCAGCACAGTAGCATCTTTTGTTAGACCGCCCTAGTCTTTCAAAATGTAGAGTGTAGGTTCCAATAACTCCTTTGCCTCTATTGGTTTTGGTATTGGTAAGACTGATTTGGAAATACTTAGTTTTTCAAGATCAAAAACTAAATAAAATTTAAGAAAAGGAATTTAGTACTCTCCACTATAAATATATACCTGGTACCAGATCATAATGTGGTGAGATAAGATTTGGCGAAAATATAATTAAACATAAATAAACAAATAAAATGTGTAATTGGTCTTTTTTTAAATACTCAAACTAATGTTTACAGAGATTGGTTATTCTCAATATGACCCATTTTAAGATATTTTGACATTGGTGCACTATTCCACAAGGTGGCACTGTCAGTCAAATAAAGCTCAGTACAAGAGAAAGCAGCTGCACAGTGCACAGTGGTGTGAAGGGTCAGTGCACCAATGTTATATTTTTCTTCAGTATGTCTCTACACATGCAGTTTCTTCATCTTGCATTCGATTAACAGGCCAATCATTATGAATAACAAATTGATGCAGTAATATGACTGCAATGGACAGTGATCTTGTCACACAGATGCTTTGTCAACATACATGTCAATTTAGCTCAAGGACTGATCATCTCCCAGTTGGTGTTTTGTACAGCAAAGGGTCTTGGCTCTCTTAGTCCCTGTATTCCATAATTTGGAAGGGTTAGTAGTGCACAGTGTCAGTTTGTCAGCTTGGAAAATTAATTAGCCCTCAAGGGTCATTTCAGTGCCAGTACAGTGCCCTTCCCCGTGTGCAGTAGAGCTCTAGAAGGTTTCATGTGGATTTGGCTATTTGACGTTCACTGAACCTTAGAGGTCTGGCCACTGTTCAAGATATGGAATATGTATCGCCATCATAACTTTGTGCATTGCTTGACAATACCACATTTGTCTGCAACAGAAGACCAGATCTTTTGTCTGTTCTCTCTCTCTACCCACTTCCATTCTGCCCCTCCCGGAGATTTTTTCCTGCCCAGCCTCAGATCTCAGCCCAGCCAAATTGATGTGCCCCAGCAACCATACAAGGAGACAGGTTGTACTGGAGTAGAGTAGGCCACATGCTGCTAGCAGCCTTGGCTTTGAACTTTTACAGTGGCTCCTCTGGAAAGGAAAGAGCTGTTACAAAAGTGTAGTATACACTGTGCAGGATTTTTATTAGAGTTTGGTGCAACAACACGCAGGGAGAACGCAATACTACGTAGACTGGGTGTAATATCTTACATGAACATCCACCTCTGATCATAAGTGTGCATGGATTTTATTTGCTATTCCTCCCAGACACCTGTCCCCAGGCCACAGTTAACCGTTACAGATTGTTTTAGTGAGACAAGATAAAACTTGGAAAACAAAAAAATTTCTGACCAGTTGTTGTTTAACTCATGAATGGCATTTGTTTAAATCAGATTGCTGGAAGACATTTACATAGTGAAAGAAATTGCCGGGAAATGTCAAAGAATTAACTGGTTTTGATAGGGCACTGAGAAATGCTGCTTTTTTGTACTCCGCTGGCATTTTGGCATTTTGAGGCTTAAAAGTCAAATGGATTCCATTGATTTGTCTTCATGCTGGATGTTTCCCGGTCGCTCCGCTTGCAGTTGTGACTCTGATTGTTGCTTCTGCCAAATGGGCTTTTTGTGATGGCAGAACAAAAAGGGGATGGCTGTCTGCCTCAGAACGGCACAAATGGAGCAGCTTTTGTTTGGAGAGGAGCCCTGCTAGTCGAGCCTGCCCATTAAAGTATCACTAAACATCACCAAACATCTAATGAGTTTATACGAATACACTAACTATCTTCTTTCTAGTGATGAAATTCACAGCATCTCATGGGCTGTCTCAGAGGCACCAAGGCTCAGGATCCATTAGGGGGCACTAGATTCTAATGCAACACCTTGAAGCCCAAGGTAAGAAGCTGAAAATAACAAAAGATGCCAGTTGATGTGTGCACCTTGTGGTTAAGAAATAATAAAATAATAAAAAAAACTGTGGCAGAAACATGATGAAATGAAAAACTATAAGTATTTCCAGTGTTTCAGTGATGACCTTCATTTATTCCCCTATGGGACTCAATCACCTGGAGTGTGTTGTTCAGAAACGTTTTATATTTGGCGTCACTCTCAGTAAAAAAGTATACCTGAAATAAGAAAGACCCCTGCTGCTTAGGTGCCATGATATTTGAAAGGGCTTTACATTTTCCTGAACAGTCCATTCAGTCGCAAAACAAAATAATATTCACCGGGGATTCATAAAACACCAGATTTTCTACTTCACACTTCATTATGCCTCCTCCCGAAAGCACAGTGTTGCTAGTAAAATATATATCTTGGCTAATTCATGCTGTGTGCTAATTTGTCCAAATTGATACTTGGCAGATTTTGCGAAAAAGTGGTTGACTTGACTCAGGAAAAAAGAACCCCAGGGTTCTGACTGGATTTTATTCTTTTCCCTGGAAACCAACTGACGGAGTAAACAGGTTGTCCCACAGAAAAAAAAACATGTCTTTAACAAGAAGAAGGAGGAAGGAGATGTGATCCGGAGCACAATCCTCAGGTAGGATTTGACCCAATTGTCTGTGATGCATCTCCGTATAAATTCTATCTGACGTTGTTCTGTTTTACACTGCGACCATTAAAGTGGGATGAGGTCTGTGAGTAAATGTCTTCGCCGGACGTCTCATCATTATTCCTACATTTATTAAATTAGGATGATTTATGGCTGGTTTGTATGGAGCACAGTATATTGCCTAAATGACTATTTAACTGAACACAGGAATTTCATTAACTTCTGACCTCCCAAGTACAGATTGTATTGCATCAGTGCAGCTGGAGGAAAGCAACTGCTGGACTTGTTCATGACTTCAGTTCAACTCCCTCTTATGAGACTCTATTTTGGGATGATGTAGTGAAATATTTTATACTTTGTTGCTGTTCATACTGTATGTGTATTTGTGTGTTATGCTCAGCAGTGTCCATAGTACATGTGATAAGGATAAGGATAAGTCTGGAAATATTATCTTTCTATTCTATTTTTTGCTATTGTCAACCATTCCAATGAGAAGACCAAAACCAACAATGTCTTATGTCTGACATCCCTAGCATGTCTGTGGCACTCAGCCACCAACCCGAGGAGTACATAACGAATTCGTTGGGGACTATTTTCAGACTACTAGTGAGTGTTTGCAGCAGAAAGAGAATATATGGTTAAGGAACTTTATGGGTCCATAATTTTGGACCTGATCCAAAACAAACCCAAGAAAACCTTCCTCCCTAATTTTCAAAAATCTGAGTGAGACTGGCGCACAGTCAGACCTCAAATGTGGTTGACCTGAAGAAACCCTTGAAAGAGAACACCCGCAGCACCATGATCATCCATCATTTAGCAAGCAGCCATGGTTGAAATGAGCCGCAATATAATAGTAATATTCTAAGAACAAATGTGAATTTGTAGAAACTAATTTGTTTGTATGCTTCAAAGACCAATTAATAGATATAATTGAATGTCTTATTTTCACACCCTGCATCAACAATAACACTTTCTGTAGTCAACTGGGCAACAGATAGACAGAAGATAATCATTCTTGTTTCTTCATTTGATTTTGATTTCCTAAAGTAGCCTATTCCTCCAGCTGTGGTTATGACATACCACATGATCAGAGGAGATAGACCTTTCAAATCCTCGTAATTCAGACATAACATTTCAAGGATTTATTCCTATCTTTGAACTGCTAGACTGCTTTAAAGATAAGGAGACATCATATTTCTAACCGTAGTTTTGAGAATGACCACAGTGAGTCTAATCCATTGATACATATGTTACATGTTCATATTCATCGAAGTTTTCTTTCTTTTCTTTCTAAGCAGTCAGGGAAAAGTTCCACATACATCCTGACGATGGAACAGTGGGTGGTAAAAGGTGCAACCAATAAACATTGGACATTGACAGATTGCCAAATTAATATTAGGATAGAAGTATGATGATATACACCAAAAACATCTCTACCAACCTGAGCTACCTTGCAGCGAAGGTTTTGGGAAATATTGTCTTATCTAAAAAAATACACAGTGAAGTAGGGTTTACAGTTCAATTTGACTGCTGTTTCATTTTGTTTCCAAAGATTCCACTGATTTACCGATGTCAACAGAGGCTACAGATGCCACATTTATGCACACATGCGAAACACGTGAAAAAGAATATCAAATACCACACAGTGCAGCTACATACGTGAAGCACCACGTTATGGATAGGCATTGGTGTTCTGTACTTCTGTGACTTTTCTCAGAAGTCTGTCTTGAAGGGAGCTGCACATTCATAAGATGAATATAAAGAACTTCACATGCTGAGATGCATACATGAATGAGAATGTCCCCCACACCGACCGTACATAATCAACCAGCCATGTTCTTTGATTGTTCTCAGCACAGCCTACGCTGAATTCAAAGCGGCCTTTTAAAATCCATGGAATGCACCTAGGATGGGAGTGGGGGCACAGAAAATATTTCCAGCCCACATTACCTGGAGAGTCATTTTTCAGCCAGGCTGCGTGAGATTTGGTTAAGCCTGCCCGTGTCTACCGCCGCGCCCTGAGGTCATGTCAGATGGACAGGTCGGCTAGATATGTAAAACTATTCCACAGATCCCGAGCCTGAGGTTAAAGGAGAGGGGTCAGGCATGAACTCGCCTCCTCGCTCAGGGTGACACAAGTCTGTAAATGGCATTAGCTTGGAATATGTATCGCATCACCCCCTTTTCTTTGCCCATGTGGAGGACATGTTGCAGCTCAATTCAAGACCAATGTGAGGTGCATTACTCATGAGCTCTGAAACCTCACTATGTATGTGAATTAAATATGTATCTGTGTGCTGAATGTACACATGACTTTGCCTTCAGAGTGTTTTTTTTTTAAACCTTCAGCCTTCAGCTGCCTCCACCCCACTGTGCGAGTTGACAGGGCTGTTCATTCCACTCGGGATGATGATGTGGATGTCACGAATTGTATTGGCAGCTGCCAATGTCGATACAGCATTATGGAATGAACCAGTGTTTCACACAGTATCTTAATCTAATTTACAAGGCTCCCTGCTTCCTGGGCAGCCAGGATGCTGCAGGGTCGGCCAAAGTCGAGGAAACAAAGTAAATATAACGGACAGGCTGCCCTTCTGCCGCTCATGTGGAAAGGTATCCAACAGGACAGGACAGGATGGTGTAGGTGTGATGAAAACACTGGTGTACCAATACACCCAAATACCGAATAGTGTTCATTTTAGCATTTGTTTTGCTACGAATGCAGCTCCTCCTGTGAATCCAATATTCAACAGTCACCTATGAATTTGAGTGATCTGCTGCACATGCTTAGAAGAAGTAGTCAGCCACACGTACAAAGGGGCTGATACATGGCTTTAACAACCATATTGTGTTGCTCATGCTGGCTCTACGGTGTGCTGTGCAAATTGCCCCACTCTTTTTGAAAGCACACCCAAACACTCCTCACCTCATACATATACACACATAAACATACATAGCAGCATTTCCCCCAGCATCCCTTTACGCGCTATCATTAGCTATAAGCAATTGCCTGACAAGCAAAAGGCAGAGCGCCAGATCCCTCCCCCCCTTTTTTTTTGCTGCACATAAATCTAAAGACCACATATGCTGCTGTCTTTTATGCAATTGTTCTCTCAACCATGTCTCTTTCTTTTTCTCACTGCATGCCTTCAATCAATTAGTACAGGAGCGCTTCAGCTGCGGTACTTCACCCTTCCGTCTGTTTTAAGATAACTAGGGAGCTTTTAATTTTGGACCACTTTGCAATTTTGAAATGTAAAGTAGTTGACAAACAGGGAATGGCTGTTATTTACAAGTACAGCATGGTGGAGGTAGTTTAGTATGCAGGCCGCCACATCTGTAACAATACAATTTCCTTTCAACAACAGGGTGATTTCCTCTTTCAGGAGCCTGTGTTGGCTTGGAAGGAAAACCCACATTGAGCATTAAGGTTAGCTCTTGCAGGCATTTCAATCAGGCACTGTGTCCAATGTGACGCCAGGCCTTGCATCAGATCTTACAATGTAGCAGGGTCACTGGTTTATTGGAATGCTCCCATGCGGGGACACACATGTGCACTCACACAGAATGATGTGTTGGATGTCTCATCACAACTTCTCAGGTTTATTCTTTATCTTTATTTAGCCAGTCTGCGTTTGAGATTATTGGGGAATCTGGGTGACACCAGAGAGAGTGCACTGCAGGGATGTGATCTTCGGCAACCTGGGTTACATGTGATTACAGAAATGAGGATAGTAATTAAAGAGGTGGTATTATGCTTTTTGGCTTTTCCCCTCTCCTTTATTGAGTTATATATCTTTTTTGTGCATGTAATAGGTTTGCAAAGTGAAAAAAGCCCAAAGTCCAGCCCAAAGGGAGTTCCCATCTCCCACAGAAAACACGGCTCGGAATTGCCCGAAAACAGCTCGTTTGTAGTCCAGCCCTTCACTTCCTTTACTTGTGATGTCACAATGAAAACGCGTCATAAAGCTTGCCAAGCGGCTAGCGGGGTCAGGCACGCCCTCAAACCAAGCTAGTCTGAGCAGAGGCCCTTTGGCTCGACTCGCCTTTGTTTGGTTTTCCATTGTAGAAATGTTGTTCCTGCTTCCAGGTACTTTTTTTCGTATCACCTCACCTCCGTTGAGGTTCCAAGCGAGCTGAGGGATACTAAAATGTAACGTGAAAACGCGACAGACTGCTGATTGGTCAGAGAGAATATTCACTATTCACTGCATCATCATTGCCTGCACCAGACAGAGGCCGAGAAGGACAGAGACCAGCAACAGAAAGTTTTATATTTTATAGTTTTTGTATGGAATTTCATCACTAAATCCACTTCTGAGAAGTTTTGAGGTGAGAAATCAACAGTGTAGATTTCAAATATTGACGAGAAGTGATGGCCGAACAAAAATGTGATATTTTTGGAGTTGAGGAGTTCCGCAAGTGGCTGCGGGGGATGCCTGTGCCAACCCGCGGGAGGAGCGTGCGAGGCCGGCCAGCCGCCCGCTCACAGACCCCTCTGCTCCCGCTGTCACACAGACCGTTGCAGCAACAATGGCAGAGGAAAACACAGCTGGAAGGTTTTCATACCGCTTATCTGTCTTTATATTCTGAGGAATGTTGAAACGTTTTAACTTAAAAAAGAGAAAGCTGTGTGAATCGCTGGTGTGTGTGTCGCATTGAACATTATGTCGCGGCCGTTGTGTGTGGCATCGCTATGACGACAAGCTACGTACTATCTCTGGGTATTACCTGCAATGGAAACAGAGCAGGGCCGAGTAGAGTCGAGTCTATCGATTTGCACTATGGTAGCATTTTTCGGCAAGGCAGCATAGATCGTCAAAACACCGGCAGCAGTTCAACGTTTAGTCCTAAACGACGATGCAACTTCGACTCTGTTTGGGCCTGGAAATTCACAATCACAACCTGTAAGTATGCTTTATTGGTTGTGAATTATATTTAAAATAAACACAGCAATGTAACTTCACAGACTGTTCAAGTGTGGAGTTGTTGTAAACGTTGGCTAACACAGCTAAAGTTATAACTATAATGCTAATGTTACACCTGATGTGAAAGCTACTGAGCAAACTTTCAAATTGTTTGGCCAATTTTTATGTAAAATTGAGTTGGAATATGGTGATTTTTGTAGTGGTTTATGGTAAGATGTGGAACAATGATGTTGTGTGGTTGTGGACTTGTGAGTAACTTATACCATCTGCTAGGTTACAGTTGATTTGGATCACACTACCTTGTTTGTTACGACCAGCCCTTCTCTGCTTCTGATTGGCTAGTAGTCCTTACCTGGGATGTGCAACTCGCAACAAAGATTTTGTACAAGTAAGATGCATCACTCTGTAGCTCAAAAGCGGAGCGTACAACACACAGGGTGAAACGAGGAGCTGCAGCAATGTGCAGTATGAGAAAAATATGGTGTTTGTTGAAAATTAAACCATGTAATCCTGTTCTGGTACAACCCATAAATAAGATTTTGAACCTGAAAAACCACCTCTTTAATATACCTCCTCTGGGCCATTCACAGCTTCTCTCTGCAGTGCAGGAAATTCTCAGTGCAGTGTGTCTAATTATTACTCCATGTCTCTGCTTCTGTAGAGCAACACAGGGTTGTTTTGCTGAGGGGACATTTAAGAGGAAAAGAGGGTGAGTTATTAATTCCCATTTCCATGTATTTACCTGTGGCATATTTACAATGATAATACATTATTTTCAAAAGCAGGCTTCTCATTTCTAACTGAAAACTGTTGATTATTCTGACTGCAATGACAACTGTTGCTAGCAGATTTCAGTAGCCGTAGCTAGCTAGCTAATTAAGCTAACATTAGTTCTATGAGTAGGTTGAAAACACTATCTTAGGCTTTGGACTTTTTAATGTTTTCAGCTGATTTGTGTTAAAAGGAGAATCCTGTAAAAGGGTCTTAAATAGGCTCTTGATGGCTGTATACATAATATCACATGGTTTAAGCTGCATGTCGCAGGCAAAAAGTCAATAGGTTTATGCTGTATTGGAGTAAATCTCCCCAAATCCAATAAATGCATGGCTCAGCAGCAATTTAGAAAACAGACTTAGGAATGTAAGTTACATAGCTGAATCTTGCAAACATTAGTCAGTTTGAATAAGGCTGTAGCAGCAACCCTGAGTGTACTGAACTGAACAAGGTTTTGCTTTTTTACTAATGAATTCACCTTTTCATTTGTGAGAGAAATAATGTGTTATTTTTTCTTTCAAAAGTTACACAGTTTGGTTTTAATTCAGCTGTATAGTTTTTTTCTCAATCTGATCATAATTTCAAATAATTAGGATTTAAATGTAAAAATCAGAAAAGAACTGCATCTAAAGATCTGAAAGAATTAGGAACACTATCCTCATTTTGGTTGTTATCTCGTCTTGATTTTCTTCTTTCTTCTTTCTTTTCATTTCCTTAAACTGATTCCAGTCAAGCTATTTGCGTGTTGACACTCCAGCAACGTCAGAGTGTCCAGGTTATATTTAGGTCAGTTCAGGGCTCTGGCACAGAGGTGTGACATACCCATATTGTGCCAGAAGTGTTACACTGCTGTGAGCGCCTCAGCTTGCTCTCTGCTACCGAGGTTTTCAGTCTGTGCAATTCACTCGTATGGAAAATCACTTCCCCTAGAATCCCTGCTGCCTTCCTCCTCTCTGCCTTCTCCCCAGTTAATATGTTGACAAGGCCCACAGAGTCACCTCAAGGGAAAAACAGAGTCTCCTGAGTCATTGCTCCAGTCCTTTTTCCAGAAACATGACAACAGACAGGGACGTCAGGGTTTGGCATTTTCCCCATTCCTAGATTTGCCTGTAGAACATACTGGAAGCTAAATGCCATCAGAAGAGTATGGTCATCAAAGTGGTCATTGCCTAAATGCTACTGTTTCCTTAATGGTGTGGGTGAGGTTTATTTATGAATGTGCTGAAATCTCCCTCTGGCCTGACTCACTCTATCGACATGGTACACCGACGTAAATCTAAAGGCTTTGGCAGCCTGCACCATATTTCTTCTGATTCTTGATACAGAGTATTATATGGGAGCATGATCGTTTTTAATTGAAAATGGAAATGAATCACGTGGAAAAAGCAAAAATGAAATTAAAGTGAGGGAGTTAAGTGCTGACGTTTCCCTGAGGACGGCGAACCACAAGGCACCAGCCTTGGTTACATAACTGTTTTCCCCCTGCTCCCTGGGCAAAGAAATGAAAACACACACATTCATGCACACACACACACACACACCGACCAAAAGCAATTAGGACTGAGGAAATAACAGGGAGTAGGAGTCTGTGGACTAGTGTTTCCATCAGTGTTAGCTTCTCTGCAACTGGAGCTACAGCGCCAGAATAACACTGAGTCAGTGGAGTGTCCCTCAGAGAGCGGTTAGCCTGCTACTAACCATTTATTTAAGCCATGATGGAGCCTAAAACCTCAATGGAAAGTGTCTGTTTTCATTGTGCATTATTGTATTTCCATACTTACAAGGACCTAAAGTCCTCACAAGAATAGAGAAATGAGAGAAATTGAGGTTGAAACTGAGATGTTGCCATTCACTCATTCTCACATTTGTAAGGGGTTTATTAGTAATAAGTTGATAAGTTGAGATCTGGGTTTGGGGTTGTAATATATTATTACAGTAATATAACTATACAATAAGGTTTAGGTTTAACCTCTTTAACGCCACAGACAGTTTGGTCCAACAAACAAACTTGTGTGAAGACAAATGACTGTGTAATGTGAAAGCTGTTTCAGCAAATAACCCCTTAAAACCAACTTGACACTGTCTGCCCAGCACAAAATGTCAGACAGACAAAGTCGGCAACCAGCAGGAGAACTTATGGAGCATTTATGGATATTTCTCTCAGTAGTTGGTGAAAAACAGGCCTATAAGGAGAGTGAATATTGGAGACTCATCAGGTGGCCAGAAACACAATGCCAAATAAATGCTAATGTTGCTCCATATCAGCGGGATGCTGCTGTCAGCATGCTATGCTATGCTAACAGTTCACGAAATCAACATAATGTCAGTTTTCCACTGAAACAAAGTGAAAACCCAAAATCTGGTATTGCAGATTTAGGGTTTCCAACTGAATTTAGAGGAAAAAATCCTTTTAGGTTAGGTCTGGTGTGGATTAATGGTGGGTGTTTGATAAGGGAATTCATTTTTAATGAAGGCCTTCACAACTATTGTACAAATTTGTGTGTGTGTCTATGTGTGTGTGTGTGTGTGCGTGTGCGTGCCCTTGGCCAATGGACACCCCCTCTGATTCACACAGGTCCAGTCACCTCAATCCCCCCCCCCCCCCCCCCCACCCACAC
>NC_060150.1:27514175-27514368 GCF_021292245.1 Micropterus dolomieu
CACACACGCACACACGCACACACGCAAACCCCAAACACACACACACACACGCACACACTCCTGCCCCCGGTGTCCAACCCCCATCCACCTTCCACCCACTCACCCTTCCAGCCCTTTTCTCATCCTCCTCCTCTTCATCCCCAGCCTCTGACTCACAGTGCCATTATCCTGTAACACTTTCAGGATGATCACA
>NC_060150.1:27514388-27593109 GCF_021292245.1 Micropterus dolomieu
CCCCCCCCCCCCCCCCCCCCCCCCCCCACCCCATCCCTCTCTTTCGCTCTCTCACACACATACACATATGCACGCACAATCTCTGCTCACAGACTTGCCCACTGTTAAGTCCCTGGCTTAGTCAGCCTCTGAGCAGAGCCCAAGCCCTGCTGGGAAAGAGAAGCCAGGCAAGCCCCAACAGAATGCTAATGATGTCATTAACCTCTGGACTCCAGGGTCGGGGGGGAAAGTGGCTCTGAAAGGCAAAGATCACGTCACTCTTCTACTTATTCATTACATATTTACTATTAGACATGCACGCAGGTGTCCCGCAAAAATAGGCCTGTGTGGAAATAATCAAGTAAGCCATTTTATGATTTAAAACATATTGAGTAAACTACTTTTCTGGACATTAAATCTTTTGCTTACAGTCTTAGCCAGGTCTCACTTGGTCAAATGGGCTGTGTACAATAATTTTGAAAATCCTTAAATGGAAATCTAAAACAAATGAATACATGAACAATAATAATAATAATAATAATAATAACAATAAAATAATTAGAGTGAAAAGTCAGCACAGGCTGATGCAGTAGACTGGTTTATCTTATATTTATTAAAAAGCTTAGTTGAACCTCAACAAAGGCCCACCTTAGTATTTTCCTAAGTGTAACAGCTTGCCTTACAGCAATCAAGGACACATTTTAGTAAATATGTGAGATCAAGCGCTATTGCCCTTCTCCCAGATGGCTTAAAAAAACTGCCAGAGGGTTCACGATGGAGCCGATGGCAAGGTGTATGTGTGTGACACGCAAGCTAGCATGACATAGCTCTGATATGTCAGATATCTAAAATATTTTAAATTGCAATATCTGTCCGCATGGGTCTCATATTAGCATTTTTTATATTTGGGGAATTTTTTGGACTGTAGCCAAAACATAATGAGTGTGTGAGTGTGTGAATGAGTGTGTGCACACTGTGTGTGCATGTCTACAACTCTGCGGATTTGCACTGTCAGATGAATGTGACAGGTTTTGACATGCTGACTTGGATCTATATCAACACAGACAGCACACAGTGTACCTACACATAGATTAACCTTCAGAACAGAGGTGGGTTTTGGCATTCTGTAAAGTCTATCGGTCAGACGTGGACTCTCTCAGGACATTTCCCATGGAGGGATACAAGGGGGGTCGTGTGTGGGCTGGAGGGGTCACCTGCTGCACATTAGGCTTCAGCTAACAGGGTCATTGATGTTAGCTGGCCGGATGAACATCTGTCCAGTGACACACAGTGGGATATACACAGCTTACATATAATTACATAGACACACATGGAAGCAACACATCTGTGAAGTTACACATAAATATGTAACTGGACATGTTATGCAAACACAGACCTAAACATACAGTATGTGAACAGACACTTAAGACACACACAAAGGCATACACAGGAACAAAGCAGGAGGAAGAGGAAGTGGCTGCCAAGGAGGTGGGAGATGAGTGGGCACTAAGCAAACAACACTTAGAGCAGGAAGTCCCTATAGGAGAGTTTGCTTGGAGGAAGGAAGCATGTTTGGTGTGTGTGTGTGTGTGTGTGTGTGTGTGTGTGTGTGTGTGCATGAACATTTGCGGAGGAGGTGTGGATGTAACACCATGGGTCCAGCTGACTTTGAAACCACAACAGAGAGTGGTGTAGAGTCTTTTTTTTTTTCTTGTGCTGTATCCATATCAGAAGCGGCACATGCCCTTTACAGGGTGAAAGCCGGTCAAGGGAAACATCTGGCTTCTTTCAGCTCCACTAACTTTGCCCATGTTATAAAAATTACAGCGATCCACTTTGTTAATAAAAGCCTTAAACTGTAGTCATTTTTAAATGCAAATCCATATGTGGGGCTTTTAATGTGCCGCCACTTTGAAAAGCTCAATTATATCATGGGCAAGGGCACAGATAAGGCAAGGCAAGACTGAATACAGCGAGGTGAAAAAGTCTATTATCGAAGTGCCACCTCAATATAGTTTTTATTTCACCTTTCTCCCTTTCTGCCTCGGAGCATGTCGGGCAAGAGAGTTACATAATTTTTTCATTCCCTTTTTATTTAAGGCTCTTTGGAAATATATCAATAGACACTGTGACTTTACCATGGCTCAAACCAAAAGAATCTAAGTGTTGTCAAAGTATAAATTGGTTATTGGATGACTCAGCTTGTAATTTGACTTTTCTGTAACAATGTCTTTTAACTTTATATCCGACAAATGATCTAATTCAAATGATTTATATATGAATGCAATCCTGTCCAAACTGTCCTTAATGCTACAGTGGTTCTCAACTTTTGTCTGACATATATACTCCTCCTTTATGGACCCCACCCGTCACGTGGATGTTAAAGGTATAATATGGAACATTTCCAAATTAAAATGTCTAAAAACAACTTACATATCTTGTTGAGTTGTGTACTTACATTATCCCAAATGTTCAAACCTTGCTATAACATCTAGGGAAACATGGGATACGTCATAGAGAGCGAGGAAGGAAGTTGGCAAATGTGACAAAACGTAACATGAACACTTGAATAACCTCGGTTTCTGCCTGACTCCCATCAGATAGATTTTCATTGTTAGGGTGGTTGTTTCACAATGAGAACAACAACTGGTGATACACTGTGCATTTTAAAAGTGGATATAGTTTCAGTATTTTTTCATATATTTGAATTGTTAGTGTAGAGTTCAGTTTGGTCAAGTTTGCATTTGTAAGCTGTATCCATTGGCAAACTATTTTAACTGTTTATCCATTAGATCATTATTTTAGCTGTTTAGAAATTACTTTTAACTAACTATTCAAATGTATCCCCAGGCAACTATAAGATTGTAAATCACTGCTGTAGTATACTGTATGTATTTTTGTATTCTTATTGTCAGCCAATATCCCTCTCCATGCTTCCTCTCCACTCCCCCTCTCGCCTCGCCATCTTTCACTGAAGTGAAATATTGTATTTCAGGCAGGTCATTTCTCACTGTCAGTAATGCACATCAAATCCCACAAGTAGGAGGGCTAAGAGGTTTGATCAGCTATAATGCCTTTACCTACACTAAAGGCTTAAGAGAGGAAATCACATTCAAAATTGCCCCGGCTCTGCGCCGCACATCTGGGTCTCCACTGGCTTTCAGTTGAGAATGGAAACCTTGTGGTTCATAAGGCCTCAAATAGAATCCAGAGCTCTTAATCCATCTTGATCTCATTTACACACAAGTGGCAAGTTTTGACTAATATTTTCCTTGATATTTTGCCACGGCAGGAGAAGAAATAGCTCAAAGAGGTCCAGTCTGGGTCTGGTCAGGGGTTATTTTGAGATTCTGCTTGTATGTCCCAGGACCAATCTCAGAATGATTGGGTGGTAAATTTGGTATAATACGCTGTGGTGTAAAAGCTGAGGAATGTGCTGCGGTGACATGAGCGGTAGTTTCCAGCTCTTCTATGTCTTCCTGCATGACCATATCCTCAGATGACCTTGCCTGCCTGTTGGTTTCATTATGGGATGCAGCCAGAGGCAAACTTTATTTTATTTTCATTTCATTCTAATTATAGAGTGTTCACTTTAGGAAATAAGCAAGGAGGCAAAGTATTATTTAAAACAATAAACATACAGATTAAAAACTTTAGACAATAGACATATCATACACATATGTCACACATGAGCATGTCTCTTCAGAAAATTGACAACTTTCTTGGAATAAACTGTTGACTGAGTGCTGTAGCAACACATATCTTGTTAGTTCATTTCAGCCAGCAGAAGCTCATGTCCTCCATGCCGCGCTGCCAGCTGTACAGCTTCTCCTGCATGCTTCCTGAGCTCTTCTCCCATCCTCAAAGCCCCAGCCTGATGTCCAACCCAGTTGGAGTGCACTAGATGGCACTGTTTACAACTGCACCTCCTGAACCAGTAGCAGAGCAAACACGCCATCTCACAATTACTGATTTACAATGCTTTCACTAATCTAATAAATTAGATTGCGCATTATACAGTTTGTAATTACACAACCACAATAAATACAGTTAACAGTGCACATCAGCTCAGATTTCCACAGCTGTTACTGCATTAGATGGGGAAAGATATGAAACAAGATATCAGATATGGCGATCAATGTGAAACAAGGAGATGATAAGATCAGTCACAATTTTTTTTTCTTTTTAATGGCTCATAATGTCATTAAATCTGACTGCCATTATTTGCAAATACATTTAGCTGGTCCACAGGGGCTGTTTAATGAAAAGTGCAGTCTTATCAAGCGCTGATAGCATTTGTATAAGCTGGATATTTTACAGCTTTCAAGCACCTACCTGATTCATCCCTGCGCTCTGCCTCTTGTCTGTTTATCGCATCCTCACTTTTTTTAGCCTCTTTGTTGCTCTTTTGTTTGTCAGTGTGTCTGCAACTTTCCCTTCAGTCTGTGTGTCTGCCTCCTCATATTCCTGGATCTCTTTGTGTCTAGGCCTGTGGGCAGGTTTATGACAGGGGTTGCTCTGGTTGAGCCTTCCTTAGGCATCAAAAGGCAAAGAGAGAGACAGGCACTGTCACATTATGCGGGCCCCCCTCTCCTGGCTTTGATTGAGACTAGTGATCCAAAACTGATGCGGAGAGGAGCCGGAGCACACCTCTTGTCAACGGCGGATGTTCTCCACAGACAGACAGGCGAGCGGCAATGACAATGTTGGATACGCTTCGTGGGCTCTGACAACCTCCTTCACACTTTGACACACTTGGTGATATCTCACTCAATGTTTGCCATTGTCTTAAAGAGATATCGATTGTGCAGCTGTTGCAGATGGGTTTCAGATGTGTGTAAAATATTGTTGCGTTATATTTCTCTTTGGCAGCTTTTGAAGAATTTATCTGTGCTTCTTCTCTGCATATTAAAAATATATTTAGTTATCCAATTACACCTAATTATGTTCTGTTTGTAGCATTGCAACTCATGTGTGCAGCTTTTTCCTTGTGGGATTCAAAGCACACACAACTGCAATATCTACATAACTGTAATATCTGCCTATACATATATACTTTTTTCCTTCTGCTGACATCTGTGGCATTTTATCAGTAAAATGAGTCAGTATCAGTACAGACCATCTGTATACTGCATAAAAAGAAAGCAGCTTTTTTTATATTCTACCTCGTAATTTCACTTTAATAGCAAGTTGTCAAATGTCAAATAAAAGTCATTGCATGTGTAACTTTGGCTCTCCAATTAAACAGATTCTGAAACCGTAGAGTTGCTCAATTCTTCTGGCTTATAAAGGACCATGCAATCTTTCAGCGGAAGCTGAAACATGAAAATCACCAAAATTGTAGTAACAAGAGTTTCATGAAATCAAAAGGCGGATAATTAAATGACAGCAGCAATGTGTTAAACTTGCTATGAATACTTACCAATGACTTTTCAATAATTCATTTAAGACTCGCTCACACTCTGAGACACACATATACCCCACTCCACAATCACATTTGTTGCGTTTTGGCATGTTACCCTGAGATGACCTTCTTTTTTTTTGTGTGTAGTCTGGTTGATATTTGATATCAGATTTGGCAGGACCTTCCACTAAGCCCCCACAGTCTCCTCTTCCTCCCTAGCCAATAAAAGTGTGTATTTATCCTGCCGAGACTCATTTATAGCTGTTCCACCACGCATCATGAACCCAGGGCCACGTATTCATAAAGCGGCCATCTGGGTGAAATATGCATTACTTAAGAACTGTTGTCGGGCGATGCACAGCGGCTGGAAGGTGTCATTTCCATGTGTCAAACCCTCCTACTTAAATGTAACATGCTGCCATGGCGATGGGCTGATTGGCACATCTTGCAGCTCTAAAGAGCCAGTAAAACGAATCGTTTCTTCTGTTAAATAAGTGGACTGTGTCCTCGGCTGAGAGTCGACATGTCCTCTCGTGGCTGCTGGGTTCTTTTAGATCTCAAGCAGAAGCAGCGCTTGAGACTTTTCCAGCATTAAAGTAGACATTTTGTAATAAAAGAACATGCTTTTTATCTCTTTTTAACAAAAGTTTTCTCCACAGCTTCTGTCTCACAGTCCTTGTGGTTTCTCCATCTGTGGCCCCTGCATGGCCATACTGCAAGTGCTTTTGTCTGCACTTTTCTTTCTGATGATTCTCAACTATAGCACATGTTGAGATCATTAATTTCAAACCCTGCCAAAACCACTTCCCACACATGCATGGAATTCATTCCCTCTCTCCCCCCAGCTCACTCTTTCCCTTCTCAGACATACACACTCTGCTCTCTGTGTTGCCATGAAGTAAGAGTAATCCTGTTCTCTTTTCAGTGAATCAAAATCACCGTGTGGCTTTGTTACAGTGAAGCTGAGAGCCGGATTGCTATTGCCTTTATAACGTAAAAAAATAAATGTGTAGCTCGAACAGGTTTGTGCATAAAAAAAGAAGAAAGAAAAGAAAAAAACGAAGGGGTGAGGATTTATGCAGGCAGCATTGGCAGAATTCCCTCATACCTCCCTTGTTACACCTAACAGCCCAAACCTGCACCGTTTCAAAGCAGTGGCAGATATGAAATATTCAACAGCCTGTATTACTATTACAACACAGTAAAAAAAAAAAAAAATTCCATGCATGCTCTCCCTGCACACTTTTAATTTTGAAAACTTGATGATTATTGGTTCAAATAGGACTCCCGCTCCACAGAAGCAGCGCCTGCCTCTGGAACCGAGGCTGCATCTTTAACAAGTATCTCAAAAAAAAAAAAAAAAAAAAATCTCAAGGGTGGGGGGGGAATGAAAGAGAAAGAGAGAAAAATGAGGAAAGAGAAAGAGAAAGAGAGAGACACTGAAAGGCAAAGTGAGAGCAATCTGCTGGAGAATGTGTCAAAGTGTATGTGTGTGTTTGACTGCGTGTGTGTGCTGCAGACAGCTCTCTGGCATGGCAAACGCCTGCTGGTCCTGAGCAGAGCTGAGCTGGAAGCCTGCTCAAAGCCCTTCACCTTCACAGCCCGGGCTGGCACGATGCATTGAGCACGGCTGGCATAGCGCGATGTTTATCACACAAAGGCACGATCAAAGAGCTCTGGTATCTGGCTGCACCACTTTCATCTGGGTTCCCACAGCTGACAGTAGCATCCGTGGGGGGCTCTCCTCTCCTTTTTCTCCTCCTTTAATGGTCTCTCTCTTTCCCCTACCTCCCTATTCTCCCCCTCTGCCTCTCACACATTTATCACTGCAGATAAGAAGACTTTATTTGAGATTCCATAGCCAAAGACATTTCTCTCCTAATCAATGGTGGCTTTAGAAGCGGCCTGGGGATCAGGCGTTGCCTGTCTCTCTGCTTGTGAGGCTCACAAACTTTCCCTTCAGTGTTTAGGTTGCTGCTCCCCGCAAGCCAATCAGCTTCCTCCTCTGCTCATTGTTTTCAGCAATCAGCAAACCAAACTACATCTCCAAAGACATTCCCACAACAGACATGGTGCAACTTCACCTCACAAAAACAGCAATGCAAAATGAATGGGGTGGGAAACTTCAGCCTGCACGTGGGGCTTGACAGCTCCAGCATGAAGTTTGACACTTGGTATGAAGTGTCCATGTTGTTAGGACAAAAAAAATGTACGAAAAGCCAAGATTTGAGAGAAGCAGAGCTGGAGGGACGCTATAGTGGAGGGCTTAAGATGAAATGGTGGTATTTGTTCATCCGCTAACTGCAACAATTCAGTTTGTGATTCAGACATGCTCCAGGAAGAGCCTCACTCCAATAAATCTTCCACTCAACTGATACACACATTAGGCATTCCCTACATATCTCGCTACCTCCTCTCACATCCCACTATGCCACAGAAAAAAAAAGAAACTCTAAACAAATGGCTTCTGTGGTGACATCAAACTGCCTCGTCCGCCATGAAAAACGGTTGCTCTTCTGTATATAGCAGCAACCCCTGCGCGACTGTCAGGAAATGTACCGTTTTTCCCCTTGAGTGTGTGTGGAATGTGTGGCTCCTGTTGTTGCGATCAATCCCAATTTAACAGACACCGGCTCAAAGTCAACCTTCAGGGAGCCATGAAAGCTGACAGGTGAGGACTCACTGCCGTCTCCCCGACTCACATCAAAGGCACGGCAGCAGTAGAGGCTTCAGTTGAAGATGAGCACTTTTAGGAAGAACAAAGAGACTCGGAGAGAGGAGAGCAGGACTCGTCTTGAGACAAGGGATGGCCGAGAGGCTGAATACCAAAAGGGCATGAATACTAAAAAAGGTTCCATCTGCCCCATGCAGATTTTGGAGTATTGAGATTGAATGTAACACAAATTCAATATGATGCTGGCCGTATGAGAGTCATTTGTTTGACAAAGACTTTGGGTTCAGGTAGAATTTTTTTCCCTCCATTTTGCTTCAACTCTCTTCTACTCAAAACACGTTAGATGTGCACTCCTACTTTTGTGGTTCAATCTGGGGAATTAAATACTGTCACTACATGTGTTTTAATTGCCGTCCATTTGGAATATTCACTTTCTTTTAGCACAGTTTTTTTTTTGCCTCTACCAACACCTGAGGGAAACATCTGGCTCTTTAGCTGCTAAATGCTCCTGCTATGTTCACCAGCTAGTTGCTAACTGTGTCTGTCTGTTCTTTGGTGCTGAGCAGGTAGTGTACATTGAGTTTTGTTTCTAAAAACAGCTGCCTGCTGCAGCCAAAAGCTATGCTGTTAGAGTGGTGAGGGTGAACCAAAGTAGTCGGCCTGATGGCTGAACACTGAGCTGAAACTTGCTATAAAGCTCCGTAAAGCCGAGGGAAACTGCTGATTCAGGTGATAATTCTCAGTGGGTACATCACTATGAGCAATAAATGCAGTTTAATACTACAGGTCCCAGAAAAGGGGATGGGTGTGGATGGGCATCAAAGACTCCGTGTTTCTCTCATAAGGATTATAACTTTAATATTAACGTGTTGAATACTAATAATTGGGCAGTATGGAAACGATACAGAGAATGCTAAAAATGATTAAGGTCACTTACTGTAGAGCTGTCAACGGCATTCATAACTGAACAGTTAGTTTTCCCCTTTCATAAAACCTCTGGAAAGCTTTGCAATCACGGCTCCAGTACACTCACTTTTTTATTGTCAACCAGCTGTTGGAAAACTTTACTCTCTGAAGGAGAAGAAAGAAACGGAGAAGTCCTCGGAGGACCTATTTGTACAGCTCCAGCAGTTTAAGCCGCCATTTCTGGTGTTGTAGCAGGTGTGCATCCTTTGAGGGTTTTACCTTAAATCAACTAACAGAAAAAACATTTCAGGGAAGAGGGATAGTTGTGGAAAAGAAGCACAGATGATGCTTTTTTGATGGTGGTTTTGCGAGGCTGATATTTAATTTTCCTGTTGAACAGTTCCCACCCACAGGTCTACACACACTGTCTTGGTGAACAACCTCTCGATACTGTGCATGTTCAGAGTAGATCAATAGACTTTCTGGCACTGACAGAACCCCCAGCATGTTAGTGAGAACAGAGACGTGAAGTTATTCAGTCCAACATAGGGATTGTCACGCCAGCAAAACATTTAAGGAGAAAGAGGAACCCAGACACTTCAATAACAGGGACTACCTTTCCACTAAAAGTCATTACACCCACGCTAATTAGCAGCACAATCAAAGCTTGAACAAGCTGTAGTGTTATTTAGTTATACCTGCTTATCGTTGATTTGTCTGCATGTGACTGGGGCTGATGTGAAATCTTACCTCGTAGCACCTTTAAAGCAGCACTGGGGTCAATAGGTAGGTGTAGCATGATATCGGTCCCATCTGATTGGCCGGTTTTACAGCTTAGGTTCTATCTCTGGGTCTTGTCCAATCATTAAAGGCCAGTGTCTGGAGCAGGAAGTAAAGATTGGAACCATTTAGATCTCTCACAGATCTGCTTAATGCTGCCCATCGATTGCATTTCCCGTTTAAAAACAAATGGACAACTCTGATGGTCCAAATGGCCGCATCCCAATTACAGGCTTGGGTGGCTTTCAATCCTCCTGTAGAAACACTCTGGCCTTAAGTTCAGATAACTACTTAGTGGCCTGTGTGTGATCCTTCCTTGTATGGTATGTACCTAAACACACAGACACACTCAAAAACTCACACCTGTGCTGCTGGTGAAATGAATCATACATTTTCAGTCTATTCCATTAAAAATCTTGGTTTGAGCTAACATAACTTTGTTGTTGTTATATCAGTAATCGGATCACAATGAGGATTAATCTTCCACATAGATTCTCTTTTTAATAGAGAATAATTCCTGCTGAGATGAGAGATACTGATTCTGAGAATACTGCAAGGAGTAAAACACCATTTTGTAATTTTATTTTTTCCCATGGTCCAAACCTGCTCCAGACCTGACCCCTCTTTCCAGATAGGCAGCCAGGCAGGCCCCTGAGCACCAGGCCGACACTGTGTTCTACTTAATCTTGGATGAGGAGCAGCAGCAACAGCATCCAAAGAAGGGAAGGACTGGGAGCTGTAAGAGAGAGAGAGAGGAGAGCTGCTGTCAACAAGCTCTTATGGTGAACAGATGTAGGGGAACTCCCTCTCTACTCCTTAGCCTGAAGCCATGCATACACACACGCCCACACCCACATCCCCACCCACGCATATATATACTGTAACACATACTCAAGTGGAGGAGGAACAAAACAATCATTTGGAGTAAATTCCTGAGATGGCTGAGATGCTTGTGGTGGATTATACACAGAAAGGCCAAAATTGGAGAAAACCAAATAAAATGAAGTGGAGGGCGGTAAACACCAGGCGGTACGGAAGAGGTTGTTTTTTTCACTGTTGTTGTTTTGCAGGAATGCTACTCACAGCGAGGCCAGAATGAGTTGGAACAGTGGTCTACAGGGCTTGATTTATCTTCTTCCCCTGCAGAACAGAGTGCCCTATTTGACAGCAGAGCAGACATAAAGCAGCTGCCTCTTTGAGCAGCTCTTAGAATAAGATCCTATCGGTCAATGGGCCATGCTTTAGTCACGCCACCAGACTCTTTCTCCACCCTGAGCAAGCAGCGTTTACTGTGCATTTGTCTTCACAGGGAGTTAGTCTTACATAACAGTATTGAACCGCTGAACTCCATCTCCGATTTACAGGCTCACAGGAGAATCCAAGTGAAGGGTAAATTTGATTACACAGTGTGTGGCCTTCAAGCATATTTCTTCAAATGTTGACATTCTTTTTGCTTGAGTGGACATACCATTTCACATAGTACTTTTCAAGTTTAGGAGTTGAAATATTTCTCTTTTTGCGCCTCCATATTTTTCAAAACTAATTTTCTGACAAAACTACTTTTAAAATGACACACTGCTTTTGTCTATCCAGTGGCAGTTCACACAATTCACCTCAAAACAACAGACAAGATTACTTTTACCCTGGGTGTCCATCCACATAGTTTTGTTGCAGAATGCAGAGGTCTGGAGATACTAGATTTTGTTAAGAATATAGTGGAGCTCAAGAGCATATAAGGGGCTCAAAACAAACAAAAAAAGTCCTTACAAACAATTAGTTTTATCTATTCATTTATCCATCTTTAATGTTTTTAGCTAAAGGTCTTCACAGGTCCAAACAGACCTGTGGAAAACCAGCCTGACATTATTATCTTAAAGGCATCTGAGGACAGTCAGATCAAATTCATATCTATACTTGGGGTGGGCAGATCTAACTCTAAATTATCAATACTGCCAACTAATATTGATACTAACAATATTAAAAGGAATGTAAAAAAAAAATAGTATCTATCTCATGTAAGATCACGGCTGGGCATAAAAACACTCTTCAATTAATAAAAAAAAAAACATTTTTAAGTAGACTTAGTCAGCATCCAGCATCTGTGGAATCGCACACAACAGCATCCTTTGCCACCCAAAATCATCATTTCCTCTGAAGCAGCCTTTTCATGTTCACTAATGAGCAGGATCTTGCATTTCAGTAACATTGGCACTGCCAGTAATGTTAGCTAACTTAACTACCGGTTCTTGGAACAAAAAAGCAACACATTGATGGACAAAATGCATTCAAATCTGGGACAAACCACGATAACATGCAGTCCAGCAGATGTAATAATCAAATGACTAAAATGTGACTACAACCAATATTTATTTTTGCCAAATGAAGAAAATAAAAATATAGATATCAGGTACCAAAATTGCATCAAACCTTGAGTAAAACTACAACTGACAAAACTCCAAACTTCAGTGAGTCACACCAAGTCTATGTAGATGTGGAAAAGTTAGTTAGTTCAGTAAGTTTTGGGATGAACTGTCCCTTTAAGTAGAGAAAACACTGAGCTAGTGATTACCTCATGTTTTGCATATAGAAAGAGGTGTAACAGGATTTTTCCCACTAATTATTTCCTTCATTCCCAGCGGTTTGGATTTTGATTATCCAGGATAACCTGCAATATTGCACCTTTTCCATCCAACCTTGGCAGCAATCCATACACCAAATTGCATTAGATGCAGTCACTGGTTTCTACAGTAGTAGCGCTCTCCAGTCCGTGACATACAGTGTGTAAACATTTGGTCAACAGACCTTTCAACACCTAGTGTTGTTAAGCCATTAACCTCTTTACAGTAGCTTGTCGCTTGTGCTCTTCTTTATTGTCCCTTGGTTTCATCATTATTCACTTGACAAACTGTCAGAAAGCCCTCTGCAGGCCTGGATTAACTCTAGAGACTTTCATTAGCCTTCGATTCAACCACCTTGATTACTTTCAATTGGCATGAACACCTCATTTTCTAGCATAATCTAATTCAATATCATCTCATTTAGGGGCCGATAGAATGAGGCCCGAGATAATTTGCTTAGTTCGGTATTGCACTGGGATTAAATGTTTGTCTTGCAAAGTAATGATGATGTGTTGTTGTTAATATAAGCTTCTATTAATTTTACATCTATGCTCAGAGAGGGAATAGGGCAAGTTTGTACAGGTTGCATACCAAGGCGCTCTAAACCCAGACATATCTGACGTGACCTGGTAGGAGTCAATGACTCATTTCACCTCAGGCAGCTTTGCACTTTGTGACAAGGGTTTAAAGAATGTTAACAAGTTTTGAGTCTCTGCAAATCTGGCCTATTATCTGAGGACTGCTGCAGAAAACATTTGCCTTGTTGACAAGTGTTTCTTGACAGAAAAGAGCACAAAGCAAAAACACAACGGAGGAAAATCTGATTTGATGTCAGATTAAGTAGCATGTGAAGAAATGTTTTCTTTTTAAATTTTTCAACCTTGAAATAACTTTTAAATTCGATTTCCACCTTGGTTTAGTTTGACGTGTTTGCTGCCTCTGCCTGACATTGAAAGAATAAACAATCTAACAGTGAAGTAAACAATTCCTCATCACATTTATTCCAGCTCCCAGTCCTACCTTTCAGGCATTAAGAGAAAGTGATTGTTGTCTTGTTCACAGGAGACAAGACAGGTGACTATCTGTCAGCACCATTTAATGTCTTTCATTCTCCTGGTGTCCAGTGGTCGTAGTCAGACTCATGTCCCCAGAGGTCAATCAGTCACTCAGACAGCTGCTCCAAACACAGCTCAGACCTCGTGCCAAAAGACTGCCGTGTCTACAAGCCTGCCAAATCACTGATTCCACTGATTTAGCTGTTTCAGAAACAGGCTGAGTAGATTCTAAGAGGTGATATGAGATTATCTTTACCACTACTGTATTTGCATCAATACAAAATGAACACATAATAAGCTAGGTTCTATTCATGTATCCACCTTTCCTTCATGTTGAGACTGTTAAAGGGATAATTTGGGATTTTTGAAGTGGGGGTATTTGAGGTACTTTTCCATGGTCATTGTATTACCTGAGGTAGATGGCGGTCAGCATGTCCCCAGTTTGGAGAAGCAGAGAGTTGTCCTGGCACGGCAATGTACTGCTATGGACAGGGTTAGAAGCAAAAGGTATTGTAGCCACTTAAAAGAAGGCCCACTGAAAAAAATCAATCACAATCACAGTTTTTGGCACTTTACCAGGCCATCAAGCAGCCGTTTCCATTTCTACTATAATTATTCTCAACCCTAGAACTTTTCACAGCCGTATTCTTGGCTGTGTACTACCTGACAATGTGATTTTATGTTTCTGCTTTTTCTGCATCAATTTATGTTGAAAATGTCTTTATTTCTGTAAAGGGAAACACAAAATTCCTTTTCACCTCAATGATAAATTATTTTATTTTAATTAAATTATAAACGCCTTGACTTTAATAACTCCTCTGTTTCAGCAGGTGTTCTGCTCATGCTCATGCTCAAAACTGCAAATTCAAATTCTATCCCATTTAGCCTATTTGTGCTCTCATAATATTACGAGACTACGAGACGTCATCATTTAATTGGAGAATTCATCATATTTTTACTACTTGCCCTATACTCTGCTGTGCACTAATCTACATTATTGCTTGGCCGATAGTCAGACTGTCTTACAGAACTGGATGACACAAGCAGGTGGAAATAAAAAAGCAACTGATAACACTTGTGATCAGGCAAAAATCTCACCACAAATCCACATAAGTTTACTTCAGCACCTCTGACAAAAAGCAGCTCCCAGACAGAGCAAGATTGTGCCTCAGTTTTAACATTTTTATATTGCAAAACGACCAGCTACGTACTACTCTGTCCCAGTCTGGCTGCGACTCACACACTAGGCAAACGTCTATTCCACGGGCCAGCCCTGGTACTATTTTATGGCACTGGAGATCAGCTGGTGGTACCTCAAATGACGGTGCTGGTGGCAAGAAGAACTACTTGGTCAGCTTTCTCGGTCAATACAGCATGCACTGAGGAATCAATTGCTTCAATAGAATAGATTTACCATCAATACTTATTGGACATCCACATAAAAAGTGCCAAATTGTCACTTTAACTTTTCATTTAGTTTATGAACAAAGGGCCTACCTCCAAAACTAACGACAGCCCCAACTGTAATTTGGGTTAAGTGCTAATTAACAAATGTTTGCATGCTAAACTAAGATGGTGAACACGGCAAACAATAACACCTGCTATACATCAGCAAGCTTTGTCATTGGGAGCATGTTAGCATGCTGAAGTGAGCACTTAGCTCAAAGCACCATTCTGCACAAGTACAGCCTCAGAGCTTTTGAAAGGGCCGGTGTGGCTGCAGGCTTTCATTCTAACACACAGTTGATTTGACAGTTGACGCAAGTTTGCTCTTGCTTGGCCACACAGGCCCTTTGCTGATCAATTTGACATTCTGAGGGAAATAAATTCACACCTGGGAACTCACTGAGATAGCTTCCATGAGAAGTGCCTTGCACTAAGGCACCTCATCAGCCATTACTGAGAGACAATTCCTAATTTACTCCCCACCACTGAGAATTTCTCAGTTTGTTTTTTGGATTCAAATCTTCAAATCCACTCCAACTCTCACGTCTTTATTTCTCTCTCTTCCACATTTACTTTCTGGTCTGCATGGACTCCCAGAGTGAGCACTATGAAGGATTACCCTCCCCAGATGTAATCCAATCAAAAAAAGCAGGAACTGATTTCTTATCTTTCTAAGATGCTGCATTTCCCCTCATCTCTGAGAACACACAGCCAGCATTATCAGTCATTTGATTACCCTGAGTAAAAATGGATACAGAACAGCAGCAGTTTCAGCCTCGAGAGGCCTGACTTGCACATTGAAATCCAATTGAAGGCTGTACCTTATGTATTTGTTTAAGATTTAGAAATAATTAACTGGGGTAAAAGCTGTTATGGCTGCACAATGGGATTAAGCAAGGCATCTAGTTTTTTTTTAGTTCAAGACAATCTAGGCTGGAGAGCACCTTTTTCCTGCCACTTAACTTTTATACACAATTATAAAAAAGCATCTGTATACGAAAATGTTTTAGATTCAGTGGACATATGGTCCTTAGATGTTTTTATACTGTATGTGCACTTAATGTGTGTATCTGCACACTAAATTAGTCCCCCACACACACTGTGCTTAAGCCCAGGGCATCGGCAGGCTAACAGATGTTGGTCACGGAGGACAGCTGATCCTGTGAACTGACTGCACAGGCAAACATGTGTTTCTCTGGCTTCCATATGGATCAAACACATGTAGCCTATACAACTATCACCCTGGCCAATGATAACATTCTGAGCCACTTAAGGACAGTGAAATGGATAATGAACGCAGTTCTGAGCTGATAAATGCTACAAATTTTCCATCTGGAACACATAATGTGTCCTTCCTGAATCGCTGTCACAGCCTTGATACCTTTGTTTTCAGCTTTTGATGAATTGATTCTGAGTGGGTGAAAAACAAGAGGACGAGTGTTTCAGCAAATCCACCCTCCTGCATTTGACCTATAAACCGCTGTAGTTTTTAATGGCGTCCGTCTTGCTGCACCGCCCGGCAGACGTCTCTTTGTTATAAGCTTTTTGCTGAAGTGTCCTGAACAACCCTCACTGTATTTGCTAAAAGGTAATTGTGCTGGCAGGTTACGGCGAGGCTTTAGCTCCCATGAGCCGCACCCTGATCCCTGCATAAGGATGTGATTAACTGCCATCTCTTGTCATTAACTGTGAGGGCTTTTGGCAAGCGGGCCACTCCAAGCGAGTAATTGTCACATTAGACCCATTGCTTGGTCAGATCAAGTATTGGAATCAAGTTCCTGGTCTGAAGTAGCTGCTGGCAGGCCTTAAGTACATGGCAGAATTGACCAAAATTGTTACCTCTTGTTCCTGCAGTTATATGTGACAGTTGAGCTGCCATCCCATGTTCAATTTGCTGGTCTGCTAATATAGCCATACACGCCATCCATGAAGGAAAAGAATATTTTTTCCTGTGAATGGTCTATAGCTCAAGGGCCAAACATCTTAGAGTGACATCCAGCAGCCGTGCTACTTTATGGAGTATAACATTAAAGCCACAGGAATGAATCATTTGCTCTTCTGTATGAGACAGTAACTGCCAAAAGCTGTGGCCAGGCAGAGGTTCAAAACAAATAAAGCAAAACACACATTTACAGACCTGCAGAGATCCGGTTTGTGTTGTACATCACAATGTAAATAGTAGTACAGATTGCCGTAAAGAGATCTATCCCTTTGCTTGAACTGGCAGAAGTTGGGCCATTGATCTTCCTTGCCTTCGCTGTGCTGTGATGCCTCTGCAGACAGATGGAAGGGGAGGGATTGGGGCAAATCGCCTTTCACTGGAGCATGCTCAGAAATGCATATGCTCAGTAGCCTCTTGATAGTACTTCAGAGACGAGTCCAGTTTTGCTTAGATTGCTTAAGGATGGACTCATCGGGGCATTGAGTGAGCTATAAAACCCCCCTCCCCCCAAAAGAGTATTTTGTTTACCATGACAGATTTAACACATCATGCAAATAATTTCCCTGAGTGGTTTTAATGGGGCTCTAGTCAGATCTGCAGATGAATAGACAGTTTTGTTTCATGTCCCCGATGCCATTCTGAGGTTCTCCATTTAGAGGGATTTTCTGTGAAGCAGGGATAATGGAGCGTCAGTGGGGAACCCAGGAGGAAGGATTTAGATGTGTTTGAATTGACTCAGACATTTTGTTAAGTGTCATTGTGCATGGCCCGTTTATCCCGCTGCACTCCGCCCCCCTTTTCATTCATAACCACTCTCCCGTCTTTTTCACAAGGGGTTATGGCTGGGATTTGTGTGTCTGTGTGTGTATGCGTACATGCACTTGGTGGAGATGGTAGGTGTGTGTGTCTGTGTGCGTGTCTGTGTCTGTGTGTGGTTTGGGGAGTGGACAGGGTTCCAGACCAAAACAAAGGCGCTCCCATTGTAAGCCCCAGTCAGGCCTGTATTGTGTGTGCAGAGTGAATCATGACAGAATATACACGCATACATACCAAACACACACACACACAGACAAACAAGTCCAGCTGGGTTATGAAAAGAGAAGTGACATTGGCCTTTGCTTTGGACGTAAGTGGGCTGGGTCAGCTGGAGGTAGACGATGCTATTGTGTGGGATGGAAAGATGAAGCAAAGCAGGGACAGCGGGAGGAGGGTGGAGAAGTAAATCTTTTACAGCTGCTGCGTTTCACTATACTTAACCCCGGCATGCCGGTTCAATGGGAGTGTAAGGTTTACAGATCCTTAACATCTGTATGTGCTGTCTGCGTGAGGAGAAAATGGTTACTAATGCCATCAAGGTCTCATTTACATCCAACGGCGCGTCCATGCTGGGCGCAAAACTGGATGCTTCATCACAGCCTCTCTCTGCTATAGTGTTTAAAATGCTCAGAGCACAATGTAACAAATGATTGCACCGTTACTTGCTGCTTCTCCCTATTCCTTTCTCTGTCTCATTGTATCTCTCTTTAATCTTTCATTTCACACAGAGAAAAAAACACCTGCAGATTTGTTTTAACTAATTGTGAACATACTACAGCGTCTTTGCTTAAACAATGACATGAAGATCAGAGACAAAACAATGGGGGATTTTGTTAAAAATGTTAGAAACATAAGAAGGGGCGTAGTTTGTGATAGAACTGCAAGAAACCGTACGATATCCAGGCACTAATCTCTTTAAGACAATAATGTAAAACAGCCAGGTTTGATATGTGTTTGAAAATTGTCTGCCTTTTGTATGTCTTATTTGTTTCTTTTAGTATAACATCAACCTGCCCAGGGACTGCAAATTATATTCAGCCTTTTGGCCAATTCCGACAGATTTACATCATATTGATGATCATTATTGTGCTCTGTCCCTGATAAATGAACAAATACACAGTCAAACTGATGGATACTTAGCTCTACATGTAGCTTGTAAAGGGAGACAGGTCCCTTGAGCAACTCCACAGGTCAGCGTAACACAATCAAGCACTTGTCAGTAATGGATAGAAAGACCTGGCTATCACATGAATAGGAAGAGTAACATTCAAGAGCTGATATCTCAGCCCACTTCTTCATGCAATCTAATAAAGTATTTTGATCTAAGGTATCAAAAGCAGCACTTGAAGAACTGAGATGCAGCTTTCACCACGATTGGATTGCAGCCGGCTCTAAAGAGAGCTGCGTCTGTGTGTGTGACAGATGGAAATAACATGTTTTACTAGTAAGAGAAATGGAAACAAATGTATTAGGAATTATTCAGAGGAAGAATTTTAAACACAGCTCAATTCCAAATAAACGCAAAGTACACATGTAGAAGCAACAAACTCATAGTGCCAGGTACTAACATCCATACTACATCCAAGTTAAGATGTCAACAATGGCCGCACTATTGTTATTATTGCAGGCTCTTGAGGACGCAGCGAACAAATGTTTATAGTCGTTGGAGTGAGGAGATATAAATGAGTGGACCTGGGTTTCTCTGTGACCCACTCAGGGAAGATGAGCATTTACGAATAGCAGCTCGGCTGAACAGCGCAAGTCGTGTTTCTCCTGCATGGCTCCAGGAAACAGATGCGGCTTGATAAGAGAAGAGGATGTCATATTGTGTGTGTCGGTTTTGTGTAAGTGTGCGTTTTCCTATTGTAAACACGGTGTGTGTTCCACACTTCCACTTCCAGCTGCTTCCCTGTTCCATTCGACCTCTGGGACAATTGGCTCCGGGCGACGTGAGCAGCAGGCCGCTCTCAGGGAGACCAGAGGCCACTGTAGCAGACGTATCTGCCCCCTTCACGGCAGAATAACAGAGAGGTAAATCACAGTTGTTTATTCCATCGTCTCAGGCAATATCTCCCAGGAGCCTTGCTCGCTGTTAACCCGAACTGTGCCATGCTGTACCAAGTAAGGCACCCTCCAACAGCCTCTGAAGTATAGAGTGTGAAGAGGAGGGATGTGAGTGAACCTGCTGCAATCTGACACTCTGGTGTGAGCAGAAATGGAAAAGCAAAGTAAATCACAGCTGTTTATCTGCATCTCAGACACTGTTTGTGTGGGTCGTTGGGAAGAGATATGCCTTTGTGTGTGTGTGTGTGTGTGTGTGTGTGCCTAGGTACAAGCGTACACAATTGCCCGTCTGTGATTGTTTGTTCTAGTGCAGACTTGAGAGGGTATGAGTCACCACAGTGCTATTACACATTGCTGGGACTAATATAAGAAACAGAGCAGCAAACAGACAGTACAGCAAAGCACACGTGGGCCCACACCCACACCAGCACATGTCTGAACACTCATATTAAGACATACTGTAGACACACCATGGCATTTAGTAATAACAGTCACATGTTGTAGAGGAGCCCATGAGGATCATATTTGGCAGGTTTTTTTCTCATCACACACACAAATTGCACAAAAAGTGCAGTCCATCATTTTATTCTATGCTGGATACATGATCTCCACCTTTATCAGGCTTATAAAAAGTTGACCTTTATATGAAATAAGCACGGACCCTCCCTTACATGAAGTTAATTCCAGGCAACATGACGCAGGTGTTAGCATGGAATATCAATGCTGCTATATTATTCTCTCTCTCTTTCTGTCTTTTTTTTTTTTTTTTTACAGGTTGCAACTTTCCCTCTGAGCAAGGAAACTTTCCCCTTGGTGATACGGACTTGGTGAAAGTTATATCTGTGTAAAATTCATGAATTCATAACTTTTGAGGGTATATTTCACTACTGATCTATTGGGCTGTGATAAGAATTCAAAGGTGAATGCAGCTAGAGGACATCTTCAAAGCGGTCGAGGACATCACAGGAAAGCCAATGAGGCGCGTTGCCCTCCTCCTCCATCCTCGGCATACATTCCGTGTGCCTCTCCACAATGTGATACACTGTCAGGGAAAATCGGATGCCATCGCAGTCCCCTGCCATTAATTTGATTTACTCAGGGGTTTCAGTCAAACTCTGACAAAAAAAGTGGTTGCGTCGGCAAGTTCCATCAGAATTTGTTAAACCATGCAAAGACACATGAAGAATAAGGGCAACGATAGCTGCACTCACAGTGAAGGACACTATGAATCAAAGAAAGGGTGCATGTAGTTGAGTTCTGACTGTAGCTAAAGACTGAAGCTATAATGTGTACATGTTCTGTTGAACCATGGGTTCCACGGCTTCCCCTCTCCCCAGCTTGATTATCAAAGATAACAGCCTTTAGCATGTGTCAGTCGAGGCGGATAACCCCTGGTAGATACAAGAGGACAAGGAGACAATCAAAGGCAGTCAGCTCTACAGGAGTTGACAGTGGTCAGCTTCTGGAGGTGATAAAGGCCTTTGAACCTGAAAGCTGCTCAAGGCCCCCCTTTGTGTCCCCCCATAGCCCCCCTCGAGCCTGTCCACAGAGGGGTCTACTTTGATTTAGGCCCCTAGAGAGTAAAGCCAGCTCTCTTCATCTCTGCTTGAGAGAGAGAGAAAGAGCAAGAGGAAGAGTGAACCAGCCCAGATCTATTAGATATTGGTCCATCAGTGGTGGCCACTCAACTGCAGGCCGGGTCACCATGTTTGACCTCAAAGACTTTGATGTGGAATGCAGGAAAAAACAGATAAGTGCATCTGTGAAAGCCTGCAGTCTAATGACGACAGCAGTATGGGTGGTAAATCCCTGTCTTTCCCCTAAAGCATAGAGAATATGCTTGTTTATCTATTAGCTGAAGTGCAGGTCAAATCGCTTTGTAAGCTGGATCCACTTCATGATAACTCCTGTTTTCAAAGTGGCCACATTCATAGTTCATAATGTCATTCAGGGCCAGCCCATTTAATTTTGTGGCTCAGACCTTCAGATAAACTCAGCACCACAACAGGGAAAATATGTTGCAAAAGTCTCTTCTGCGAGGAGAGACTCCCCGAGGGACGTGCAGCGTAAGGTTATGGAACAAAAACCTTCCCTGCTCGACTATTATTGTGGTACATGTCATGTCTGCCTGGCAAGCAAGCACACTGTCTACCTTGGCAGTCATGAAAGATTAGTTCTGCAACCCGGTTATTCTGGACAAAAATGAATTGGAAACATGTTGAATGTGGATCTATGAAGAGTTGGATGTTTCCCTGAAAGTGGGCTGTTTGGATTGCGCCTGTTGCCTCAGCTTCAAATGAGTTAATATATTTCAAAAAGTGACATTCCTGTCTTCGTTTGAAGTCCACACTCAAAATAAAATGCAACAGGGAGCGAGGATTTTACGCTGAGATGGGAAAGGTGAAAGGTCGCAGGGGCCGGCCAGGTGAACCCTGCCTGCAGGGTAGCTATCAGCCATCAGGCGAAAGGGTTGAGCGCCACAGCTCAGTGTGCTCAATCTACCATGCACACAAATCAAGTCCTTCCACCCGTTGCAAGTATGCATGCATGCGTGGAAACACAAATACATACTCTACATACAACAGAGCATCTATAATTGCATCTCTTCTTGAGAGCAGCGGAAAAATAACTTGAGGCCTGAGCTAGCTGATACTGCTACGAAGGCAGAGGATATTTAAGCAAATTGAGTTACGTCTGGTTGAGCACGTTTGTCTGTTCAATCCAGCTCTGTTTTTAGAAGCACCGGGCTCACTGTTCATTTTAAACTCCTTTAAGAGCCATAACCCCTGGCATTGAAAGAATGTGCTGAATGCTTCTCTCTTTCTTGCAGCTCAGGGATGCTAAAATGTCCTACCTGCTAAACTAAATAAAAAGCAAGCAAGAAGCTGTAAAATTGATTAATCCAGTTAATGACACTCAATATGTTGTTTCTTGTGCTATCACTTGGGGATAATGACTTGCCTTTTATTGGTAATTCCGTACAGTTCTTTTCCTTGAACATTACATCCGTGTAGAATGATATCTTTATATTTATTATCTGTTTCTTCATCGTTGACAATCAACCACAAGGGAGGCATGTGTGCAGAATTGTGTGTTGTGCTTGATGAGGCAAAGCAGAGAGAACATTAATTATTCAATACTCAAATCACAAAAATAAAGATGGCAAAACCAAATTGTTTTGAAAATTTCCTGAGGAGAAGAAGAAAAATGTTGGCAAGCCTCCCAAAATGCTGTTTGAAAATGCTCTTTGAAGGTAATGAGGCATGCTCGTGGCACACAGAAGCAGGGAGTTGTGCCATGGCAAAGCAGCATGTTTTCAATTGGGTTTCTTTTCTGCTTACATATCACTTTAGTAAGGCACATGTAGTACATTTCTAATGAAGTGCAGGATCGTGCCCTACCCCCACTAAGGGCGTACATGTCTTTTAAAGAAAAGATCTGGGGAAAAGGGGGGAGAAAAAAGAGGAAACTTTGTGCCTTGGGTCCTAAACTTCAACAGAACGACGCCTGCGACATCAAATTTTATGTGATGGTAATAACAACACCCTAACTGATCAAAATTCACATTTTTCTACCAGAACAAAATGTGATATCACTCTTTGCTCTACTAAAATGTACAAGACTATCCACTGTAATGAGCAAGGGTGTTATATTAAACTCACTGTTATACTGGCCATTTTTATGGGTGTTGAGATATGAGAGAATCTCCTCTCTCATAGTTAATAATACATGCGAGGTAAGGTGGGAAATAATATTTTTATTGTATCTCCAAAAACCTTCAGAATGTGATATAGTAGAATGTGAAAATGCAGTGGTTATTAGCCAGGTTTTTGGTGGTAAAATAATATAGGGATCATGAACAATTTATGTGAAGAGTTTTAAACTTCAGTGATCATTTATTTATTGAATGTAAATGGATAGGCCTGGTCAATATAAATTACCATCAGCATTGGCTAGGAGCAAAACAATTACTCATGAAATTGAAGGATGAAATAGCACATAGTGCGGTTTCAAACATCGAAGATTGTTTAAACATTTGAAATTCACTCATAAAAAGGTTTAATGAGGAACGCGGTGTTCTGTCTTCCTATGCAAAGAACCTTTTGCTGTAAAAAAAAAAATCCAAATTAAATTTGTATAGAAAATAGACCCTTTTATGATTATGATGTTCTTTGACTTTGCCAGCTATGGTGGGGAGAGCTATAGCACACTGGATGCCTGCAGTGCAGTGCACTTAAACCATGTCTGTTTATTTAGAATGACAATTTAACTGGGCATGCATGCATGAATCAAGTTATACTTTACTGTGCTTAATGTCAGGCAAAGTGCTAAGTTCAGGCTAATTGTTAGCTAGTAAAATGGTTCTATATTGTGGTTCCATACTGGGTTATGTATCAAGATACAAAACCTAAAAAGGTTAAATGTAAAGCCACTTGTTTTAAGAGTGTAGGCAAAGTGAAAATCTCTTTTTAATCCACATAAAAACAATGTCCTTCAAATCTGTTCTCTCCAAAACAGATGAAGAGGAGGAAACCAAATCCAGCTAATCTGTAATGCATTAGCAAGCACAGTAACAGTATGTTACAGCCCATTAGTGGTTAACAATGATAGCTGATTTTCAGATGGCACAGATAGCCATTACAGTAATTCGCTCCAGCCTGCGTCAACTCCCCAATGACAACCACTGCTTCCGGTCCTGACATTAGATCAATAATGCAAAACCTCTTTAAAGTTCTGCCTTGTGGTTTTATTTAAAAGAGCTTCCTCTCAAACTAATGATGCAGGTTAATTGGCTTGTCATCGTTGGGGAGTTTACAGAGAAAGGAACAAGGGCTGTTTTAAAAAGGAACGCTCCTGGGAAGTGACATGCCCCTTACATGTAGTTGTATTGATGGGTTTTCCGTGTCTTGGCTGACCACCAAATGGTTGGACTTGTTTATTTTGCTTTTCACAGGGTCAATACGGTTTAGAGTAAAGTGTTTGCCAAGGAAGAAGCAAAAAAAAAGCTGCTCAGATCAAGGACTTGCAAAAACAAGAGTCATCATGAGTCCAGTTTGAGCGTTCTTTTCGCATTAGAGCCATGCATGAATGTATGAATACAGAAATACAAAAACAGTCCATCACTGGAAACTGCTGATACCTGAAACACACACAGACACACACTGACACACATATATTCAGCTGGTCAAACATATGGTCCATTATGTACACTCTGTCCATACTGTTGTCCCGTCTGGCTTCCTCCCCACAGATCACCCCAGGGGTCGGGTCACCTACATCGATTGCCCCTGCTTATTAATCAGACTCTGGGTGGACACTACAGGCCTGCCATTTGTTCGTGGCTCTCCAGCAGTATGCCATTAGAGCGTCACTGTCACACATTATCCTGAATAAGTAATGAGGAGGCCGGTAAAGCTGCAACTTCCTCCCACATTAGGATAAACGACTTTCAGGCTGGGAGGAACGGGGCACTTTTCGTTAATATGCATGCAGAGAGAACAAGTGAGTGAGGGTGAGATAGGCAGAGACAGAAAGAGAGGCAGAGAGATGAGCATTAAGGACCAGGGACAAACTAAAGTCTCCATAGAGAGAAGGGCATTCAAGATCAATTGCTGAGAGAAGATGCAGACTAAGTGCTTTTGTTATGGTGAGAGATTCAGAATTAGGACTGATTGTTCCAATACAGCCAGACCGTGAATTTTGTAGAAACACAGCAATTTTACTGAAATTGCTGTTGAGGAGCAGATTGTTTTTTGTTTTGTTTTTCAACATTAAAAACAGTATATTTGTTAGTTTGACCCACTGGGCTCTGGTGTATTAGCATATTTAACCATGTAAATGCTCCGTATTTATATAGCCCTTCTAGTCTTTTCGACCACTCAAAGCGCTTTTACACTACATTCATGATTCATTCACATTTATACACTGAGCCTAAGTGCTCAAACAGAAACTAACATTCACACACATTCATACACTGGCGGAACAGCTGCCAAGGGAAATTCAGGGTTCAGTATCTTGCCCAAGAACACTTCGACATGCAGCCTGGAGGAGCCGGGGACTGAACCGCTGATATTCCGATAAATGATGGTACGTCTGGACATGATAAGTGTCACAGAAATTTCATACATGCAGGTGAAACGCGCCGTTGGGGCTGCTTCCTTAAAGGTCACTTCCTGCCAGCAGGTGGCGCTATGACTATGGGTGAATATTGGCATGTACATGTGTTCAGGGCAGGACTCTTATTAAACGTGTAAAATTTGGTACAGATTTGATCATGTACAGTCAAGTTAGGGTTAGTGTCACGGCAAAGCGTGGAACTTCGCCGCCACCGCCACACCATCAACTGCAAACTCATGTTTTACAAAATGGCCTCATCAATGTGTTAAACGTTTTCTGGGACAGTTTTGAAGCTGATATGTCCAACCTGTTCAGAGTAGCACATTAAAGCGTAAAACGTGTCATTTCCTGTTGCCAGCAGGTGGCGCTATGACTTTGAGTGAATATTGGCATATGGGTGTGTTCACTTAATTTTTTCCAATTTTGTAGGTGGCGCTAGCAAGCCATTTTGCCACACCCATGAGCAAAACCCATAAAATCCGTAATTTCCTGCCACTTCTGACAAGTGTGCAAAGTTTGGTGAGTTTTCGAGCATTTTTAGGCCCCCAAAAATGCCTTGAAAGGTCTTTCATGTCTTGTCTCAATACAACATGATGTTCATTTAGTAAATTATTGTCCCACTTAGAGGAAAATAGACCATAAAGCAGAGTATGCTTCAGGGCGGGATTATAGATGATTGACAAGTCATTACCTTGGCGACCTGTCAATCAGGCTAGAGTGACTCGTACCCACAGCACTATGTAAATTTAACCAGCACAGTTGAAAAAGTGTGTTAGGAGTTGGCTGTTCACTTTCTCTGGTGAGTACATTTAGTTTTAAGACTGGTGTTCGCTATACAAAATTGTCAGCCCTGTTAAAATGACAGTTAACGTGAATTACAGATGCACCTAGCTAAGCAAGCTAGCTAGCTCCACACACGGCCGTTAGCTCCACCGTCTCGTCCAAATATGGTCACGTCTGGTGACTCAACATGGTAGCACCTTATCGGCCACACCCGAGGCTTCAGAACTGTCACATTCTGCCTGATCGGTCCTGTTTAGGTCTCTGTGAATTTTGTTCATTGGTCTGTTTGGTATCTGTTATTTAGTATGAGGTTTTGGTCCATCTCTTGTGCTATACTGTTTCGCCTCATTCTTTCTTGTGAGGATGGTTGTGTTGGTTCTCATTCTGTTTTCATGTCCTACTACTTAGTCCTGCGTTTCAGTTCTGTGTCTCAGTTCATGTCGTAGTGTTTACTCCTAGTCTGTGCACTTCGGTGTTTGTTATTTTGCCCATATCTGCTCTGTGTTCTGTTTAATCCTTGTTTCAGTCTGTTTCCCTTGTTATGCTGTAGTCCATCTGTATTAGTTTGTATCTACGCTGTGCCTTTAGTGCTGTTTAGTCTGTTTCCTGTCTGTTTTGGTTTTGATCCGTGCCTGCCTTGTTCCTCTCTCTTTCTGTTATTATCTGGTGTTAGCTTCATTCTTAGTTTCTGTCTGCCTGTCTGTCTCTCTGCCTGCCTCTCTGTTTTCCCCTGCTGTCTCTCTGCCTTGTTAGCCCTGATTCCGGTCGCCTGTGTTGCTCCCGCCCTGCTCGTTAGTCCCTGAGTTTATATGTTTGGTGTTTCTGTTCATTGGTCATTGTAGTGTGAATACTCTCTGTTGTGTCATGTGATGAGTGTTCTGCCTGATTCTGAGTTTCCCGACGTTTTTGGATTTTGCCTGCCTTCAACCTGTAAGCCATCTTGCTTTTGTGGATTAAACCCCTTAACTTAATCTCTGCTCTGGTGTCTTGCATTTGGCCTCTCACCTCCTCTGCGCTCACCCACGAATCCTGACAAGAACCAAAGTCCACAAACCAAAGGGTGACGTCATGATGACTACGTCCACTTCTAATATACAGTCTATGGTTAAACCGTTTTGCAAGTGAGAGCTGTGCGAGTCAAAAATGGTTGAAATAAGGCATTCTTTTGGTGGGTTTGACTGACCAATTACGGGTTTGTGTCGACCGCACGGTCACGGTCACGCTCACAATCCCCTCGCTCCAACGGCTCCGTCCAGCACTTAGCTCTACTGGAGATGGAGTTGTTTTGTGTACAGGCTAAATGGAGATAAGTTGACGCTCATTTCAATAGAAATGCTTTTAAATGTAGTATGGCATGATTTAATGATTATTTATTTATTATTTACCGCTGGCAAGGTCACGGAGTCTATCGCTGTCTTCTTTTTAGAATGACATGTTAAGGTGACCAGATTTCTGAAACGAAAACCGGGGACATTTTTGGTTTGGTGGTCAGTATGTCATTAAAAAATGAAATAAAAAAGGGGGACGATTTCGGTTTTATAATCTGTCAAATATAACTCTTCTGAATGAAATCAAGTCATTTTGCTGCAATTACTTTCTGGCAAGTAGAATAATGCATTTATGTGTGTGTTTGGCCATTTAAAGGTATTTCAACAGGTAAAAAAGACTGGATTGGTTGGTACACAGCAAGTTAAATAACGTAGAGTCATAAGGATAATTGCAAAAGAGATCTTGTCTTTATTTTATATATAACTCAGCAGTAAGTCATGTTAATTATAGGCTACATTCGTTTTCCAAATATGAAAAAGGATATTAGACATAGACCTGCCAAACACATAATCTATCGGCAACATCAGGCTTCAATTATTGCCTATAATCATGAAAATGTCATGCTTGGTTATGATAAATTGCAAACACTTATTTGGCCAAAATTTTAATTATTCTGTTAAAAGAAACGTTAAATAGGCCTATCACAAAGACATATCTTTGCTTTTACCATGGACATAAAGTGATGTTTATTTGTATGTTATGTCTGTTTGATCCAGATAAAAGCAGCTGCAGACATAACGAGACTGGGCGATACAGCTTTAACATGCTACGCCTGCTCCCGTGGACGGCAATCAGTTTTCAGCGAACACTTTTCGGCACGACACCTGTACCTGCTGTCTAGTCTTTCTGGCCATGAAAAATCTGATTTCAGGTCTGTTAACACCTTATACAGTTTATGAATAACACACAGTTAAAAACAGGGACATTTCCGGGGACAGCCCCAGCTGGGGACAGGCCACCAAAACTGGGGACTTTCCCCGGAAAACGGGTCACCCTATGACATGTATAACAGTTAGCTAACTTTATTGCACTCATTTATTTTCTTCCCATAGTTGCAGTGTGGTGGCCAGAGAGCTTAGGAAGAATCTTCACTCTGCTTGGACGTCTCTTATGTTTCTTACTACATCCTATGAGTAAAATTAGTGGCACCAATAGGCTATAGTTTCCAAAGTCCTATTTAATGTCTCATCTTTTGTTTGTTACACATTTCACTGCATCATTTGGTTCTGTGATGGAGTGCTGATTAATTAGGCTGTGCAAAGTGCTTACAGACTCTTGATGAAGGTCTATGTAAGTAAACCAGACTCAACTCAACTCAAGACTTGCTATAAACAATAGAGAAACATGGTGTGGCAGCAACAACAATTTTTCAGACATTCTAATAAATAAATAAATTTCCTCAGGAAACTGAAGAGGAAGGTGTCAATAAATTTGAATGTCAGTGTCGCAAAGAAAGAATCCAAAGTGTATAACGATGTACTTTGCAATTAAAATGATTCTGATTGATAGGCACTATTTTCTAGCCACTTCCTCCAGACACACAAAATAGAGGTGATCAATTAAAACAGTACTAAGAAACATTTCTGTGTAAAAAAATATTTAGTTCAACGTAAAGACTGTCCAATTCTCCACTTTTTGAGACCCTTGTGATTTGTCCAATTTACCCAAATGATGTTCGGGTGCTGGCATGACCACTTATTGGACCAATCTTCCCTGTGCAAAGGAGGTTATGAATCAAAACGTAATAAATTCCTATAAATACCCTCAAGACAATGTTCTGCCCAGAGACAGCTGGCCTTCCTATTTTATCATCTCTAGAGCGGGAATTGTTTGAATGTCATTTAAAGCCACCAGTGTGAGCAGTTGTTTTAAATTTACTTGATATGAAAACAACCAGATAAAAAGGACTCAGGTCTGTCAGGAAAATAGCAAAGAATAGCTACATCATTTGCAGCTGTTTCCATACCCTGCTGGAATGCAAACTGGCTGTGGCTTAAGTGCTTGTGCTTGTTAGCAGATATTTAGTGATGATAGTGTCTGCTGCTTGGAAGACATGCCGGTCCCCTGCAGGGCCGGGCTCAGTCTCCACTCATCAATAGACAGGGTCAAAGTATAGCTCCATTGGAGATAGCAGAAGGGGAGATTTGCAATGTGAAAATATCACTGTGGCATTTACAGAGAAGCTTTGTCTGCGGGGTGAGTGAAGGTGTAGTTAACTAACACATTGTGGAAGCAATCGAGCAGACAGGACTTTTAGGAGAATTCTTTTTTAAAGCCCCCTGGCTTCCGCAGACATTAAAGGAAAGCTTCTTGTGAAATCTTCCCTGATGTTTCCCATCCTGCTTCTTTTTCATTAAGGAGGCCGTAATGCAAAGAGGATGCCCTTTGAACGGAGAAGGGGAGACATGTCATGTTCAGCTGGAGGAGTTGTTTACAAGAACATCGCTCGCTTTTAAGGAAATTGGGGGCATGTGTCTGGGTCTCGACGATGTTCAGCGCTATGACCAGATCATTAGTACGAATGGGTTCTGACTCTCAGTTGAACTCCAGTTAATTTAACAGAACCCAACTAAGACGTTTTCAGAAAAAGGGGACGCTAATGAATTTGAGTCAAAATATATCAGTTAGGTAAAGGAATGAATCAAATTGGATTCTTTATGGTGGAAAAGACGCGAATACTCTTATTCCAGTCAGCTCTAAAAAACAGACAGAATTTGTGTTCCATTCATTGCATTTTTATCCACTTTAGAAGCAGCGCATACTCTCAGGGGTGGCAAATAAAAAACATGGCGGACACGTGGAGCAAAAGAACATTTAAGCTCTTTATTCAGGCCCGTTCTTTTAATCAGTCATCCTCCTAACACAACAAGTGAAAGATGCTTATTAGAGTTACTCACTAATGCACAAACTAAGACACTGGAGATGTTTATAATGGTGCTTCAGTTCCAGGGTCAGCATCCACCTCAAATCAATCAGAGGAGTTTGAATCAAGGGAGTGCTTTACAAAAGAAGTGCAGCATCATTTATCTGATCATTTGACAGTGTGTAAGGTTGCTTTGTAAACAAATTGGAATGCAAATTGCATTTGTTTGCTTTTCTTCCCTCAAAGCTTTCCAGGCGGATTTAAAGCACTTGTGTATCCTTCACTCACTCACAGACATATGCATGCCTACAGACACACACACACAAACACACACACACGCGATAATGCTTTGTGGCATGAGAGAGCAGGCTGAACCTCAGATGAATGTTCCCCCTCCCCCCCCAGGTCTGATTTTCTCTTGGTTGTCGCGCGGCATGTGTGCGCAAATCAATCAGGGCTCTTGTTCTAATCTGTCCCACTTATATCACCCTGCAAATAAATGACACCATTCAGGAGGGTAGATCAATAGGAGATAAGGTGAAAGTCTCCCTGCTTCCTGCCCACAGGGCACAGGGTTGGGACTGGGGCAGACAAAACTAAACAGTTTTCTTCTTTTGTCTTCTACCTAAAGAGATTTCACTCTCAAATGTCACTCAGTAACCACAGCCGAGGAAGAACTCAGACTGGGACAAGATGAAGAAATGGATTTTAAGTGTGTGACTGGGTGCATACATGTATATGAGTGTATGTATGTTTGAGGTTGGCACATAATATATATGGTGGTTGCTTGCTTGCATGTGCTGTACAATGGAGGAAGGACAAATAATTGCCATAGCAATATACTGAGATATAATCTTGCCCATACCAGTCACCTGTTCTGCTTTTGTCATTTCAGCCATAACTAAAACCATTCACAAAGGCATACTGGAAAACATACACCTGTTACTGAGAGCTGACATAAGCAACACGTCCTTATATAGAAATACCAGAATAGGTCGATAGCTGACGTCTCCAAAACAACCTATATGAGCGATCTTTCCCCCATTGTAACACAGGGAGGTAAAGATGTGCTAGCATGTATGGTTAACTGGTCAACATGCATACAATCACGGTTTAGGCACAACCCACTGTCAATGCTTTAACAGTAACATACTTAGCTAGCGCTAATGGTAACATTGGCTCACTGTAGCTAATGCTACAAAACAAAAATAAACACTACAAAATGCAAAAAATCCCACTAATAATACTAGAAAAAAACAACAGGTGGTGGCTTTCAGTTTCACACCTCTGGTCTCCTGGGTGAAGCTCGCCTAATCATCTTACCATCCACCCTACCCAACCCTCCAAAACAGGAATTTTCCAGGTATTTATATCCTACACCTGGTGTTTTTTCACATGCGCTCATAACGTAAAATTCTGTTGTTTTGAGCCCTTCAACTATCGACTTATGTTGTTGTTTTTTGGGTGAGGATGGGCTGATATGAGTGATTAAAGATAAGCCTGTTGATATCCAATATTTTGCTAATTGTCAACAAATCCCATTAAAAAGAAAAAAACAATGTTGTGTTAGTCCAGCTTTCTGTACTTTCTGACTTCCCCTGTCTGTGACAGCCCCATGCCCATATGTTCCTACTGGAGACATGAAGCAACTGACCACACATGCATAGTTTAATTTTTATAAGAGGCTAAGTAAATTCATCAAACATCTGGGGACTCAGCGTAGATTCCATCCTGAAACAACGCGTACTCACAAACCTCAGAATCTACGTATGCAAGAAAATATTCAAATCTATAAAACCTGTAGGCAGTCTTCTCTGCAGTGAATTGTGTACTCCCCAGTGTCGTCCCACAATCATCCATAAATGGTCAATGCTAAACAACATGAACATTTTGACGTACTTCAGGAGCTTTTGTGGGACCATCAACGAGGGAGAGATGGAGAGGCCAACTACACTAATGAAGACGAAATTTGAGGTCGAGGTGCTCATCAGTGGGGTTTGGGGAACTCAGTAGTGGCATCTCAAATAAAAGTAAACAAGGTGAATGGAAACGTGACGTACGCAGTGACCAGTTTTAGTTTCACACTTCGAACTGTTGCTAAAGTAACAAGAAATGGTCAAATATTAAAGTTGAGGCAAAAGAAAGTGTTGGTGACACTGGTGGCGGTCAGGGAGAACCCCATCCTTTACAGTTTGACAACAGAATTTAACCTTTAATCAGGGAAACCCTTTTGTCTGGAATTGTGCCAAATAGAGAGGAGGACACTGATGCAGCTACAGAAACTGGCAAGGCCAACTTCTATAATACCAAAGTTAAACTATCTACATTATAGGCAAATTCACCCAGTTTTCAAATAATGAGACAAATGCTTTAAATATTTTATTCCATTTTATTTAGACACAATCTCAAGTGAACAATCAAGTAAACCCTACGCAGAGTCGCAGTCTAACATACTTCTCTGTTCCTCCATTTCAGGAGTTACCTAGTCAAAACGGTGTAGTAACGGTGTCTGCCCCCCAACCATTGAAATTATTTAAATCAAAGGTAAACAGAAGAGGAGCTGTGCATGAAAACCTCATAAAAATTAAAACCACAAGTGAAAAAGAATAGGAGAATTAAATGTGGACTCTTAAACATCAGATCTCTCTCCTCTAAAGGTGTACTAGTAAATGAATTAATATCAGATTATAATATTGATTTATTTTGTCTTACTGAAACCTGGCTGGGTGATGGAGAATACGTTAGCCTAAATGAATCCACCCCTCCCAGTCATATTAATACTCACATTCCTCGAGGCACAGGCTGAGGAGGTGGAATTACAGCTATCTTTAGTAGACTCTAGCCTACTAATCAGCTCTAAACCTAAACTAAATAATAACTCATTTGAGTCTTGCTGAGTCTTTCACACCCTAGTTGGAAATCACTGTAACCAATTCTATTTGTTATAGTGTACCGAGCACCTGGTCCGTACTCTGAATTCTTATCTGAATTTGAGTTGTCAAATTTAGTCCTTAAAACAGACAAAGTTATTATTGTAGGGGATTTTAATATTCATGTGGACGCTGAGAATGACAGCCTTAGTACTGCATTTATCTCTCTATTAGATTCTACTGGCTTCTCTCAAAGTGTTCATGAACCGACTCACTGTTTTAACCACACCCTCGACCTTGTTCCGGTATAGAAATTGAACATTTAATAGTGTTCCCACAGAATCCCTCTTTATCCGACCACTGTTTGATAAATTTTGAGTTTGTATTGCTGAACTACACGCCATTAGGCAAAAATTTCTATACAAGATGTCTGTCTGATAGTGCTATAGCTAAATTTAAGGATGTGATTCCATCAGCTATAAATTCATTATCAAGTCACAAAGTAACGGAGGACTCCTATGCTAATTTCAGTCCCTCCCAAATCGACCATCTTGTTGATAGTGCTGCAGGCTCGCTGCGAATGACACTCGACTCTGTAGCCCCTCTAAAAAAGAAAATAATAAAACAAAGACGGTTAGCTCCATGGTATAATACTGAAACTCGCAAATGAAAGCAAATATCGCTGAAACTTGAGAGGAATTGGCGTTCCACCAAACTGGAAAGTTCTCATTTAATTTGGCAAGATAGTCTTAAAACTTATAGGAAGGCCCTCCGTAATGCCAGAGCAGCGTACTACTCGTCATTAATAGAGGAAAATAGGTTCAACCCCAGGTTTCTTTTCAGCACTGTAGCCAGGCTGACAGAGAGTCACAGCTCTATTGAGCCAAGTATTCCCATAGCTCTCAGTAGTTATGACTTCATGAGCTTCTTTAATGATAAAATTCTAACTATTAGAAACAAAATTCACCAAGACCTGCCCTTAACTGGCACTGACTTATCTCTAAACTCAGGAACCTTAGAAACAGCTGTAAAACCAGATATATGTTTAGACTGCTTTGCTTCCCTCAATCTTTACCAACTAACTTCAATAATTTCTTCATCTAAACCATCAACCTGCCTCTTAGACCCCATCCCGACTAGGCTGCTTAAAGAAGTTTTACCCTTAGTCAGCACTTCTATACTAGATATGATCAATCTATCTCTATCAACAGGCTATGTACTACAGTACTTTAAAGTAGCTGTAATTAAAGCTCTTCTGAAAAAGCCTAACCTTGATCCAGGTGTTTTAGCAAACTATAGACCTATATCTAACCTTCCATTTCTCTCTAAGATGCTTGAGAAAGCAGTTGCCAAACAGCTGTGTGACTTTCTACATAGCAATAGTTTATTTGTGGATTTTCAGTCAGGATTTAGAGTTCATCATAGCACAGAGACAGCACTGGTGAAAATTACTAATGACCTCCTAATTGCATCAGTTGACTTCTCCCCTTTCCCGTAGTATTGTGCTTTCTCGTCCCCCTCCTCTTTCCTCCTATCACTTTCAGCAGGTGTTTCTGGCTCTGGAGCTGTGGAGTCTGGATCGATGCTTGCGAGTCAACTGCTGCCCTCTTGTTCCTGCTCGACACTCTCTGCTACAATTATTGTTACTAGTCCTACTGTATTTATTTTATATTTTGATTATTATCATTAACACTATTATAAATATCTGTACCATTATTCATTCAGTCTATAGCAACATCATCTTTACTGTCTGTACCTCTGTGTGTATATTGTGTAGGCTGCCTCCCACCCTCCCTCTCTCTCTCTGTCTCTCTCTTGCCCTCTCTCTCTCTCTCTGTCTCTCTCTTGCCCTCTCTCTCTCTCTCTCACTCCCAACCGGTCGAGGCAGATGGCCGCCCACCCTGAGCCATGGTTCTGCTCGAGGTTTCTGCCTCTTAAAAGGAAGTTTTTTCCTTGCCTCTGTCGCCTATAGTGCTTGCTCTTGGTGGGAATTGTTGGGCTTCTGTAAATAACATCACAGAGTAAGGTCTAGACCTGCTCTGTTATGAACAGTGCTCTGAGATAACTGTAGTTGTGATTTGGTGCTGTATAAATAAAATTTAATTGAATTGAAAGTGGGAAGTGACTGGTGGTGAAGTGTTTTTAAAAAAAGAAAAAATGTTCTTTAACCCCAATTTGACAGAAATTCATAAACTTACAAACAAAGCAGAGTCAATTTAAGTGCGTTGTCACTGTCCTTTCTTGACCCATTGATTAAAGCTTGCTGCTGACAAACATAATGCATCTGCTTTCCATTCCACCCATACACATCACAAATATCCAACTCAGTAAGCCGGATTTCCTTGAGTCTAAAGGCAATTTGTAATCACTGCTGACTTATTCAAGTGAAAATCACCACATTTCCTGATCTTTCCCTTTTTTTAACAAAACACTGTTGAAGGGGAACCAGTTTTACACCACAAATTCAGTTTACTCATCATCAAGAGTACCACACATCAGTGTTACCTTGGCTGCAGCTTGGAGACTACATGTATAACAGACAGCCTACATTACAAGTTGGAGGTATGGGGTTTGAAAGACATGGCATTTACCAGACGGATTAGAGATAGTCTAATAAAAGCCACTATGAAGTTGCATCATGCTTTATACTTCCAAAGGTACATAACTGTTACCTTATGTACTATTGTTTGTCAACAGTATGGGGTTCTACTGTTGTTTGTTTCAGCTCAACTTTTCTTAACATTTGTGCACATGGCACTAGGTGAAAATGATTAAGCTATACTGTAAATATATTCATACTAGTATGGCACAAACACAGCTTTTGACCCGAGATGAAAGCAGTTTGTATAACTTCTGGTATACCACACTTGAATATGCTGTTTTTCTTGTTGATGTTGTCATTTTTGCAGGATGTTTCATATTATAATAAAAAGATTTTATAAGTAAAAATGATCCAAGGTGACTCGCTCCAAGAGCCAACCTTCTTTTTGTCCCTGTAAATGTCCCTGTCTGGCCAACTTTTAGTTTTTTTGATGACCAGCCTGCATGCTGAGAGCCCCACCCACCTGCTGGGTGCAACTCAATAGCCATCCACCCTGCTCTCTCCCTGCCTCCTGTGACCAGTTAATAAGACATGCTGTGAGTCAGAAAGAGCCCAGACCCAGTCCAAGAGCCAGGCCTGGGTTTGGTTAAGAGTGCTGGTGGTGAGCCATAAAAGGGAAGGGATAAAACTGAGCAAAGAGGAAGTCTCTCCACTCCTATTCATGATTCATGAATGACTAATCTTTAATGTAAGCCTCCTCAAACAAAATTTATTTTATTATTCACTCGCTCAGTATGCAGCAGCTGGACTTTTACAGAACCACACCCTCAATAAATTCTGTTAAGGGAGGAAGAGAGCTGTGTGGCGCTTGTGTGGTTTGTTATGGTTTGAACTGTTTGCTCTGGACTCAGTTTTCACCAACCAATCTCTCTCTGAGTGGACAACAAAGCAGAGGCACGTCAGAAAGCAGAAATGTGATTCTCCTCATGTTTCACGTTAGAAATGAGTGATGAAAATGAAACTTTCATTGCAGAAATATTTTGATAGACACATTTGAGATATTCACCTGAAGAACTTTATGCAAAATTGTCTGCCTTTTCTTTATAGATAAATAGGATTGTTATGAAACCCATGTCATAGATTCATATCATTTTATTTATATTACAATCCAATAGGTTGTCTGAAAAACCGTTTATTTGTCTCCATAAAAGTGGAATAATTAATTTCACAAGAGAAATCTTGTAAAACAAACAAAAAAACCCCAACACTTTACATATGAGATGAATTACTCAAATAACATATTAAAAGCGTCAAATAAAAAGACAACAAAAAGTCACATGACTTTGTATAACTTGCGGTATTATATAAACCCTTGCTGACATGTAGTCAAATACCATAAAACTGAGTGTTCCCTATACATCCCTATACAGTCTGCACACACCCGGGCAGAAGTTGTTCTATGATGATAAGACTGAAGTGGCCAATGTCCAACTGTAACTGGGCTCAGATATGGATTTGTTTGGCTTTGTTGATTATTACCTGTATCACCCCCTGGGTTTACCTAAGAAGTAATTTGTCATTACTTTTATTGAAAACATATATGCCATAATATTATTATGGCATACTTTTTAATCGTAGAACCCGACCGATCAATCCACGTGCCGATACTATTTATAACATTTTTAAACTGCATTATGTTATGTCATCTTGGTTAGATACTATACATAAAACATGTAAGAGATAAACTGTTGTGGGGGCAGCCCAGCTGACGGTGAGTGTCCTGGTTTTTTCTCCTTTTTATCAGTTATTCTGCTTTTTCCTTGGTTTTCTGTTCTCTGCCTGCCTCCCTGTGTTTTCTCCCCTGTGTGCTCTCTCTCTCCCTCTGCTCCTGAGCCCAGCCAACTACCTGCACCTGCACCTCATCAGCCACCTCGTCAGCCTGCCACACCTGCCAGTAATCAACCTCATGCCTGTCTGTATTTCAACCCCGGTTCTCCGCACCATCCTCGCTTGATTGTTGTTGCTCCATACCCGGTGCCACCTCCGTGTTCAGGCTTTCATGTTTTATCACATTTTCCCTCTGCCTTGTCGCCGTCATCCCTAACCCTGTCTCTCTGTCTGTTTCCCTCCCAGGTACACTCACCCTCGTCCTCCGTTCAGTCGGCTGGGCTCATCCACCGGCCCTCTCCTCCTCAGACTTCCCTCACGGCGTCCTCCCTGTTCTCCCACCGCTCCTCGCTTCCTCAGCCCCTGTGTTCCCCGGCTCCCTGGCCCCCTGTCTCCTTGGTTCCCCGTGCCTGTGCTTCCCCGACATCCACCTCTTCCTCCCCTCCAGTCCCTCTACCCCTGGATGCAAACCAACTTCTTACAACTCAATTACAATAAGTCTGACATGATCATCATCGGCCCTAAATCACTCTCATAAAACGCCAACAACTTCAGCCTTTCCATCAACAACTCCACCATGTCTCCATCCCCACACATCCGCAACCTTGGAGTCATCTTTGACAGCAACCTCTCTTTTGAACGCCACATCAACCATGTCACCAGGACTGCCTTCTTTCACCTCAAAAACATTGCCCGTCTCCGCCCATCACTCACCTTCTCTGCTGCCGGAACACTGATTCACCCCTTGATTGCATCCAGAATTGACTACTGCAATAGGATCCTCTATGGTTCACCTGCCAAAGCCCTAAATAAACTTCATATCACCCCTGTCCTCTAGAATCTGCACTGGCTCTCTGTTCCCCAATGCATTCAGTACAAAATCCTCCTCCTCACACATAAAGCCCTTCATAACAAGGCCTCTGCCTACCTCACACACCTGCTCCACCACCACAATCCTTCCCGGAAACTCTTCTCCTCTGACACTAACCTCCTCTCACCTCAAATCAGGACCAAGCACCGCACCTGGGGCGACAGAGCTTTCACCTTTGCAGCCCCCTCCCTATGGAACTCCTTACCCATATACATCCGAGATTGCAGCGACATGGAATCTTTCAAATCACTTTTCAAAACCCACCTTTTCAGACTAGCTATTAACATCCAATAATGTTATGTACACCTGCTGCTGTTTGTTATTTATATGGTCGCCCCTTGCTCTTATGTATTTCCGCACCACATGTTTTTATCTACTGTTCATATATTTTATACTGTGCTATTTATGTTTTTAATCTGTTTTAAATGTACATAACTTCTGCTTTTACTGTAAAGTGTCTGAGTGTCTTGAAAAGCCCTATAGAAATAAAATGTATTGTTATTATTTACCTCATTATGTGGATGGTTTAAAATAATTGATATGGTGGAACATTTCCTCGCCAGTAAATAGCAATGTGGGGAAAACAACTGGAGGTGGTTTTTCAGTGATACATTAGAACCAATTACTCTGTAAACATATCGCGAATTATTGCTTCAGTCATTTATAGTGCAATGTGACATTTTTAAAACAACTCAAGTGAGTAACATACAGTACAATCTGTGTTTCTTGTTTGTGCGGATAAATATATAAGCTCCTTACATGAGTACAAGTAAATGGCCAAACTACCTGTCCATGAACAGTAACGGTGGTTACATAACACAACAGGCTTAAGTGTTTTTTCTTGCTGAAAGCCACTCACCACTGGAGATGATTATACCCATATATGGGAAGTGACACTCAACATATAGGTTTAAAATTGACAATGGAAAACTTCTGCACAGCTTCAGTATTATCTGAAAGATCAGCTGCTAATACCTGATTACAAATGTATAAAGTGAGTGGAAAGAATAGGAGGGGAAAGCCAATTTGTGGAATATGTAGCAGCCTAATGCCAAATGCAAAGTAATACACGTTAACAGAAAAAATAGAAAATAAATTAATTCCACTGAGTAATTTTATATTCAGTTTTAACTCGGGAGTTTCTTTGATCTGGATAATTTTGATCATGTAGCTGTTTAATCATAAAATAAGCCCTCATTTTCTTACATGGCCTTTGGTGCTTTACTTAATCTATCAAAAGAGGATTTGAAGCTATTGTTCAGAGCTGTAGCCACATAAATACTGATATATTTACACCTCTTGTATTGAAAGTAATGTTTGCCAGATAAAATAGCAGTTCATGAACTGTAAGTGTAATGGATATCAGTGCTGAAATTCCTCTGCATGCTCTTCCCCAGGAGGATACTTTGTCACTTTGGTTTAAAGTTCTTCCCATGAAACAAGACTGCAAAGGTCAGGCCTCATCTTTCTGACATCATTATTTCCTCGCATGTCCGGAGCATGAGGGGTTACATGTGGCAGAGCTGGCTTCGGAGGGCTGGATGGGGGGAAGGTCCTCTGCTCGGGGTGGGACCACAGAGGATGCCCGGCTTCTTTTCCCATGTTCTCCCCAGCCAATGAAAACACTGGAAAACGGCACGTTCCCATCAGCTAAACCCGGCGACACTGCGACCCCAGGAAAAGCGTGAGTAAATACCAAAGACAAGGCCATGGGCCAGGAGGGAGGAGGAGGTGGTGGATGTGGGGAGAGTAAAAGTCAGAAACCTGCCCCAGTGTGGATGTGGAAGCAGCGCCTATTACCAGCCACCTGTGCTTCATTTAGGTTAAATCCTTCATTAGGCTTTAAAAGCTCATTTATTTTCATTTTCTAATCCCCGCTGTATTGCTTTTCTGGGGCTATTGGCCTGTCAGATGCAATTTAATCCTTAAGGAGGTGGCCCAGGTTCAGGACCTGCTGATGATCCAGACTTTTTTGATTCTTGTGGGTTTTTTTCCCTCCTTACCCCAAATTTCCCTTCTCTCATTGTTTTTTCTATGGACTGATCTCAATTTGTGTTCATTCATCTGCTGCCGTGAGCTTTCCAAACAACACTGATATTAAAAAAATGGACATGGACATGTCCAGGTTAAAGTAAGGTGACATACTGGTATCATATCGGTGTATCCCAGTATGAAACAGTGTCATTTGTTGGTGAGGACAATTGACGCGACAAGCATGTTGTCTAATATGTTTTGTTTTTTCCTGCATCATTTATGTGTGTCATCTTTCCAAACAGTGAGTGAAGGATGTTTATTTCAGGAATATGTTTTTTTTTTCAAGCCAGTCCACACTGTAGCAAATGGCCATAGAGATATTATAGCATTCATGATTGCGGGACTGAAAAGACCAAAATGACATCCAGATGTTCCCAATTACACCGCCCCAGCTTTCAGTTTATTTGTGTTGCTACAGCAATGTTGTAATCCTCCAAGTCCAAAAGCACACAGCAACTGATGACTATTTGCAAGCTGTAAATTCAAATGGGAAAGAAGTAATCTCAATCACATGCTGCAGTTAAGTATTTCAGTTAGTGCAGACAACTGTCTGTAATATAGGATAATGCCAGTTAATAGTTTATGCAGACCATGGCTCTATATTTAAAAAGGTTGAAAAGATTATTATGCCCATTCAGTCATTTCAGCTGTGTGTATATTCAACAGCAGTGTAGGTGTGTGTTGAAAAGCACACAGGTTTGGAATTTGACTGCACGCAATTAGTTAACTTTGAACACAGAATAGAATTGCAATGTGTGTGTTTGGCTTCTTTGCTTTCAAAGAGAACACCCAGGCAATTTAGGCTGCACTCTAAGGATGCTTGCCTTTTCCTGGAGGCCATTCTCCATTATTCATAAAAACGGTAAATACTCTTTTCTATTAAAGCCGAGCATTTTAGCCTTGTGTATTTGTAAACATTCGAGGGACCTCGGGGATGTACAAAACATTATCCAACGTCCTCGTAAAAACCTTCCACCAAATACTTTGCATGCTTCCCAGGTCACTGAATGGGATTTGGAGGTTATTTGATATAGGGAAAATATCCAGTGCTTAATGGTGCCAACACTCCATTTAAAAAAAAAAATAGCATAAATATGTATAAAATAATATATAAAATACATATATGTGGAAACAATGTCTATGCTTCAGGGCTCTGAGTGGGTGTTTCCCATGCAGCATCATGACTGACATTTGAGAGGTGGAATCGCTGACAACTTCCAGGGTGCGCAACTGACTGAAGCGTTGATTGATAGAAGGCATTGTTATCCCCTTCTTTAACAACCACACATAACGTTAGATATCAACCAAAAGGGATTTAAGGTACTAGCTTGCATTTGGAAATTGGAAGCTGGTCATCCCAACCTCAGCACTTCATATATTACTAATATATAATCATATCAAAGAGTGACACACAGTCACGGAGAAATGTCGGGAGCGCTCAAATCACAAATGGCACTAAGCTAAGGGACAACATGGGCCCCCAGCTGCTTTACTGCCTGTATGGTAGTTAGCAATAAAGAAGCCTAAAGTAACAAATTATTTTTAGTGCCTTTTCCCTTTAATGGCTCCAATCAAATGATCGATACCAGCATTGTCAGTTCTTCTTTACTCTGTACTCAAGTCGAATCAAACACTGAATATAGCCTATAGTAATTTCTTCGCAAAAAGTGGTTACTTTCATTCCAGTTGGATTTGAAAGGACTCCCATTTATAAAACATATATGTATTGCTCTCCCATAGGATACGGTGACATGGAGTTCCTGGAGAGGGTTGACAGTAAATATGTGCAGTGAACTCATGGAAGGCGTATCCTTCCGAGAGAACAGGGGCTTCCTCTGGAGCTGCAAACAGGACGGAGTGTTCTCCTTTGAAAAAAAAACTAAATGTGCTTGGCAATGAGTCAGACCTCTTTGAAAACCATAGGGGGATATCCCTGCTCACACTCCTACACATGATCACACCCAGAACGAATGGAGGAGTGGTGTGTGTGTGTGTGTGTGTGTGTGTGTGTGTGTGTGTGTGTGTGTGTGAGAGAGAGAGAGAGAGAGTACACACCCAGGCATATGTGACTATCTGCATGTCTCCACGTATCTGCTCCACAAATTCTTCCAGACTTTTCCGTGTTCAGCATGCTTTGGTTCAAACTTGTCAACTTTCAGACATTCCCTGTCATCCTTGAGCTGTTTGCCTGAATACGTTTAAAAGCTTCCTCCTAATGCAGGGAACAATTAAGTTATCAAATGGACACAACCGATATGTAAAAGGCGGGTTATATTGCCAACAATTTGAACACTGTCTGCTTCCTGGAATTGCAGATGAAATGTCAGGGGCACAATATTTCAAGGCTATTAACTTGAGTGCTTTTTTATTCAGTCTCATTACTTTTTAAACAGCATAGGAAGTCATGGAAATGTAATATTAATTTTTACATGGCTTTCATTTTCATTCCTATGGAGCTGTTTAATATTCAGGGATGTTTCATGGAGGGAGGAGGAGGGCCCGGCGTTGTATTTTATACATAACAAGTCAAAGTCACAACTCCGCTCACTGTCTGGAGGAAGATCAGGTGTTGGGTGTTTGTTGGTAAAGTCATTGTGCATTCTTCAGAAAATGATGTGACAATGGACACTAAGTAGGAGTGGATCTGACAACCCAGAGGGAGAGGCAGGAAGAGAATGTGTGCATCAAACCAGGGAAGCACACGCACATACGCAAACATACGAACATCTGTCCTTGGGAGGACAATCCTGCGTGCATGCATCAGAACGCACCTTTCTAAGTACACATACATGCACACATAAGAACATAGAAAACTGTGCTTATGTGCATAAATATACTGCACAAAGCAACTTATACACAAACAGAGAGAGTATTCGTTGAAATTGAGAGCCAGATGGACTGGCAAAGAGAGAGAGAAGATTTTTCATTAAATCTTTATTTTGGAATAAAAAAAAAACTAGATAAGACCAATTTTGATGTACGAGAGCTCCCTAATTTAGGCCCTAATGAGAATTTTTCATATGTGGGGAGCCTTATCATGAAAAATGGCTGGAGACCATTAATAGTTTATAGGTTGAGTTAATGATAGAGATGACTCCTAATTGAGCTCTACAGAGCTTTGGTATCCGGTGGTCCTTTTCACCGGCGCCAGGAATCTCTCTCATTATTTCAGATTTTGTTGAAATTTTTTTTTAAAGGCATGCATAATATCCCCCTTCTTTTAGGGGAAGGATTAATCTTCCCAAAAATATATCCTGCTCGACTTTCACAAATCATCAAAGGAAATAGTGAAGACAAAGATATATATTGTTCTTATGATAATGTAACATAAGAACACGTAAACAATGACAAGATCTGAGAAGAAACTGGTCTGCCCACACAGTCATTTCTGTTATGATATAGTTGCCATGGAGATTTAGTTTCCACATTAGCATGTTTTTCCTTCTCGATTCAGACTTCTGTTATTCAGCAACTGACCAATTGCTAATCAGGGCCTGTTGGTTAGGCCATGCTTTCCACTGAAGCTGCATTAACACACATATGCACACACAGTTACAGCTGGAGCTTATAAATAGGCATTACCATTTGAACACGTCATCTGCCTGTAACTGCGTGGCTGCCAACCAGTCAGTACAGCAAACACCGGGTCACCATGGCAGTAGTCTGAGCGGCTGACAAAACAGGGGAAACAGGAAGGGATTCCCTTTCAGCCCAGTGACAACCGCAGTGTCACATGGATTCCCATCAACCTTTCCCTGGCACGGCCACGGGCTTCCCCCATCTTACTCAATCGTGCCAACTGGTCGGCGGTAAAAAAACCCCCGGAACATGTGGGGCACTCTAATTACCGCGCCACTCAGGCCTCGACTCAGGAAAACCACAAAATGGGGTTATATGGCTGTGCGCTTCGACGGCGCTACCAGGCCAATGTGGTACAATGCTATGAGATGAAAAATGTGCTCAATTATTAATGATTTGTAATCTACAGGCAAGCAAGATTACAAATCCCCCTTCTAAAGAGGTGAAATATGGAGAGCTAAATAAACAGCTCCCAAGTCAGCCTACTGCTCTCAGACTGAGGGCCGATTTCCAACATGGCAGATGGTGACTGTGAAACAGTCAGTGGAAAGGAAGAGCTCAGCTTAAACTGAAGAGGAAGCCAGTGTGTGTGTGTGTGTGTGTGTGTGTGTGTGTGTGTGCGTGCTCTGCTTGGATCACAGCCGTACACAGCACGGCATTAAAACACCCTTCTAACAAGCTCTCACATTCAGCACTGCTTGTCTTAAGGGTACTGATTCACTCAAGGCAATTTAGAGTGATGGTGGAGTGGGTGTGTGGGGGGGCACATTTCTGTTATCACACTGTCAGATGTCAAAACAGAGCAGCCCCATTGCCCATCATTTGTTTTGGGAATTAGAAACATTCTCCATCCGTTACCAGCTTTTCTATTTTTGGGAGGAAAATTAAACCTCAGTGGACCCTGTGTAGATGGAGGAGGAGACAGAGGCATAAATAGCCTTCCTGTTTGAACTTCAAATAAACACAGCACACAACGTCACCCAAAGTTTCCTAATCGGGGGGATAGATCCGGTTATACCATAGTGACATTTTGACTTGGCAGGGCTGTACATTTTATGCTAAGCAGTTACCTTTGACTGGAGTACAAAGAAAGCAAAGGATTTGACATGTACACTCCAAACTGCCCTAATATTTAATGTAATGCCTTCTTTGTGCAGTCTCCATTTCCATTCTAATGATTTCCAGCCTGAAAATCTTCTCAGAATACTTAAAATTCCAGAAATTAACATTGTTTTGTGTAACTTCTCTGCTCAGCAGATCCACGAGGATGCATATCTGAGCAGGGATCCCCAGTGGGAAACACATTCACCCAAACCTCGCTCAGATCTGTTGGTGAAACCCGCCGCAGCTCCAGCAACCGAGGGAATTCCTCTCAGAAATATTTGCTTTTTTGTTCTAGTGAGGAAATGAGGGTGAGAGAGGCGGCGGGAAGTGGGGCGTTGCTGAAATTGAATCACCATGGTAACTTCAATAACACCCCCCCCCCCACTAACAAACACACACAGAGGAAATGAGTTTCAAAACGGAGAAGGCGCTTTAACTGTCATTTGTTTTTGACGCCTGCCAAGCAACAGAGACATCATTGACGTGATAAGGACTTACTGACAGTTTTACCGTTCTGCATCATATTACAGCACAGGAAGTCTAGGCGCTGCTAAAATGCTAATGGTTCACAGGTCCTTGCTGCAAGCAATAAAAGAATATTATGAACGTATCTTTATGCACACTCTAACCCAATTTTTTGCTGTTGTAGTAGAATGTACGTTCCACTTTCTCTCTCTCTGCAGTTTTGCCTAAAGAAGCATCATGGGAATCTGGAGATGCTGTCAGAAGCCTGAGGGCCAAATTTGACAGGAATGTGGCTGCAGAAGGAAGACCTGCTCTATTCAATTCTTGCTGAGGAGTCATGTAGCCTACAGCTGAGGATCTGTAGATTTCACTGTTCAAATCTAAAGAAAATATTATTCGGAGCACTATACATAGTAATAATTTAATGTTATATCAGTAAATAAAGAAGTAATACAGCGATTCATTCAGTAGCCGATTGAGCTTCAGCATTTCTAAACATAGGCCATGAAAAGTCCTGATGAGAAGTGTAGAAAACATGGATCAAATGAATAGACATAATGTCTTCATAGTGAATTATTATCCAGTTCTGTAGTTCCTCTCAACTTTTTGAATCCTTTCAGGCTCATTTAGCTTGTTTACCGTATTATTAGCTTACTCTTTAAAAGCCAGCTAACTCCACTGTCATCACCGGGAGGCCCCTGTTTTTAGCTAAAAACGTTCTGGTTGAAACCCACTGCATACTACCTGCCCCGCACCAAATGGCAGACAGACAAAGTTGGTGACTTGCTAGTGAAGAAAGTCAAACCTAGCAAAAAAAGGTAATTTTCTCAGTAGTTTCTGAAATACTGCTGCATGTCCACTTGATTTGTAAATTGCTCCTGCTTGTGTTTTCTATAAGATGATAATATGTCAAGCTATAATGTTCCTCTGCAACCCCCGTTGTATATATAAAGACAGTTGTTTTTATATATAATGATTACCTTTGCCAAAAAGCATGCCAAAATCATAAGGAGAACACAAGAAAACATTCACATTCCATCACAGATCTCTGTCTAACTGCAGGTCCTCTGCTTGTGGAACATTTCTAGTGTTTCAATAAAACATAGAAGAGACAACAGGCAGCCGTAAATTACATGCTTGTCTGTGGCCCTCCACTGTGCAACACCTTCAGAATTTCTCATAATGGTCAGCTCCCTATGTCCCCAGCCTTCATTTCTTCCATGTGCCAGTAGACAGTTAAGCTTAAAGATACCTGACACCATATGTTTCCCTGTGCAGTAATGACTGCTCCTAGCACTGCTTTTATGGCAGCCTCTGGAGGCTCAGTGATCAGGGACCTGTCCAGGTCTCAATTAGAGCTGCTGGAAGGAGCCTACCTTGCTTACCAGAAGCAGCTTTTACATGATTAACACCTCTCTGGTGCTGTATGTATTCACCTTGTGCTGCAATATTAAAAATAATGCATACAGGCTGTAGTTTGAAAACCCATGAGGGACACTGAGAAGAAAGAGGCAAGGGGTAAAATGTATGAGCAGGAGGAGATGAGCAGTGGAGTACAGAGAGCAAAGAGAGAAAACTGAGAGAAGCAGAATGAGAGAGACAGAGATGAAGACAGAGAGAGAGAGAAACGAGGGGGACCAAAGGCATGTGGAGTTCACCAACACTTTGCTTGGCTGCACTGTGATTAAAGCAAAGAGTCCCTGGAGAGAGAGGCGGCTCTAGGCCTGCCCAGTCAGTTCTCTTGCTCCCTTGATCTCCTGCGTGTCGCCCACAGAAACATACCGCCAAACCTTCAGTAAGGGCTCCTTTTATTGCACTGGGTCCCCCATAGGCTCCAAAGAATCTGCAAAGCAAGCACAGATTGTCATGGCACGAGCTCCTCTCAATTTAGAGGCAGGAGGTCTGCCTTGGATGAGCTGCTGCCTGGATCCTGAAGAAGTTTTTTGATGTTTTAATGAAGATATCTCGCACATTTCTAAAAGCGTCTTGTTACACATGAACATGTCAACCTCTGAGATTAGGTAAAAAGAGAATTTTAGGCAAGTGATTTTACAGAAAGTTTCTGCTAAAAAAATGCAGGAAAGTGAAAATAACTCTAACTAAATCGTCATCAATCCTCTCAGGGGGCTCTTTCCTCATTTGAGTGAAGTGCCTATTCTTTCAGAAAAATTGATAATCACAAATTCGCGGACTGGTAGCCAGGAAAGAAAAGATGGGGAAAGAAAATGTTGCTCTCAATCTTAATTAAATTCACCATTCTGTGGCGGTGGGCTGATCAGTCCGTCATGGGCCTGGTCCCTCCCCTGACCTTTTTTCTTCTGGTCAAGTGACCTTCACTCCCTGTCTGTGGAGCGTCTGACAAGGAAGGAAAGCGCCTGAGGGGGGTGAGGGAAGAAAGGCCGTGACATTACACACATTCATAAGGCGCCACAGCCTGGATAATTACACCGATACTCACTTAACATGCATTGCAGGCAGGCCTATCGTTTATCAGCAGCATGACCTCTAGCGAAGGATCTCTTCCTCTGATCTGTCTAATTATTCTGGGTTTTTTTCTCTTTCCTTCGTCTCTTCCTTTCCACCATTAGTACCAAACGGAAAAACCTTTGTGTGTGCGTGTAATCTAAAATAAGTCGTAGAGTAATCTAAAATAAGTTGTAAGCATCACAGCTGGCTGGGAGGGGGAATTTCGGAAGTGATTCACTGATGTTTTGTGGGAGATTTAAATTAATTCCAGTTGGCCCACAGCTATTTTGTATTATTTCTTTCCCTGTAAAAATACACTTATCCTTCTTTTCAGTTCTCATGCCTGTGGCCCATTGGAGCACCATGTTTATGGGTGTCACTATGTCGGAGACGGATGAAAGTGAATCCTCCTAAATCTGGTTTAGATTGCTTGTCCCACACATAGAGCAGCTGTTGTCGTAACAACTATGACTGTGTGTACAGAAATGTGAATGGAGCAATTAGGGTTGCTTTTAGTTTGAATGTTGATTTTTGCCTCTTTAAAGCTTACTGTACCACTTTTTACTCTTAACCAAAAGTGTCAACCTCATTATATTGCACAAGGAAAGTTATTAGGTTATTAGGATACATCATCTGGAATGTCTGTACAAAATGTTGTGCCAGTCCATAGATGTTAAGATATTGCATTTTAGACCAAAGTGGTGGCCCAGATGTAAAATTAAAGAGGTGAAAAACTTTAACCTTATGATAGCGCTAGAGGAAAAGTGAGAGGATCACGCAAGCCCATTCCAAAATGTCCACATGAATGTCTGTACAAAATCCCATGGCAATTCATCCTAAAGTTGTTGAGATATTTCAGTTTAGACTAAAGTGGTGATCTGACTGACATTGCTGTCCACAGAGCCATGCATAGCATGGCTAAAAACACTGTGACCATGAATATGGTCAGTGCATCGATCTCAATCACCTCTCTGCAAAATCACTAGAATGCAATGTATAACTTGGACAAATGGTGAACAAATGTGTTTCCCTGTGCCTTTACTGACATTCTTGGCAGGAAAACGGAGCACATGCAGCGGAGAGTGTGGAGAACAAGCCAAACAGCGTGAAAGGGAGAACTGTATGTAATACAGTATGTGCCATAAACCTGCAGCTGATATTTCTGGGTCACTTATCTGCAGGGAGCTACTTGCACTGTTCTAACCTGTCAGCTTATTATGTAACACGTCGGCCTACTTTACCCTTTACACTGTCTGTAATTTTCCACTCTGCCTATGTATTCTATGGGTTACCCATGAATGCAGGTGCAACTGACAGGATTTGAAGCAGGAATTTCTCAGTTAAAGTGCTCAGGGTGCAGCTGAAACAGCATGAATAAAAGGCGAGCTAACAGTGTTAGAGACCAACTCTGTCCATTTTCAGCCTGTACATATTCCATTTTCACTTTATCCATGGCCTGGCAGCTTTCACAGGATTTTTTTTTTGTACTACTGTATACTGCAGCTCATGTAGACAGGCAGCTGGTTGACAAGAAGGACACAAAGAAGAGCTAAAGCAAAAGCCAAGAAAGCATCAAAAGTGTTCCAGAAAAGCACAACTGTAGATAGTCTTAATCTTTTTACCAGCAGGCCATACTGCAGGTCATCTGACTGCTTTGAGGGTTAAAGGAACACAACAGTGGTTTTGCATGTTTTAGTGCAAATCACAAATACTTTGTGCAATGCATCTCCTTATTTCTACAAGGTTTTAAAATAAATTAGCAGACTTTCTAATCTTGCTTGAGCTGTGCAATCATTTGCATGTATATTATTATCAATAGCAACGAACATTGTTTGTCAAAGTTACATTACTGATCCAGTGAGTTTTAATGTTTTCTTGAACTGCATTACCATGTAACAATAACCATCAAACAATCAACAAATAATCAACAGGAAATGTAATGTCATCAGGGAGACAGTGAGTTGGCGGCTACACCTGAGCCGTCTTATTTCCTTTTAGTAGAGAATCCTCGAGTCATGCTGCATGTGCTACACGGTAGTTCCTGTTTGTGGTGTCACCACAAACAGTACTTCTGATACTAAAAAAAATCAGTAGCCAGACTTGTTGCAGGTTTAAATATCTGTGGTGACATTGATCATATTGATAATCCTTTACAACTGTAACATTTTGAGATTCAAATTTAGAAAGTGCGAGTCTACATCCCACTTTTATAAGTTTATTATTATTATATGTTGTAAACATTGGATTGAGGACTGGTTAATTAATTGGGAAGAGTACACACTGATAACTAGAGGCTGGTCACTAGTTGGTAATTAGAGACTGGGAGAAATGACTGTGATGGAAACATAATTCTGGGTTTGAGTCAAAAACTTGGAAGATCTCCTCTTAGACAAAATCCTAAGAGAGACAGATCATATCTCTAATGGAAAGGTTACCTCACCATGGGAGTTTCCCATAACACCTAAGATGCAGCACTAAGACACAAAATACATTTTAGCCTACAGCCCCCGGGAATCCATTAAACACACAATCTGGCACATGGATATTAAAAAAATGAAAAATTACCCCAGAGCAGCGACGTCAGAGAGAGCGAGAGCCTCTGTCTATCATATCCATCGGTATGTCTGCCTGATACAGCAGGGTGGATTCACTTTTTTAGCAGTATGCTAACTGATGAGAACATATAAACATGTGAGGGGAGAGAGCTGGGAAATGAAGGTTCAATCAAAAGTGTGGATGAAGGAGGATAAGAGGTAAAAAAAAGTAAATATTTGCAGCTTTCTATAAATCACGAGACTTGAACCGCGCACAAAAAGCCATCCATCACAGCTGGAAAAGGCCTCGCTGGGGTTGAAGGGTCAAAGGGCTGAGTAATGTTAGAGGGTCTCTCCACTCCCAGGGGATGAATTTGACCGCTCCCCGAGTGAGACGAGACGGTAAGCCATCGCTTTTGTCCGCCAGAACTCGACCTATGGGTTTCCAGTCTTTTGCCATTGACCATATACCCGTAAAAAAAAAATGGTGAGTGCAAATGGCCCCGGTGTAACCCCTCTGCTGTTCTCAATCCTTCATCCTGAGTGATAGCTCTCTCCGCTGCATCAAGTCTTTTAATCCAAACTCACTGTACTGCCTCACTTATATGTCAGAGTGAAAAAGTTACGCTATGGCACTTTCCTGGTTCTTCACAGCTTCTTGGTCAATATTTTTCATCAGGTGGGGGAGACAAATGACCTCCAGATCATTGACCTTGTCGTGGTTATTGGCAGAAGGAGACAATTGCAGAATTTAAAGTCCCTGAAGTTTCTGCACTACATTTCACATACAGCCATTAAATATAACACTGTTACTGCCACTTAATAAGATCATTACTACATTGCTAGAAGCATTCCTAAAATTGATGTCCTTGTGTAATTATTCAAATTATGTAGCAGGCTCAAAATTTGTAAATGATACAAACCATGTTAACATAAGCTGGCATGTAAAGGGTCATTTAAAAATGAATGAGCCTTTAAATTTTTATTCGAAATGTGGTCCTAATCTCGCCATGAAGCGCGAGTGTAACATAGCATGAACGAAAGCGCAGACAGCACCCATGCAGTGGTGAAGAAGCAGGAGTGATGTGACAGAATTCACATGCAGCTAAGCGGGAAAATATTAACCAGAAAGGAGGTTTTAATGAAGCGCTGACGCCCTAATGATCATCCCTGGAGAAGTGGGCTTGAATTCTGATGCGTGATGATACTGTAACCGCATCACAGAGAGCTCACTTGAACGATTCCTCCCCGTGTCAAAAGCCTCCTCCTCCGCATGCAGAGCCGACAGTCTGGGGGGCTATGGGGCAGGTTGTGCTTAATCAGCATTTCAAAGCTGCTCCACTGTCAATTATGCGAGGCTGTGTTCCCTCCAGTCTGCGCACAGGTCAATGTGTGGAACGTCTGAGGATGACATCACCCTTCCTGGGAATCTGTGGCAGATAAGGATGGAGATAGAAAGCAACACAAAGACAGCTTCATTTCTGCATCTTGTATTTTCTCTAATTACAAAAATCCTCCACATTGTCTGTTTAACGTAGTGGAGCCTCTTCAGTCCGACGGCCACCCTGGGAGGCATTCATGCGTAAAATACAATTTAAAATTACATCACTCAGTCTGAAGCTATGTTTTATATCTTTTCCATTAGCTCCAGATGTCATATGAATACCATATGTAAAATTGTTTTGGGTTTGTTATGCACACAGAGGGGACAATCTGTATGCTTTGCTGCCAGACTGTAGCATAATTCACTACTCACCCCATTGACTACTGAATATGAAACATGCGTTCAGTATCAAGCCACTTCTGTCACTGGGCCAGTGAAGTGTAGCTGGCAAGCCAGAGTTTTCTCGGGTCTTGTAAAGAGACACACTTTATGGTTTCAAACAGAGATATTAAGGCAGTAGATCTCATACATTACAGTCAAGGGAGTGGTGGGACTGCTTGGTAATTTCCATACAAGCTTCTCTGTGTCCCACAGTTTCCAGCAGCTTCTGAATAGATAATCTCATTCTATACATCTGCTGTGTAGTGGGGATTCAATTTTGGGTGGACTTTGGTGGAAATGTTTGGCTCATCACTTCAGCCAGTTTTGTACAGTTGGTCCGTTAACTCAGAAAGCAAAAGTTCTGGTTAAATTCAAAGTATAATATCTACGTAAATGACAGTGCCAAGTTTTATTAATTTCATCAGCGTCATGATGTCATTTATTATTTTGTACAGTTTATAGGCTACAGTTAATCAATTTACCTTTCCAGCCTTTACACTGGAGTGAGCATGAACTAAGGTTTGAATCAGTCAGTTAAACACTCTGACCAACCTGCTTTACATGACCCATCTCCAGGTGACTCTTCTTCACAGGTTGCTGGACATGGCAAAAACACTCATAATTAAGGCTTGTTCAGACCAGCAATGGTAACTGCGTTGGAACGGCAAGACTATCACCACGATGGCCGCCTTGAAGGTAAAACATGTGCACTTTATTTAACAGCTCTATTTTATTTCGTAAGAATTTCTTCAAAGCTTCCCAGAATGATTTAGTACTAATAACAGGAAAAAATGGAAATTTTAATTTAAGTTAGTTCAATGTATTATTAAATCAGTTTCCTTGAACAAACTGTTGTATTTTAAGCCATATAAACATGTATTCATCACTTTGTATGTATTCATACTACCATACCTGTGAAAGGAAGTTTTTCCTTGCCTCTGTCGCCTAGTGCTTGCTCTTGGTGGGAACTGTTGGGCTTCTGTAAATATCATCACAGAGTACGGTCTAGACCTGCTCTTTTATGAAAAGCGCTGTGAGATAACTGTTGTTGTGATTTGGCGCTATATAAATAAAATTGAATTGAATTGAATTGAATACTACTTGAAACTTTGTTCTTCATATATGTTTAATTTGTCTGCTGACAAGTTTCCATTTTTGCATTTTCACCTGAGCTGCGGTGAACTGACTAAAAGTTTCAAAATCACATTAACTTAGCATTGGAAATGTATTCATTGTACAACCTGATCCTCACACTTAGTGCCACATTACATGAGGGGACTTCAGTGGTTGAAAAAGGTGACATTTCTGAGAATATGGTTGCCCGAACTACACATAATATTATTTTTCAGTCTACACATCATCATTTCTTCACTTTTCTGTGGTAGGGTTCTTATGAGGACTTAAAGGTACCCAAAAAAAAGCTGAGTTTTGGACGTCAAAGCTGCAAAACAATATCTATATTTTTACTGAAGTTAAGAAAGAGCAGAAAGCAGATGCCATTAAAACCTGTAAAAGACAAAAAGGGATGAAAAAATATGTCTAACCAGACTGACACATGTAAACATCTCCAACAAAAAAAATACATATGTGATGACCAGGAATCAAACCCAGGGCAACTGCTTAACAAGCAGCAATACACACCACTGTACCACCATCATTGTGGAGAAAAAAAAGAAAGTCAGCTGCACAGTCACCACTTTCCATCAGTGAAAAAATGAAAGAGCTATGGAGAAGAAGAGGGATATATTTTAACATGTTTTTAATTAATATTAACTGTGCAGACTATGATGCAAAAACAGGGAGACTATGAAGATATGAGCAATTCAGAAGACTCTAGGCCAGGTTATAGAATAACTGCTAAATTGAAGCCAGCTGGATTTGTAGCTTCATTCCTGAAGATAATTCACTCCTCATGCAAGAGGATGTTCTTCTGACTGTTTAGGAGTCCCAGGAACTTTGACCCGTTTTTTCCCTTCGATTCCAAACTGCACAGGAAGAGCCCAATGAATTTCTAGTCCATCGGGATTGCTCAAATCACAATTAAAATAATGAAATAAGGTACATTTTAAACTAGTGAACATCTACTCACAATTAGCCGCTTGTTTCTACATAAGGAAATTAAACAGTGTAAGTTCTTATGTCCCGATCTTAAACTAAGTCAAAGTAGGCCGATTAAAAGTTGTAGTTTAGCTGTAACACGGTGCATCTTCAGTCATATAATTTTAAAGAGTCACTAATTTTAACAGCATTGTTCCAGACAGTGATGACCCTAGACCCCCTTGTAGTCCCATATTCATGTGAAGGCGGGGTGCTGAATGGGTTGCAGTGACTAAGTGCCAGTGGGTGCATTATTCTGCTGTGCTTCAGGTATGAAAAGAATTGGTAGATCGAGGGTAGGGCAGGCAGTAGCAAACATTACAATAATTGGTCAAAAGAAAGTAATGGCACAGGAAAGAATAGCATATTTCTTCACTTATAATTGTCCAAAACAACTAAAGTATCCATGGAGGGAAACGAAAGTGTCAAGTAGTGGCAAGGCAATTTAATAGAAGAGGCAAAATAAACTGTCTCTTATTGTTTCTAAATGTAGCTCTTGAAGCAATTCACATTTGATGTACTTGATGATTCTTGTATTTTTTTTGGTGAAGTTAAACCTTCACAATGTAGATTCCATTCAAACCTGTAAAAGGAACAATGGGCTAACCAGACCGATACATGCACATCATCAAAATAAACCTGCAATGGCTAGGAATCAAAACCAGGTTGATTACTTGGAGGACCAACCCTCCTCTCATAGAAACAACAGATTGGTTGATAGTAGGGCTGACCCCAAATACTCTAAGGTTCGACTGATTTGACTGTCAATCTCACAGTAGAAGCTTCGCAGCGAAACAAGGATCATGCCATTTGACAATAAAGGGGTGCTCAACGTCTGATTTTACATAGAACCTGTTTTCTGACAATAAGTTAATATACAGCCTATTACAATATACGTTTAATACTGTAAGTAAACATGTAAAAAGACAAAAAACTTTCAATAAATGTTTTTAAAGTGCATGAATAAATCCCAAATTGTAACCCTCACCTTGCGGACTTTGGGGTAATTTATCACCGTTGATGAACCACACAAAGAATATTATATCGTTTTTAAACCGCCGGCTACTTCAAATAGACCTGCGAGGAACCGCAACAACTGCATGCAGTTGTCCGCGGCATGCACTCAAATCTCTGCACAAGACCGGAGAATGGCAGGTGAGAGAGAGAGAGAGAGAGAGAGAGAAAAAAAAAAAAAGGTCAACAATAAACCTCAGTTTAGCTTCGTCTCGCAATCGGCACGCACAAAAACAGTCAGTTGACTATAGGCAGGACTTGACCTACGACCTACATGAGTATTTTTAATGACTCCCAGTGACTCCTAGCATTTTCTCCCAAAACGACATATTTGAGCGTTCCGTTCCCTATTGCAACACAGGGAGGTTAACCCAAGCATATCGGCCTTAACGACGAATGGTACAACTAAAGGAATGCCCTGTGAATAAAAATCTCCACATATGCTTCTAAACAATGCGCAGCTATGTCACACAATATTGCCTTTTAACATGCTATCACATGAACCTATCTTAACTAGTTAGCTGGCAGGCAGGCAGCAGACTATGCAGTTACAAAAAGAGCTCTGGTTCATATAGAAGAACCCAGAGGTTTTCTAAGGCTAATTTCAGCTGTGAAACTTTGAGGAGGATGCGCAATAATTTGAAATATAAAATGATTTGGCCTTGTTGTTATAGCTTTGCTATTGTTGGGGCTAATGTTCAACTTTAATAAATATCGTAAGTTCTTTATCTCTAAATTGTGCGTCTAAATTCTTTCTTTGTGACAAACGCGCTGTTAAAGTGCTATTTTAAAAAATGAAAGTGGGTTAAAAAGGTACTGATTGTAATATTTTAGTCCAGATATTCTGTTGTATTCATTTATGGTGATATGAGATTTGAGTACAATCAAAACCTTTTGGTTATCGATGAAACAGTAAAGTTTACTAAATTTCCAGTGGCTTGAATTTGCAAAACCTTTGATTTTGACTTTACATGATGTATACAATATCAAAGAATTTATGTTTGGTCTTAAAAATGTTTCCTCAAAGTCTGAATGCTTTACATAGCTTCTGCTGTCTATATCAAATAATGAAATGAAGGTCCATTGTGCCATGTTGAAACAATGTGATCGCCATACTATGGCATACTATTTTACATTATTCAGCTTCATGCTGAAAAATTGGGGTAAGGGTGGCGTGGGGGGGTTGCCCTTTTTTTTAGGTCAGAGCAACAGATCCTCAAAATGTCTGTGCCCATCCCTGCTGTAACACATTTCTCACATTTCTCTCCACTAACATCTGAAGACATTTTGTCGCAAGACTCTTACTATAAATGAAGAAATTCAGATATGCTCTTATAAAATCTCCTTGTTGGTGCCGTTATGAGAAATAAAAGATCCCAATGACACATAAGACCATTTATTTAGCATAAATCTTGCTTAGCCATCAAACATGTAGCCCAACTTTGGCATGCCACAGCACCAAACAGATGATATATGGAACACAAACAGTATTTACCATCTAAATTGCTTCTGCTCGATGTCAAGATGATGACGCAGATTAATCGGCTAAAGAGCTAAATCCCCCTTCCAACATGGTGGCACGTATCAGGCCACACATTTCCAACTTAAAGGTAACATTTGTATTCTTGAGAAGCATCTTCTCTCGCCTGCTTTATGATATTACCGCCAAGAGACTGCAAGCAGGGACCTCGTCTCCATGTGTGGGCTCCAATTCAACCATCATCCATTTCCCCCACTATCTTTTTATCATTACACAGTCTAATAAATGTGCTGTGTGCCCTGTGATGCTGCATCATACATCAGACAAAGTGACCTGGGTCAGTGAATTGCCAACCACCAAGGTTACCCTCTCTTCTCACTTTCACCCGCTGTTACCAAGAGAGGGAGAATATTTTTCATCTTTTGTCAGTTGGAAATATTCTCTGACAAAGTAATAACCTCTTCCATGTCTCCTTTGAATGTCTAGCAATGTGTCTTCTAAAGGAAAACGACAAAGGTGTACAAGCCACAGGGGTTGCAGCGTGGTTGGTTTGATCTGGCAGGTCGCCATTGACAAGTGCACTTCAATCGAAGTAGCATGTTGTTCTTCCCACTGTGGCTGCTTTATACCAGGTTATAAGAAGATTCTTTAGTCGCCCACATCAAACACAAACAGCATAATATCACAGTGTTGTGGTGCTTGAGAGTGTGTGTGTGTGTGTGTGTGTGTGTGTCTGTCTGTCTGTGTGTGTGTGAGTGTGAAGGTATCTGTGTAGAGGTGCGCTGTGCAAACCTGCATGCTCTCCTGCAGATGGAGGATTAAAGAACTTTCCAACTGGAGGCCAGCCAGTACATTTTGGTTTACCATAGCGCCTTGGCAGAACACGCACACACACAAATACACACAGTTGGTCATTTCAGTGTGATTTTTCAACACATGCGCTCCGGCCTTGGTGGCGCATGTCCGGCTGTCTCCCAGCGATCACTCATATGAGGCGAGAAAATCAGCGGTGTCCCCAGAAACTCAGCACGCTGATTGGAGCCAGATTGGAACAAGGCCTCCAAATCAGAGGGACATGCTCGCTACATTGCTGAGTCGAAACAAGCATACTATAACCTGGGATTAACTATCCCCGACATCGACATCGTCTTTTTTTTTAAAAAGAAGATGTGTTACATGACAAAGTCCAGCACACACCAGTACACAGACATCCCCCAACACCAGCACTCCCAGCTCTTACAGTGGGATCACAGCAAAGACTGCCTGATGTATGGGTGCTTTGACTTATGTGAACTTCTTTTTAATCTGCCAGACATTCTGCTGGTGATGGGGATGAATAGCCTGTATCCATGCTCATGTGTGTGTATGTGGATGTGTGTATTAAAAGGTGGGGGTGCGTAACTCCCATGGGAAAGGGTAATAACTGTGCCACTAATACAGAATCATTATAAACAACTTCAGCAGATCAAAGAAAAGATGTATTCATTGAAGTCCAAGGAAGAAAGGGATGACCAATAATCAGCAGGCCTTTCCACTGCTGTCCTCTGTGCTCTCTCTGTCTCTCTGAGCAATGCAACATGATGTCTCCCACAACCTTATAAATGTCCAAACCTGGGTTTAAGTGTGAGCTTGTTAACTTTCATAGGTGTGTGTAAGACCACGTCCAATAAATTACAATAGTGAGTTTGCATCAGGTCCACAGAGCCTTACATGGAGAGATGGCATCCATTAGATTATTCAGAGCAGTGATGTTTATGGAAGCACGTGAAGGTCAAGCATTTAATGTTAACAGGATACAAAGACTGATATGGCTTACAGGATATGTTAAAGGAAAAGAAGGCATAAATATAGAGCTGAAATACAAAAATGAAAATTATCCAAAATCTCAACTGCACCTCTTTCAGAAGAGGATGATATTGTTTTGGGATGCGTATGTAGTAACTAGCATACATGGAGCATACATGGAGAAACGTACAAAGTGCTCAAATTACAGATGGGACTAAGCAACGGTTAAAAATCCGGGCCCTCCAGATCCTCATTTTACTTTAACTGTCTGCCGTTTTTCATTGTCTCCAGGACTTGGGTCCATGTTGTCATGATCATGATGTAAAATCCCTGCTATACAAAACTATTGCACAGTGGTATTTGTATGCATTCCCATGTGGAACAGAAAAGAAGAAATGTGATAAATTCCATCCTGTCAAGTGTTAATTTACAGGTCAGGTTTATGCATCTGTGGGTGAATTTATGGATAAGCGCATGTGCCAGCATGCTAAGTGTGTGAAAATGCCTGTGGTAATTTTTCATCTCTTAGATTAGTTTGTGTGTGTATACGTCTATGTGTTTGTTAAACTGTGCATGTGTGTGCATGTGGGAGTGTGAGAATATTTCCTCCTCGCCTTTGCCAAGATAATATCTATTTCTTCACTGGTTACCTTTAATCTTTGATTACCATGCGGCGGTTTCCCAAAATCCTGTAATGGTTGAGTGATTTAGTGTTATTATTTTCCTGCTGTGTCCTGTCCGAGCACAGGGCTAACTGGCACCAAGATCTGTTAATTACTTAATTATGGAGATAAGAAAATGGTCAGGAACAGAATTGGCAATGATTAATGCAAAGTCTAAGAGCTCTACTCCTCTCTCTCTCTCTCATTGGAATTCAATTTTAGATCATGCCTCGTGTATGTGATCACAAAGGCATCCACGCATTTTAACTTGTTGTTTTAACATCAAATGTCTGTCTCTGCTTCCAGGTGTACATCTCTCTTTGCCTTTTGTCTCTACCCATTAACATTCAATTGAAAGAGCAGGGTGGTGGGGGGGTGTGGGGTACATGAATAGCAACGGTAGATTCATCATGTTTTTTTCTCTCTTTCACTTCCCTCATGAATTATGGAGTGCCTCGACCGGTACATTTAGTCGAGCCGCTAGTAAATTAAATGCAGTGTGCCGCCATGCCACACAGGAGCTAACAGGCCAAGCAGGGATATATTGGCTTGTGCTGTCGTGACCAAAGCATTTATATACCCCCTTGTGTTTCCAGGCACCACAACCTCAGAAAAGCTACAAGAAGGTATTTGTGGTTAACAATTTCCTTTTGTCCCACTTTTATTAAAACTTTTCTCTCAGTCAAGAAAGCAGCCAAGATATTAAAGCTATCAACAGTCAAGTGGGTTTTTTCAACATGACTGATCATGTAGTAATATAGAAATTATGTAAGCATAACAATAGTGGAGTTATTCAATACATGCCATGGTGTAATCCAAAGTATCTGACCTGAAGGCAAAAGAAAAATTATGACTGACTTTTAAATGCTATGTTTCAGACATGAAATCCACCTTGGCTTGTGGTGCACAGACTTCACACTGTTCCATATTTCTCTCCTGAAGAAGGCATGAATGGGGGTGCTGGCCCCCTGATTTATAGTGCTGTGGTGGTAATATGGCAGACCAGGATAACATGGGTGGTAATAAATGACTATAAGACAGCGACTAGCAGCTGTTAATGCTACAGCCATTAGACTGAAAAATGAAGGGCGCCAGTGATTTCGTCAGATTTATACATTTTGTCTCTGCCATGCATTAGTGCATGTCATGGTAAAGTGGCAATCCATATATGAGCATTAATCGCTTGTTGTGAAATTTGGCCACAGCCAAAATATTCTGCAATCATTTTTAAATACACTAAGCCTATATTTATCTAAGCATCTACAAAATAACTGATAGGAATCACACTGAAAACACTCCTAGCTCAGAGTGGAACTTGAGAGTTATTTTGAAGTTTCCTACACTGATGTTTATCAAGGAGAAGGAATACTCCTTTGAGAGGGTGTGATGTCACTGCAAGATTGTTGACAGTAACACATTACGTTACGTATTCTAAACCACAAAATAGAACTGTAAAGTAATTTAACCAATATACAGTAAGCAAGATCAATACAGGCATGCATCTTATTATATTTACCAATTCACCATTTGCATAGTAGGCTTTAAGTGACAACAGCAAGACAACCGCATAGCATCTAAAATAAATGTGTATGCTGTAACTAAAATAGTTTATAATTGCCAGTGGCTGCATAAAATGATCCATGTAGACATGCTTTTCTAACAGGAATTGTAATGCTATATCTTGCAAAAGCCCATATAACAATTATGTGCCCGATACATGTGGGGTAAACCATTTGAGCCAGTCTTGGGAAATACACCATAACATTAGGAAAATATTATAGGCCCCAATGATCTTTGTAAAACCAGTTTATGAGGAGAATATGTTTCAGTAAATACTAGAAAAGTAAAATATAAATTTTTAAGAAAATATCTTCTGGTCATCTGGTGCTGATGCTATGCCCTTTGGCCCTTTTACTCAGTGGCCTTGCACACTGTTGGTGTTTGAGAGAATAAAGAGACAGCACAGCGGCGATAATGAAAAAAGGATAGGACGTGTAGGTTTGCTTTACATGGCCAAGGACAATTAGTGGCTCTATCGAGCATGGCCAAAACAAATACCTTCCAGTCACCTCCCTCCTTCCTCATTTCCAGATGACTGGGCCCAAATTCTTATTCAGTGTCGCAGAGGACACGAAGGACCAAAAGCTAGAGTAAAGGATGAGTAAGAGCTATAATAATGAAGGGATTGTCTCAAGTTCAATTGGCTTTGTACACACCATTTCATGCTAAACAGACATGCAAGGTGAATTACAAGAAGCCTTAACTAGACAGAGCAGAGAAAAATCACAGTTTAGGATGTTATGTTGGACTCATAATTTGTATCTCAATCTCAACACTTAATGAAAGGCAGTGTGTTTATCTGAGAGTGTCTGCATTTATATCTGAACAGCAAGAGAAGAACAAGAGACTCTTTGATGTTTGGAAAACAAAGTCTGTACCAATATCTTTAATGATGAATGAAAACAGTGTTTTCTTTCAAACAGGCTTTTCTAGGGCAGATATGGCAGAGTCGGACAATCTTTGTGCATTGATTAAAGGCTGTCGATGATGGTGAAATAGGCTGGGTAACATTTGTAAAAGATGACTATGAAAGCAGATGTTGGCCTTTCATCTCTGCATCTGCGTGGGCCCATTAGAAAGCTTTTGTGAAAAATAATGACTGACTTCCAGTATGATGAGCACTTTTTAAGTGGACCTCATTCTTCATGACCTATATCCATTGTCTTACCCTGTCAGCAGTGGGAATAGCACAGCCATTCATGTCCCATATCAAATACCGAGTCAGGGATATTTTTTGCCATAAAGCACACATGCCACTTCAGACTTGATCGTGAATATTTGCCTCCAATGAATTGTTGGATGTGCATGAATATTTATGGAATCATAGTGGGAGTTACAGCATGTGAGGTAATTACATTACAGATAGAGAGAATGGATGTGAGTCACAGCATATTTTACAATCTCATGTACAAATTGCCATTGTAGTAGAGATATAAAAAGCTCCTTGAATTAATGGCTTCCAAATGAGCTTTGTAAGCAAAGTATTTAATTTGGATCAAGTGAATCTATGAAACCATCTATGGTGCTGTATTTCGGTTTTTGAGCCACATTCCATTTTATTTTTGTGTAAAGGCAAAGTACATTCCATTGCTGCATTCTCATATAATACCATCCATTGTGCAATTTGACAGGATAATGTTGCATTTGTGTGGATCACTGCTGATGATACTCATATGAGAGGGAAATCATCACTGCAAACTTCCCTCTAATGCGCCCATTACTTTATAATGATGCCAAGTGTTCAATTTCACAGTGGTGGCATGAATTTGTAATTACCACATATAGATTTCCCAGTGTTTCCTGATTGCAGGAGAAACATACTGTACTCACTACCGCCCCGGGTCCAATAACCAGATGTGGAATAGTCTCCAGCTTGCCAGCAGCATCCCTCCCAAATGAGCTTCAGTCGGCTCCGATGGGAAGTGTTTTCCAGTTAGCTATCTTGCAACGATCAATACTCCACCTCCTCCCATAATGTTCAGGGAAACCCAAACTTCTAATGAGGGACTTTTGTAGCTATGTTCCCCAAGCCCTGTAATGCATGCGGTCAATAGGGGAGAGGATCTGGTGGATGAGCTCAAAAGGCGGGAGAGAGAGAGAGAGAGAGAGAAAGAGATAAAGAGAGAGAAAGAGAAAGAGAAAGAGGATGGCAGTGTTCAATAATAAGCACAAACAGTCTGGCAGACTGGACCTGACCCAGATACAGTTTACCTCAAACTGTCACACTACGCTATCTGATTTTTCATCTTGCCTGATAAAGGGCTTTGGTTTTCTTAATCCATGCTGAGGGATGAAGAACATTATGCTGGGCCCCAGTTTGTCAAATCCAGATTCGATTTTTAAAAGGTTAATGGCTGCATTTGCAAAAATCCAAGGCAAAATGTTTAGGATGGGGCCTTTCTGATCACAAATGGGCTAGTATTTGTGGTTCAGGGTTGGATGTTGCATGATGACCTTTGTCAGAAAAGAGCTGATTAAACAGAAGGATGGAGTCAATGGAATAGGCAGACAATGTAGTTTTTAAAAGACGAAGGCCAACTCCATAAATCTTGTTAGTGCAAAAACTTTAACATCTGAAGCTGTCAGCTGAATAGAAGGCTACAAATTTCAGGTCAGATCAATCAAATCTAAAACAAAATGGCAACAGGATGGAAAATTACTCTATGGTGATCAAATACCGTAAAACTTCAGTTAAAAGCTTATGGTCCCAATTAGACGCCAGTCGTTTTTTCTGGCCTGCTGTGGCTACAAGTTTTCACAAATAAATGCAGGTCTCAATTAAAAGTCTAGTCTGGTTTTTATTGTTCTTTGGATGTATAAAACCTCTTTAAGACCACAGGGTCACCTGCTTGAGTTGGCTCCAAGCTGCTTAGAACATGCAAACCAATATAAATATTTAAACTTTTGTCAGTACATGACAATTCAGTCGTTTACCTCATTTTACATAAACAGTGAGCACCAAAGTATAATGACTGACATGGTAAAGGAATTAAAGGCCTGTCCTATGTAGATGCCTGTCCCAAATATAGGGAGGAAGAGTTAGGTGATTTAAGAAAATAAAAGCCTGGGCTGTTAATTTAAGTTTTACGGTACATACAGAGGTTATGTTACAGAAAACAAACATCCATGCTAGCAGCTCTGTAATTGTACTTGTGCTTTGAGGTAAATGCTAATGTCAGCATGCTAACATGCTCACAGTGACAAAGCTAACATATTGATGAATGTTGGGTATAATGGTTACCATCTCAGTTCAGTGTGTTGGCAACCTCACATTTTAAAGCTGTATCACCCAGTCTCTTTACCTCTGCAGCTGCTTTTCTGGATCAAACAGACATAACGTGCAAATAAACATCAATTTATGTCCGTGGTAAGCAAAGGTATTTCTTTGTGACACTTCAACGTTTCTTTTAACGGAATAATCACAATTGTGGCAAAATAAGTGTTTATAGCATAATCAGGCATGACTTTTACATGATTATAGGCAATAGCAGTAGCCTATTATCGCCGATGGAATATGTGTTTGGTAGGCCTATATCTAATATCCTTGTTTATATTTGGAAAAGAATATGTAGTCTATAATTAACACGACTTACTGCTGAGTTATATATGAAATAAAGACATGATGTCTTCTGCAATTATCCTTATGACTACATTATTTAACTTGCTGTGTACCAACCAGTCCAGTCCTTTTTACCTGTTCCACTTGCCAGAAAGTGATTGCAGCTTCTACTTATTGACTGAAAGGTAGATTCTGCCTCAAAATGACTTGATTTCATTAAGAAGTTATATTTGACACATTATAATTCAACTAGTACTTTTTACCTCTTAAAATACCTTTAAATGGCCAAATCAACCCATAAAATGCAGCATTCTACTTGCAGTATTTCTGCCTCAAAATGACTTGATTTTGTTCAGAAGAGTTATATTTGACAGACTGAAATTGCCCCCCTTTTTTATTTCATATATAATAACATATTTTTTAGTGACATACTGACCACCAAACCAAAAAGGTCCCCGGTTTTCATTACAGAAATCTGGTCACCTTAACAAAGTGGTAGACCAACTGATCAACATTGTCATCTCTAGAGCCATGCTAGCATAGCTAAAAACAGAATGATTTTAACTGGTTATATTTACAAAGAATCAGATTCAGAGGTTTAATATAATAGGGTCAAAAAAATCCAGCGTGACCTCTTTTGGCCTTTTCTGCATTTTTCTGTAGTTAATGGCACATTACTATATTTAGCATAATGTCTAAAAGCAGTTGTTGCAAGTTGCATCTCTAGTCTGTTGTCAAGAATGTTTGCCGATTAATGACAGCAAAAATGCACACCGTCATCAACTAATAGAGATTAACTCAGTGGACCTCAGAGAGTGTCCTTTTCCACAGAATAAATGAGGAATTAACAGCTCCTTGAAACAAGGTTCCCCATCATTGTAAATGTTAAGCTGAGTTTAATGCAGCCAGGTTGATACATTTTGCAGGTCTTAGCGTATTAAAAAGAGATTTAAATGAGCTTCGTTGATCAAACTGCTGGAAGCCTTTGTTCTCCAGCCCATGATTTATTCAGAGACAGCGCTCTCGGACCGTCACTATTTTCTCTCTGTCGTGTTATGGGTGTGCATTCGTCGGCGGGGTTCATTTGTGGTGAGAAATGCCATCTGGCATAGGCAGCAAAAGCTCTGTCAGAAAGAGAAAAGAGGGAGGGGGTATATGTATGCGTGTGTAGGTGCAGCGTCTATCTATTGACCTCAGAGCACTGGAAATGGACTACAGAAATGCGACAAATGTTTTGAAATAATTGGTCACGTCATGTGAACAATATCCAGGAAAATATGCTCAGTGCTTTAAAAATTAATTGCAGGGTCAGAATATAGCCCATTGCTTGAGATGTAGTTCAATAGGCTGCTATTTTCACATAAAGAAATACCATTTATCTGAACGTTAAGTAAATGTTATACCCAGTGTCAGATTCATACACGAAATACCTATAAGATAGCTGAATAAGGTGGAAAGTGAGTCTCTTGAAGCAGCCATTGTAATAGTCTATGCTACAATTCAAGCGCTTTAAAAACTCCTATGTGACACATATACATCACTCTCCTCTCGGTCCTCTCAACGCAATAGATGATGTAATGTGGCTCTTTTTTCTTCTCTTCTCTGCTATTACTCTTTGCTTGGCTGCCTGCCAATGGTTCGTGTAAACCACAGTTGTCCTTGCTGATGTACTTTGCTATTTGTTGTACAAACAAAAGTGACAAATCCCCTCAAGTCCAAAAAGGGCCATTATCTACTGCTTCTTATGCGGTGCAGCATCCGTCTTTTTACGACCACATTATGTGTACTCACATGAAACATGTTTGACTGAGGAATGATGAATGGCATTCGATACGAAATAGATGTGCTGAAATGTGGCAATGACAAACAATAGAGTGCTGGATGGTATTGAAAATTTGAATCATTAATGTCAGGCTATGTTCATGCAGCATTACGATCCATCACATGTCCTCTGGGAGTCATTGATTATAAAAACAAGATTATTGGTATCGGAACAGCAATGTACACTATATTACTCCTAAATCCAGAAGCTATACTGTGACTGTGGAAGGAAACTGGAATTGCACAATTTCTAAGGCACTGCACAAGTTTACTTCACTTGGTTCACATGTTGAAACAGTGAGGTGAATGCTGGTTGCATTTCTAAAGACCACAGAGAGGCAGAAGTTGACAGTGTAAACATGTCCACATGGAAATGAATTATGGCAGTTGATTTGAGTTCATTTCCATTTGTAAACAAAGAGCATAAATCATGTGGCTATTGACTGGTTAACTGCTTTCAGCTAACTTTCGTTCAAGGGAATTTGATCTACAGAAACCTAAATACCATGTCCTCAGGTTACATTGCTATATTTGGAAATACATGTTCCTTTCAGAGACCAAGTCAGGCATATGAGAACATCGTCTTTCCCTTCGACCACCTTATCTTTATTTCCTCCTGAGTGATACCGTGTCTTCTGCCTCTCTGCACAGGTTAACGGAAAGTTGAGACTGAGTTCAATCAATGCTCCGAATTACCAGACGAAGGACGATGGAGCGGCCCATTACTATGGCTGACCCACTTAGGATCTGGTCATGAGAGCCAAACAAAGTGTGTTTCCAGACAGCCTTGGAAAGCCATGTTTTTAGAGTAAAACAAGTTTTTCTCATTACTGAGCTGTCTGGCCAAGGGAAGGCTGAGAGTATCAAGCGTGAGCCAATGAAATACATATCAATTGGATCAAAAACATTGTCAGATCATCATATTAAGTTCATTACATTGTGGCTTTTCCAAGGCTATTTTTCCATTATCACATTGACTTAAAACATCGATACATGCAAAACATGACTCATGTGACACAACAGTCTCTTAGATCTTATGAAACCACAATAAAAGATTTTACACATTTAACACACATGAAAACTCCTTCAACCTTGTGTCAGGCTTTAAGCTCCTTCTTATGGTTTCATGTTAATCAGACATAGACTGGCAAAGGAGGAACCTCCTGGGTAGAAAGTAGGGTTATTTAAGTAAAGAACAGGCCCTCTATTAGACCTGACCTCATCAATCATAAAAAAATAAAAATAAAATAACTACTATCGAAAAAATAAAACTGAATAAAATAACAGCAATCCTGAGAAGCAACTAAGTGGAGAAGTTTGGCTATTTTAAAATTACAACTTTGAAAAAGACCAAGAGGACTTTAAAAAGCGTGAAAGGGTGTCCTAGACACAGCAGCTGTCTAAAAACGCAGGAGGCTTCTATCTACTAGTCAATATCCCCAATTTACACAAATGACTCAGTATCCCGCAATCGAATCTGAGTTTTGCCTCGGGACTACCAAACAGGAGAATGTCGTGAAACTCCAGCCTTGCTCGCTCTACAACACCTCACTGGAAACACCGGCAGTCATTTGAAAAAGACGCACACTGGTTCTCTAATTATTCCATTTCACTACAGCTGTGCCCTTTGTAGTGATGTGCGGATATATATATATATAAATATTTCTGATATCAATGTTTCCTGCCGATACTCATATAAAATGATCAATATCTAAACTCAGTAATTTGGAGTGAGTGTGTGTTTTATCGTAAGAATCTTACTGTCACCAGGATGGTCTAATTATACTTGATAAGAACTACTTCTCCTTCCGCCTGTCAAATTTCTGCTTGCGCTACGGCTCTGTGAGGGAGCTTCTTTGAAGTGAGCCACTGTAGCCCTTTACATTTCCCGTGATTGAATACTGACTTTGGCTGACTGTAAAAGCAGTCACATCTGGCTGTCTCTGGCAACACCGCAATCTTTGCTAAACATCTGAGATTAAGTCAAAATAATATGATGCTGTTATGAAGCTGCAGTTCTGAACAATATATTTTATTATAATTAAAGAATATGACAGTAGTTTGATGTCTTGCCATTGTGCAGCTATTATTTGGAATTGGTAAGCCTACAGCCTTTTATTTCCCTCATAAATACAGAAACTGGAGGGGGGGAGGTCACATTAAACTATAAATAAAATATGTAAAAAGTATTGGTATCGGTATCTGCCAGCCTGGGTATTACTTGGTATTTGATCGTATAGGAATAAAGTGGTATCGCACATCACTAGCCATTTGCTTCCCCCAGCTCACCAACAAACCTAGGAAGAGGCAGGAAGAGAGATTGCAGGTGATAAATACAAGCAGGTCTTCAAAATATAATTATATATATAATACATTTTCCCATGTAGGCTACCCTTTACGTAGAGAGTAGTAGATGAGTGAATAAGGGAGTGATTTCGGACACAGCCAGTGTTTTCAGCCAACTTGTGTAGCTAATGTTAACTTAATTAGCTACAGCTGATAAAAATCTGCTAGCAACAGATTTCAATTGACAGTTGCCGGTCACCAGCTAGAAATAAGAAGCCAGCGTCTGTATACCTGTTGAAATCAAGGATATATTTTTCTCAAAAATTACATTAACTTTCAATCAGTATCTGCCAGTTTTCATCGTTAGTCTCATTATCATTATGGAGCGCCATGATAGCTCAATGGTTAGGGTGCCTGCATGTCTCTCTTTTACCCCATTTCCTGTTTGCCTCATTACTGCAGTGATTATCGTTATGTTATCAAACTTTGCCACGAAAACCTTTACAGGCATAGCAACTGTTAACTATGGGGACGTGGCTTAGCAGTCAGTTGCAGCTTGGCTTATGAAACTGAGACACGTTTTGTGTTGCCTGTCAACATAATCTTAGGAAATGTATTGGTCTTTGAATGAGCATTTGCAATGTTCATCTTTAAACATGGTGATGTTTTAAGATTTTCAAGCACCAGCTACAGCAGGAGTTTATGTACCAGACTGTAATTAGAAAACACTGTGCTCCGGATCGAAACACACACTCACATGCACGTGCTCACCCTCTTCTGATAATATAAATATGACAAATGCAGTAAGATGAGAGGCAGTGAAGTGATGCAACCGGGTCAAGTAAAGTTGAGATGCATGCGTCACTAAGATGACAAGTTGGTACATGCTGAGCCTGGTGAAGACAGACTGATGATTCCCATCAAGCATGTGATGGACACAGACAAGTAGGATGTTAGCAAGTTGAACATGATTGACACAAATGAGCAGAAAATATATATTGCATATTATTTTACTGGGAAAAACAATTAACTTTATATTTGAAAACTGTTGTAGGAAGATATTTGGGCCCTGAATTTTAGACACTATGGGTTTTCGAAATTGATGTAGGCCATTTAACTGAGATCTATTCAAATGTTTACATGGCTGTTTAAACAGCAGCAGTCCAGCTTGCGCTCCCTCATGGAAAGTATGCATTGGAGATGTTTAGGTCTACGGTAAGAATTTGCATCTTATGCTACCAATTTTTCTCACTGGTTCTGAATAATTCCCATACTTCTATTTCATAATGAAAGAAAAGTGAGTGATCTGCATCAGGGCAAGTACAGTGTAGGGCCAACTGGCTGGGTGGGGGTGCAGGATGGTATTGAACTGTGTATGTGTGTGTGTGGAGGGGGGGGATGCTGTGCCTCATTAGACTACAATCTCAGAAAAATAAAAAACCTCAGGCCATACCGAGACAATTTGGTCCTGGAGGAGCATTGATTTTCTTCCGAAATGAATTGATACTCAAAGACGTCATAAACAGGGGAACATATGCGCAGGCATGTGAAGTGAGTCAAAGCTGCACTCAGTCCACATGATGCTAGCAAACCAGCCATAACGTTCTTTGTCGATGTACTTTTCCTGCACAGCACCAATATGTTATGCTGACTCTTATTAGCTAAGTTAATCATGTTGTTTTTCTTGGTAAATACAGAAAACACCAGTGATATTTATTATGATGGGGTTCTCTGGATAAATACAAAACATATGATATTGTCTAAGTACGAACAAAATTGGACTTACAGAAGCAGATGTCATACAATTTTAATTCCACCCTATATTGTTTGTTAGGTGTGGAGCCGTGCTTACCTTGGGGGCATGTTCTATGAAACCAGTTCTCGTAAGTCATTCAGTGAGAAGCTTACTCATTCGTATGCTAATGTTATGGGTTAATATTTGTTCCTCTGATTTGCAATAACCCAAAGTCCACCTCCTCTAATAAGCTCAATGAATAATGCACAATGCTTATACAATGTTTAGAAACTGTGGAGATGAAAATCCCGGCCAACCTTGGGTGAGTAAATGGGAAGAGACTAGTTTCCCTGGGGGACGTAAAAGAGGCTCAGCAAAGTCCAGTAAACACTCTAGCATTTCTAATGTGAGAGGTGAAGCTCAATACTAAGAGCTTAAAAACTGATCATGTAGTGTGTTTGTAGCTGCAGCTTTAGGGATTAGATTTGAGTCATGTTAAAGAGTTAATCTGTTTTGTGTGTATTTTGTTATTAAACTTTGGTACTTACTGCTAAAAACTGCTTTAATTCCGAAATATTGCCTGTCAGTCAACCAGAGTGGCCAGTGGTCTGCCATTTTCTGTTGGGTTTCTGTAAGTGTTGCTTATTTCTCTGTCTTCTCTCAGCCGTAGTGTTTATCGCTTTTCATGCTCACTGCCAAGCTCCTCTTTTGTTTATTCTAAGCAAACCGCTATTGGTGGTGACATAAAACTAAAATGCATGTGGCTGGGATCCAGGCGATGAAGTGTTTTAAAAGTTATTAGGAGAATTTGAAAAATCAATTCTGGCAACAAGGCGGCCTGTGTGCGGAGGCTAAAACAGGGGTAAAGTGATTCTGTCCAAGACTGGCGACTCAAGACTCTGGACAGTCTGGAGCTGTCTGAATGACAAGCATTTTTTTTTAGATTAGTTTAATTCTTTCTTTTTTATTTTGTAGTCATCCAGTTTTGTTATTTTATATTTTCTGGTTTCAGAAACATGAAAGTGTAAAAAAGGTGCCATGAGGATACATATTGTCCCCATGTGGAGGGAATAAAAATGGACCAAGAATGGATCCCTGTGGTACTCCATACCTAATTAAAATTCAGATATGAGATAAACACATTTAGAACAGTTCCAGATTTTGCAGCCAAGGGCTTTATTCTGAGAATCAGTATACAATAGTAATTTGTGTAGGTTGCAATCAGGTCAAGTAGTACAAATACAGAGCACACGCTTATAACCAACTAATTTGTAATATTGAAGATTGTAGTGTTTTATTATATTAAAGATTTTGCTTTCCCATCTTTCATGAAAGGTGCTGTACACATTTTTGTGTTGACAATTAATAGTTACTTGTAAAAATGACAATTTCTCTAGGGAAGAGATACCTGATTTAATCCAGAAAGGCCACATGCTGAATTTGAAATTCATCATTAAAATATCCACCAGACAGAAAGTAAGCTTTGTGCAAGTTCAATCACAAACACTATTCTCATTTTTTTTTCCTTTCCCGCTTCCAACTCGATTGGTGTAGGCATTCAGACTTTCCACTTCATCTAATCAGATTTTGTTTCAACCTTTGTGAGATAATCACTCTATTGCTTTCAAACTTTAAAAAGTGCTCCTACAACAGGATCAGCTATCCATGGGTCCTTCCAGTAAGGTCATAAGAATCCCGCCTGACATCACATCCAAATCTTCAGCTACCGTGTTCCCTACTTTTCTTCCACCACTAGTGTCAACGCTCCAACTGGGGGATTTTCCTGTACGGCTTATGGCAGCGATGACGGCATGATGGGGTCACACATTTCTTCAACTTTTCCTGTTGTGCACACGATGTCAAATAAATTAATTTAATTGCTTTTTAAGTCCGTCTTTCAATTAGTCTGTCCTGATTGAAATTTTCAAATCTCAAAAGCTGATTAAGGCAAAAACACTAGTGGAATGGTTCACAAATTGATCAATACTTTGAAGTAAGAACCTTAGATCAAATCACAAAGCAGTGGTGAGCTCATAGAACATTTATTCTTCTGCTTTTGACATACTTCATGCATTTTTGAGATGACTAAATGTACAGTCCATAATCCTTTTATTTATATTATAGTCTGTGGAGTGGTTGACGGGTAGTATAATGAGTTAATGATTCTATATATAGTGTATTGTAGGTTTTTTGATGTTTACAATGCACAGCACGTTTGTTTTTTATCTAAAGACTAAAGCTTGTCCATTTGTGTGTTTCCATTAAAATCTCTTCATAATAGATTTAAGCAGAGAAAAATTTATAGACTAATTTTTTCTCCGAATTTTTCAGAGCAATTCTCTCTTTAAAGTACAACCCTTTTAATAGAGCTTGGCACTGTGTAGCACTCTTTTGAAAACTTTCAAATTCCAAATTAAATTAGATGAACAATCTTATATTGGGCACAGTTATATAATTTAAAACCCGCAGAGATACAGTGCAGTCCCTCCAGCTCCAGTTTAGGTCAGCTCGGATCTACTATCTCTGTTGGAGATGCATGTTTTCATCAGCTCCCAACATGTTTACATCACATATACATCTCTCAGCCAGTGAGAGTTGGGGAGAGTTTGGCACCGGCTCAGATACACGCCCCTCCTGCCTTCAACACATAATATTCCCTCCCACAAAGAACACATTCCACCCTCTTCTTGTCGAAAGGATACCCATCTGCCCCGGAGCCAAATTCCAGCCATGTTTTCTGGGAACGTAGTGCTCATCTTTAGTGAACCTCCCCCGAGAAAGGCCTGGGCCTCTCCCCACCGGGGCAAAAAACGCTACAAATTATTGGGGGAGCAGACACTGAAGTCTTTCTTTTAACCCCTGACAGGTACCGCTGGGCTATTATCAAGATGTTAATGGAAGAGACAGAGCTGTGTGACACAACAGGGATAGGGAGGGTTTCAGAGGTGAACAGGCCGTGTTACATCAGTCATGTTTTGACATCATGCATTTTTGAATAGTCATGAAGACACACTATCACTTAATATCAAAGATCCTCGGAAACAACAAATAGAGGTGATACTGACACCACCTTTTCTCTCTGTGACACATTGGTAGATATTCAAGTCCAAACGCTTCTTTTTGTCTTTTCTGTAGAGGGCAGAAAATGGAGGGGGAGATTAGGAGACAAGACATGTACAAGACACTACATTCCTCCCAGCTCTATCAAGCAGGCATGAGAAGATGTCAGAGAGTGTGCCTGAGGCTGCTCTGGTATGGTTCATTCTTATCTGCACAGATGAACCCTTCTGGCTCTGACCTGGCAACCATCAGCCAGCTCCAACGCTGAGCATGCAGCCCCTAATGAAAGAAGTGCAGATCAGTAAAAGCAATCACATGCTGCCACCACACATTAGGCAGCTTTCTGTGACTCAACAGGAAGCAATCACTCAAATTTATGTCCATAAAACCAAAGACATTTTAAATGTCTTTTAGCATGAATGATCAAGTCTTTTTCTTCTTTCTGTCTCTTTTCTTGGTGCAAGTTTGGTATCCTGTATGCAGTTGTGGTGGGTGAATGGTGGAAGGTAAAATACTGTACTACTTTACTTCCGATACTTATATTCCTCTACATTTCAGAGGAAAATAGTGTACTTCATACTCCACTTTATCTATTTTACAGCTACAGTTAGTGGTCACACATATCACAAAGAAACGTATATATGGTAAAGATTTAACCAGGGGCTCCCAACCTTGATGGCTTGTGACATAACACAATAAACAAGTTGGGGCCCCTTGTCACAATTCTACTTCGATTAAGCGTTGTTCGCATTTCCACCAAAGATCGATTTCCCTTCTAAACTTCTCATGCGGTTTTATTTAAATACATTTTCTGATATGCCACGAGGAAACTTTTTTCTTCTTTCCTACCCTAAGGTCAACCCTAATAAGATACATCTGCAGGGTCTTGACATGATTCACACCCCCTCAGATTTATCTTATGACTCTTTTTAGTCAACCAGCTGTGACATGAAATGCTCCTCTTGCACTAATGCATCAGTTTTAACAACCTATATTTTTTTGATTGATTGATTTGTTAATTTAAGTGTTCTGGACCATATGGTGCCCAGCCCATATGGGCCTACAAGACTCAAGACAGCAAGAACAATCAGGATGGCCGCATGAAAAGTCATATAAATGCAACATAGTGTATAATACAATCTCAGTCAAGGGACATCTCTCATCAAATTTGCATCTTGCATGCATTGCAGCACATCGGCTCCTGTTGTAAGCTAAAGGAAAGAGGCGATGAAATCATTTCCTGTTATCGCCTTGCTGTTTGGTTTCCTGGCAACACAACAGTGACATCGGAGAGGACAGCTTCTGAGAGCTGCTTTGATCCTTGAACCTTGTCTCCTAATAACCCTCATCACATACTGTAGATGAAATGTTAGATTAACTCCTTACTCATAATGAAACTGTGCTGTCAAACTAGACACTCTTATTGATTGATATAATGGAACTTTTTGTCTGTCACGGGAAGTCTCAGACAAATCAATCAGTCTTGAAGCTGATCAGTCATGGATATCTGACGTTGGTTTGGTTTGTTGTATCATATTTGCATCAACAAGATTGTGCAGCATCTTCATCTAAACTTCACACTGATGAAAAAGCCACACAAAGCAATACATTCACTCATACATATGCCTGCCATGATGGAGTCTATGTTCAATGACAAGAATCTCAAGAATCTATATCAATATTCTCTATCAAGACCCAGTGAAAACACTGTATAGGATCAATACTTTTAGCCTCAAGCCCTGAGATGTTCTATTAACAGTTTCACACAGCCATTTAAGTCAGCAGGAGGGGATCGAATCAGAGTCACGATGATGGTTGTTTTTTTATGACTGGGTTGTTAGTATTAACAGCAATAGTCTATTCAGTGGCTCTTTTGTTTCTAATAAAATGTGTTACCGGAAATTGTGCATACTGCAAAATGCACAAAAAAGTCCTTTCAGTGGAGGCTGGGTTAAAGGAAAGCGTGTTTGGCTTTTTTGAAGATAAAAATATTTTTAAAACTAAAAAATAAATTCAATTTCAGTGCCACAAACCTAAAAGCAGCATCCATTTGCTTCAGATTTATATTAATTTCAGGGTAAAAAGCCTAAAACATTTGGACTATCACATCTCTCTTCATCCTTGTTTGCAAGCTTAAAGCCACTGATATTTTCCCTCCCTAGTGTTGTCAGTGAAGACCAAATCTGGGCCGATATGAGTGAATTTTGTACTTTCATCAGGTGACCAGACACACCACAATTCCAAATGAATGCAAATGTTGCTCTGTGTCTACTGGATGTGTGGTGAACTTGTTAGCAAATATAAGTTCGCCACACATCCAGTAGACACAGAGCAACTGTATCAGGTGATGATGATGATTATTTTAATGCGGTTGTTTTATTACTTAAACTTTACTGTAGATGATCTTAATCATTTTTCACCACTTTGATATTTAATAAAAAGCATTGGTACATACATTTATATACTACTGATTTGTTTTGCTAAATACATTTTGAAGGAAATGTTAATAGCTGCCTGGATTATTTTAATTGGCAACATTTCTTTCAGTAAAGGAAACGCTACCACAGAGAAGGGAGGTGGTCAGGGTGGATTGTTGGTGTCCAGGCACAGGACTCTGACCCATGAGACCAGGATTCAACGGTAAGTCCTGCATGTAGGTTTAGGCAATAAAAATACTGTTTGAGGTTAGCGGAAGGCTGTCGTTGTGATTAAATATTTAAAAAGTAAACGCATTGTATCTTATGTTTAAAGTCAGTGTTGATTTTTCAAAATTTAACCAAGATCACAGTCTATCTTTATCCTCAACAAAATAATTTGAGTGCCTAATCACAACCATGAAAATTTGAATCTTGCTTTACTTTCTATACATTTATTTAAAAAAAAAATTAGTGGAGGCAATTTGTTCCTCTAATATTTGCTGTTGCATATTAGTAGAAAGTAGCTTTAATTTCTATGAGACAGGGTTGGAAGACGAAACTTACAATTTATTTGTGTGACCCCAGTGTGGAAAGAGTATTGTGACCAGACAGAGACCACATAATATGGAGGATAACCTGACACATGGGTAGGCTGACTGTATGGGCCTAATGATAGTACAGGAAGCAGGTTGAACAAAGAATAACTAGAGAGTCTAAAACAATGGACATCCACCCAGTGAAAAACAGAAGTGACTGTTCCTTGTGACTTCAGCTTCTGTTTGTTCCTCCATCATTCCTTGTGAGCGGTAATTGCACAGCGAAACATCCTGTTTTGAGTTACCTAACTCAATAGAGTCGCTGCTGCAATAAACAATAAGAATATTTCCTAAGCTGTGTAATGGTAAGAAACGCAGAGGAAATGGGTTGTGACAGAAGAATGTGGCAATTGAAGTTAATGGAGCATAACATCTTTTATGCTTGTTGTACCACATCCATATTTTTAGTCCTAAATAAGAGGTCAAGCTGACACGCGGTCTTTTTTATGCTGCTGTAAAGATGACAGCCCCCAAAGGACATTATGGATGAATTGATAAGATTCCAACAGGGGGGGGCTTTCTGATTTATGCCAGGAACTTGCTTACGGGGGGCCTGGGTCAGGGAGAAAACGGTGGCCAAGGTTGTCTGTGAGCGCAGATTAAGTGTCCAGACACAACCTGTCACAGAAAATACAGCCTCAACTGTGGGAGCCGGGAACAAAGCCAGAAAGTGAATGGCAAGTCCACCGCATTTTCACATACACACACATAGCAGAAAATCACTGCACGTAAACACAGGCAAAAGAATTGCATGCAGACGGGAGGAAAAAATGATTCTGACGACAGGAAGTGAGGTAAAGTAGCAGGTGCTGCTTCCTGCCACTTAGATGCAAGCATGGAGAAGGAAGGAGGCTCGGGGGTTTAAAGGGGGGGAGGCGGCTAGGGATTTGGGCAAGCAGATGGCGATTCTCTCACTGTGGAGGGAAGTAGAGCTGAGCAAAGATATGAGGAGAATGGTAAGGAGTGTGGAAAGAGGAGGAAGGATGTACGATGGTCCCGAAGGGGCAGTGAGGTAGTGGGGTTGTCCATCGGCTGGGCTGAGCGTGCTCAGTGCAGCCTGGAACCAGATGAGCCCAGCAGGGAGGGTCAGACAGAGTCAGTAGGAGTTTCTGCAACTGCAGCCCAAGTAAGATATAGAGATAAAGAGAGAATTCAGTGTAATGGGTTCATGTCATCGCCAAGGATATGTGGAGCTATTTTTCTTAGTTTACTCATTGAGTTAAAGGGATCGTTCGACATTTTAGGAAATACATTTATTTGCTTTGTTGATGAGAGTTAGATGAGGAGATTGATACCAATCTCACATCTGTACGGAAAATATGAAGCTGGAACAAGCAGCCAGTTAGCATAGCTTAGCATAAAGACTGGAAATTACAGAGAGCTGACATCATATCTGGGCTAGCATCTGTTCCTCTAGCTTCTGCAACTCAATGCAATCTCTCATTGAGCACTTATTTAGTCCATTACCTCAGTCTGAAGGATTTATTAATTAACTACAATAACATGGTTAAGGATGCGAGAACACACTATTTTTCTGAACTCATTACTACACATAAACACAATCCCAGGTTTCTGTTTAAGACTGTGGATCAGCTGGTAAACCCAACCCCTCCTTGTGCCTCAGCTGGAAGTAATGATGACTGTGAATTGTTTTTATCTTATTTTACCAATAAGGTGGTGTCAATCAGAGCCTCTATTACCCCCGTGGCCTCTTACTCAGAGGTCCCTCACCAGCAACAACAGAGTTTTAACCAGT